>NC_086352.1:16507534-16823917 GCF_036324505.1 Eleginops maclovinus
CAACACTTAAAACATATTCCTTTCTCTCTGAGGAAGGCCTTTCTATCATCGAGGAGTTTATTCCTGAATGTTCTACACCTTTTAAGGGGATGGGGTTTGTTATGTAACGGGCAGTTCTTGTAAGGGTCGTTGGTTGTGGAAAGATCCGTTTTGTGCACTGAGATGGGTTTGTTGGTGTTAAAGTTCCGTGAAAATGGTTTGTCAGGTTTGGTGGGTGTTGTGGTGCTGCCTTGATGAATGAAGCTAGGGTCGCTACGCTTTTTTGCCTCGTAGCTAATAAAGTTGCAAAAATACTCGAAGGGGGGGAAACGCCCGTCGCTTCCTTCTTTGTACCGTGACCCTGCGGACACCCACTTCTCCTGAAGCCCGTAAGGGAGTTTGTCCACGATTGGTCCTATCCCGCGAGAGGTGTCCAGATAGGACAAGCCGGTCAGATATCCATCTTCTTTAGCACCTTGGATCTCTGCAAGTAGATCCCCAAGCTCACGTAACTTCAAGTGATCCTTGGCTGAAATCTTAGGAAAGTTGTCCAGGCGCTGGAACATTGACTTTTCGATGACTTCGGGGGCAGCATAAGATTCACGCAACCGTTCCCATGCTTTGTCTAGAGCCAGATTGGGGTTGTTGACATGCACCGATCGCATGCGTTTAACCTGTTCACTAGATTCTTTTCCAAGCCATTTGGTCATGAGGTCCAACTGTTGGGTTGCTGTTAGGTTGACTTCGTTGGCTGCACTTGAGAAGGAGGAGTACCATGCACGATAATTCTCGGGCTTGTCATCAAACTGGTACAGCCCTGAAGTCACAAGGTCTCTTCGTACCAAATACTGTGCCAAAGGCTCCCCTAAATTGGACGTGGGTGTGCCAGTTTGAGGGAAATGTCGTGGAGTATACGACGGAGCATGAGCATTCATGGTGGGGTTGGCTCTACTAACCTTAGCCTTTGTTTCAGTTTTAGTTGGGTCAAATAATTCTGGTGGAGACGGTTGCTTGATGTCTGCATTTTCCCTGCTGACAGGTTGTAATTGTGAATCGTCTTCCACAGGTGGATGCCATGATATGAAGCTGTCATGTGACCTTGCTTTGAGTGAGGGAGCAACGGGTAAGGGTGAGGAAGGAGAACGATTTTTAAGGCTGATCTGGGATAGAACGTATTCACTGGTGCGTTCGATTTTCCCCTTTTCGGATTCAGATTTCCCGTCTTCGATAACAGACTGCATCGCCTCTGCGTCTTCCAACACTCGAGCTGTCACTATGGCTGCGTCAGCTTCTCTATGAAGGGTTAGCACTTCCAACTCTGTGTCTAACCTTATAGTTTCCAATTTATTTTGAGCGTCTCTTGTAGCTCTTTCTGCTTCTCTAGCAGCCTTTTCCAATTTTAGCTTAGCCTCCTGGCTGGCATATGAAGCTCTCACCTTTGCTGCTTCTGCTTCAGCCCGAGCATGGGCTGCCCTTACTGATGATGCTGATGTTTTGCTGCTCCTAGCACTGCCGACAGCCGACCTGTTGCTTGTTGCCATCGCGACCACTTCAAAACATCCAATGCTGCCTTTTCACTGTAGTGTTCTCGTGCAGTGTGTCGAAACTCTGACTAAACACTGAGTTAAACCGTAGCCAATGAGACAAAGTCGTAGTAAGCTTGACCTTTTACTTTCACTTCTTCATCAACAGACGGTGAAAACTGCAAATACAATAATACAAAAATATTGTGTCTATTTATGACAACCTTATGACTAACATCACGTTATGCATAGTTATAAATAACAACAGAAACTGTCCAATACTGAAATGAGGCATTCTGATTGACAATTGCATCACTTTTTAGCTTGTATACAACACATCAAACAGTTTTTCGAACTAAATCCATCATAATATAACATCTTCAACATGTCCTTTAACAATCAAACAACTCACGGCATTGCCACTCTGATGCCTCCAAGTGGATGCTGATTGATTATGTTCCGATGCACATGTCGGCCATTCTTTCTACCCAGCTAAGTTCAACAGGAAGATCGCCGGAAGAGACTGAACCGGAAGTGACTAAACCGGAAGTGACGTCGTCGCAAAAACTAAAACAACAAAATAATATTAATTTTTACATTAGCTAATTTAAACTGTAAAGTAATTATTTAAGAAATAAATGTAATAATATTAAATGCCTGGAGAGGCAACACAAGGGCAGTGTCCATCCGACATGCTGATGTAAGATCAGTTCCTGGAATTATTAAGCCAAGGCGCTGACTAATATATAGGTGATATCATGCTGACCTGTGAGTATCTGTATGTCTTCATTTTCTGGAAACTCCTATCTAAAATGTGTAACTGCAGAGCATTTGCTATTAATTATCTGAATGTGTTTGTCACAGGAGGCTTGGGTGTTGTTTTGCAGAAGATAGATGTCTGTGGATCTACACTAACCCCTCTCTCTCTCTCTCTCTCTCTCTGTGTGGGCTTCTCCCTCCAGAGCGTCCTGTGAATGCAGACCAGCAGGAGCGCACCCTGCTGAAAGGCGTATTCAGCGTCAGGAAGGGCAAGTCGCAGCTGCACAAGTGGGCAGAGCGGCAGGTCATTCTCTGCGGCACCTGTCTAATCGTGGCCTCCGTCAAAGACTGCCTGACGGGGAAGATGCACATCCTGCCCCTGGTGGGGGGCAAGGTGAGGGTTCAGTGTTTGGACATCAGAGAAGCTGAGTTGTAGATACACTGGAACAACACAGCTGGGTTGGACGGCTGGATAAATCTGACCAGTGAAAAGATGATGCATCACTGTACGCAGACTCTATCATCTTAAGCACTGCATCTCAACGGCTTGCTATGAAGCACACAGAATATATGCACCTAAAGGAAATAGAGCAGCAGATTTCAGTTTTACATCGAACCAAAGACAGAAAGCCAATAAAATAATCTTTTTTGGGGTCTTTTTACTGCTGGCCTTTAATGGAAAACAGTTAAGATGTTCTGACCCCAAACTTTAAAAGCCATGGACAGTGCAGGTTCTTTGAACACATTACTACTTGCACACTGAAACTAAGAGAAATCCAATATAGGTAAATCTCAAAAAACAAAAGCAGGGCTATCTGATGGCCTGGTTGGAAGTGTACATGCTATGTTACTGAAACACAGTTAGACTTGTTTGCTCTATTTCCTCTCACCTTGTATCAACTGTCAAATGAGGGCAATCATTTTTAAAGAAATTATGATGGAGAAAAAATGCTGTGCTGATTTTGAAGGGTAAACCTGAGTTGTGCAGTTACAATTGATTAGTTAAAATACTTTTACTATTGTCCTTCCTTTCTGGAGCTCCCAGTGTTGCTCCTTATCGTATCTGTGTATTGTCTTTGTATTGAGGTGGAGGAGGTGAAGCGGAGGCAGCACTGCCTGATGTTCAGCTCAGCCGGATCACAGGCCCAGACATACTTTGTCAACTTTGACACACTCGCAGACTACCAGCGATGGCATCGGCAGGCTTCCAAAGTAAGTTAGAGACAAAGAGTGAGTGTTACATTGTGTGCGTGACACAATATGTGTTTTCTCTCTGCAGCTGTTTGTTTGTTTCGTCTTATCTCCGCTGGGTTTCTGCTTGAATCTGAGATTAACAGTTGGGACAACAATTGCCTTCTGCCTGTTGAGTCTTCCAATCAGAAACCCCCTCTCTGAATGCATCAGATTTTCTCCACAGATGAAGACTCTCAGCGGTGTCTGACATCGATTGAACAGCATCGCTCTACTTACAAAGTTGACTTCTATCAGAGGGCTCTTCAATTACATTTTTATTCTTACAAAGGCCCTTACCAGTAGAGGAATTGTTGTAAAAGTCACTGTGGATTAGAGGATGCTAAATAACCCAGTATGCTCTGTTTTGGTTTTATATACTGTGTGTCTTTCAGAGAATCTTGCCAGGTTGTCACAGCTGTTCTTCAAAAAATCCATTGTTTCTGTTCTGCTCAGCTGGCTTTGTCTCTAATATCCTAATTAATGGCCATTGTACTGCAGCTCCTTCCTGGAGCTAAACAGCTTCTGTAAGAGCCTGCACTGAGGCAGAGCCAGCGTACAATTAGCAATGGAGGAGAAAGCCAACAGAAAAAAAGAGAGAAATCCAATTAGTTGCAGAATCATGCTAAGTCAAGGATCTGTCTCTACCATGGTGGTATGGATTACCGGTTTAAAGTAGCCTGTAGTGGCCTGTACTTAGGCTGAGACTTAGACGAGAGGCCTTTATGGAGACTGGGGATGATGATGATGTTTTCGGTGAATTTGGGTCAGTGTTTATGCTACATTGCCTAAACCGTCAAAATTGTGTGCGCGTGTGCGTGTATGTGTGAGGGACACAGCAAGAATATTTGTGCTAGCAAAATGTGCTTGTAGGACAGAACTGAACACCAGGGGAAAGTGACTCATGACTGCTGTGTACATACTATGTCATTTATGGAGCTAAGTAATTATGTAATGAAAACAGCTATTCAGTTTAGTTATATATTAATTATCAGCTTCATTTTAATGTTGCCGTCTGTGCCCACTTTGGCTGACACTGGCTAACAATTTTGTATATCAGTGGTTACCTGGCATTAAAAGCAACTATTCTAATATTGCTAAGTAAATGACATAAACAAACAGATGTTTTTGGTTAGGAATTTAAACTTTAATAGCTTACATTACACAATTTCACATCAGTAGGCAAACAAAGAATGGGTAGAGAAGTTTAGCTGTGGTCAGCTCTGCTATTTGGACCAGCTTGTAAACCACAAAACCTGGTTCCTCTGTCCAATCGGAAATGTTTTGGTTACATCATGGATTGCATGCAAATGTACAAGCTAAATGTTGGCAAAATATGCAAATAGTTAGTATATTTGCATCACTCACCTGACTGAAAAACAAGGACAATTTATTGAGTTGCTAATTAAATTAACTAGTAATTGGAGTGTTGGACAAATCCCTGAATGCTTTATAAAAGATTTAATTGATGTCTATTGAGTTATCCATCAAGGACTGACAGGAACACAGTGACTGCTAACAAACACTTTACCTCCATGTATGCTATGAGCTGTTATTCCCTTCCAAAAGAGCTTTCTCTTTTCTATGTCTCCTTTCCTTGTTTTTTCATCTATGACATTGATTCACAATGTTTAATTTCTATGCAAATCATCTGACATTTATTTATTTATTTTCTTTCAATTTATTTTCTTTTTAGTAGAACTCCCTGCTTTCACATAATTTAATTACACATTTTCAACGGGAGTTGTTTTTGTAAAGTGCCAGGTAGATGAGTAGTTTGTGGGAGATGGGCAGTTTTGTCGTCTCTAAACGCAGTGATGCGATGTCACGCTCTGCTGAGCTGCTGTCCCATTTTCTGGTTTGCTGCACAGTGTGCAGCCCTGAAGTTTGTGGAGGAGACTAGACTGCGAGCACTGCGGGTAGCCTGCAATGTTGGCTGGCCTGTAAACAATCCTCTCTGAGATAATCGAGGGTGAGACAAAGCTTTGTCACTGCACTGTTTCAGCAGAGTGGACTAAGATCTGAACCCTGCTAAAATAAGAACAAAATCACACATGTACCGACCATGAATAAACTTAAGAGTAGTTTGAAATGGTGCCCCTAATAAACTGGGTATGTCTACACATGTTTGCTAAGCTCTGACTTTAACTGCCTTATATTAGGGAGTAACTCTATTACCCTCTTAATTCCTTAATTCGTGATGGCTGTGTTTCCCTGGCAGATAGACTTCATTGAACTGGAAACTGGGGCATTGTCTATCTGAAGTAATGTCTTGGCATGACAGCTGGCTGCTTGCATAATCTGAGGCCACTGCAGTTGCTTTCACTATCTGTTGTCCCAGATCACTTCAGGTGAACGTTATTTAAATAGTGGAGCCTTCTGCTTGTTGTAATTGGAGTTTACCTCTTTTAGGGTGGTCCCGCCTGATTGTGTGGCTCAAATGCTCTTAGGCTTGAACGGCTGCAATGAGAAATGGATATTTATTTTCTTGATGTTGGAAAAAGATAATACTTGTTTTCTTGATTAGATATGATTTGTGCTGATAGCAAACTCACTGAATGTGATGTTTTGTTCAGTATTATAAAGCTATCAACACATAGGGATAAGGTTAAACTAAATGTTCTAATTATACCTCCTTTGTTTTACAAAAGAATACCTGATGGGTTTCATTTTCATTGCGATTTACTCTGCCTGCACAGCAGCAACAGGCTTTCAGTAGAGGTTGAAAGGGCATCAACAGTTCAGGTTAGCTACTGTATGAGGTACTTGTTGTGATATTGTAGATGTGACACCGAAACGCCTAAGTATAACAAAAGTACCCTCAAAGCACTTTGATTTATTTGTTCTTTGTCCTTTCCTGTACAGGTGGTGGCTCAGACGGTGAGCCTCGTGGACCTGTCCTGCTACAGTCTGGAAGCAGTGCCTGAATATCTGTTCTACAGTCAGGATATCACCCACCTCAACCTAAGACACAATTTCATGAGCCTTCAGGGGCCTGGAGGCCTGCTCAACCTCCCCAGGTACCAACACCCTCCTAACCTGAAGCAGTTACCACAAATATTTGATACATTTCTCTGAAACGGAGTCTGTACTGCATGTTTCGGCGCTATGCTGAAGTTATAGGTTGAAGGAGTGTTGTATACAGTGATCTCAATCCGGTGAACAAGATGTGCAATTTATTTTGTCTCTGTGCACCTTTTGCTGCTGCAGCCTTTTAGTTTGTATCATTAGAAAGAGGCTATATGCACAAAATAAAATATTCTGTGTTAGTATAGTTTAGTAGTATTGTGCCTAATGCCATCTTGGAGAGAAACAGGAAGGTGGAATTAATATGGAGCAGTGCACCACTTCATTGATCAGCCCAGTCTCTTGGACACGTTTTACAAATGCATACACACATCAGAATTGATGCCTGGGATGTATTTCTATTTGAAACCGCCAGCTGAGACCAAACACACTTTAAACGATCTTGAGATGTACACATTGTATCTGGTAACATGATCTGCTAATACTAAGTCACAAATGGTGTGATCGGAATGCTTTTCCCTTTCTTACCTGCCCGAGGCACTGACTGATTTTAGCAAGCTGTTTGCAAATTAGTCTTAATAGGATGCTGCAAGCCCAAGGCACAAATCACAACAACAAACTCCCATCGTGAACTTGTGTGGAACTAATGATAATAATAATAATCCATTTTATTTATAGAGCGCTTTTCTAAAAACTCAAAGACCCTTGATCTACAGTGTTTGGTTTCCACTATGTTCACGGTGGATTCCTGTAACTGGTTTTCAGTCTTCTAAGTTAGTTGTACCATATATCTTCTTCTCATTCACATTCTTTTCCACTGCCTTCTTCCGGTGTACAACAAATAGTTCTTCAGACAAGACAGTGCAGTGAGTAATGTGGACACCAGAAGGACAGATAGTATTTAGGTGCTCCTCCTGTACTTAACTGCTCTCAACATCACAGTCACCTTCTGTTACCCATTTGAAAGCAAGAACAACCCAAAACTAACCTAAGTCAATCTTCACCATGTCATCTTCACAGCACAAGTGTTTTCATGGTGTTATGATGAATGAAGTAAGCAAAGTTCTGCTTTCTGTTCTCTCGGTTTTAGGTTTTCTCAGCTGAAGAGCCTGAACTTGTCTCACAACCGTCTGGGTGTGTTCCCTGAGTGTGTGTGTGAGATCCTCACCCTGACTGAACTCAACCTCTCCTGTAACAGTCTCCACACGGTCCCTGTACAGATAGGCAACCTTCAAAGGTGGGACTCGCACATAAATACACTACATACAAACATAACACACAGTACACACTATTTTTATTCAGTTCCACAAAGACCTTTCTCTTTGAGTTTCACATTCTTTATTATTGTTTGTATTATTATTATTATTATTTATGATTACACTTGAATATAATATTTAGGATTTGCATGAACAAACAGTACACACTCAGTCGTTATTAACTGCATGGGGTAGTTATACTTCATCATAAATACATTATTTAATGTAGAGTGCTGCGCTGTAACACAACTATGTATTTGGAGCACTCTTTGAAGTAAAGTTGACTGTTTTCTCTACTTCTTCCTGCAGCTTGCAGACGCTGTCTTTGGATGGAAACCTCCTCAGCTCCCTGCCTGAAGAGCTGGGTGGCCTGACGCAGCTGAACGGCCTGGGACTCTCCTTCAACAACTTTGCTCACATCCCCGCTGTGCTGGAGAGGTTGAGTGCAGTGGACAAGCTGGCCATGGCTGGGAACAGAGTGGAGAGTCTGGAGTTGTGTACTCTTGCCAGAATGAGCCACCTGAAAAACATCGACCTCCGGTGAGAAGCCAGCCGTGGAATAAACAGCCCTCAGCCTCTTTACTGCCTTATAAATGGGGCTTTGACCGAAACACAAATGACAAAACACTAATCTGACCTTAAGCCTTTCTTCAGCTGTACTCTTAGCATTGCTTCTTTTTTTTATATTCATAATTTATTTTTGGTTTGCTGAGCACAAATGTTTATTTCCTGCACTGCCCTGCTTCACACCTGGGAGCTGCCTAGAACAACAGTCATACATATAAGTTGCCTTCTCAGCACACAGGAAGAGTTAGGAGTTTGTGTCTTGCTTGAGTAATGAGGGATAGAAAAGCTTTACTCATTGATTTTCCTACACGTCTGAGGATCCCACCGTCCCACCCACAGCAAGCCAGCTAATTATTCAACCTTGGAAGTTAAGCTGCCGTTTGGCAATGGCAGACTATATTTTTGAGGGCAAGGTACAGCGAGGATGGCAGCACTCGTAAAAGAGGAATTGTTTATTAACAGGGTGGATGAGTCAGGGAGAGTCTGCAGTGTCTTACAGACAATTGTGTTGTTTTTGTTAACCTTGTCTGTATAGGTAAGATGCTAAATATGAGTAGAAACGTCTGACAAAAGTTTTATCTGCTGTTTTTAAATTCACATTGGTAGACCTTAAAGATTGCTGTAATCACAGTATAAGAATGTAAGAGTCATATACTAGACTTAAGATTTAGAGACATTTAATAGTGTTATTCATTTCTATATTCTAAAACAGCGGTGACATTCTCCCAGTAAGATATGATGAAAATCTGTCTTTACTAAAAAAGCAGCATCTAAAAACCATACCACCAGTACTCTTACTTCAGCATGTCCACTTTTCAGAGTTTTTTCGTTATATTGAGAATGTTATTTGATGGCCCCTTAACGCTGCTGCTCCTATATGAACAACTATTGATATTTCCTCTTTTGTGCTCCCTGTTAAATGCAGGTTGAATGGGCTTCAGTGGGTAAAAAGTGAGAGTCTAGAGGCAGTGAACCAGGTGACCCAGCTGGACATACGAGACAATCGCTTGGACTCACTAGACCTGAGCTCTGTCTGCAACCTGGAGACTCTACACTGCGAGCGCAACCAGCTGGGGACGCTCACACTCGGCGGCTTCACTCTGCGCATGCTCCATGCCAGCAGCAACCGTGAGTAAAACAGAGCATCAACAGCCTCAGTCCCTAGTGATGCGTTCATCGTATAAACACATATATGAACAGGCCAGATGTTCAGATGCTGAATGCTGCTTTTATATCTGTCCACAGACCTTACCACCGTCAACATCTATCCAGTCCCTAACCAGCTGACACACATGGACCTATCACAGTGAGTTCTGCCTGGGAACAAGAAATGGACCATGGTTTCTGTGATAAAGACAAACGTTTAAAAAGTATCTTTATCTTATTGCTCATTTATCTAGTTGTGCACAGTGCTAAATGGAGGATTAAATCATTTTGAATACTAAATTTGATAATCCATTCACAAGAAAGCAAATATTCTGTATAATCTATATAGCGGAGCACACTTTCCCTGATGTCTGCCTTTCAGAATGTATCAGTGAATGATCCCCAAATGTAAAAAAAACCCATCCTATTTTAAGGTAGTGTGGCTTACCCCTTTAGCCTATACAAAAGGATTTCTTGAACTACCTGCCAGTGTGAGACACATCTGTTAAATGTATTTCAGTCAACCTCTAGTACTGACTGTGGACACTTACTGGTTTTATTTTTAAAATATAGTGAGAGATAATTTCCATACTTAGGCACCCTAGGGGACTTTTTTGTTGTCCTTCTGTTTACTTCAGATTAATCTGTATTATTTAAAGCAACTCAACTCAGTTTGAGTGTTTGTGTGTGTGTCTTTCTATGTGTGTGACTGTGTGTGTGTTGAGACAGGAACCTTTTGGAGTATCTTCCGGACTGGGTGTGTGACTGCAGAAAGGTTGAGATGCTGGACGTCACACACAATCTGCTGTCTGAGCTTCCTTCTAGGTAAGTGACCTTATTCTGGCACTGAGTCTGAACCTTTTCCACTGAGACATTAGCTTTTATTTAGCATAATTTTAATACATTCTGCCTCTAATAATAAACAGATGCTCTTTCATGCCGTGCTTCATGATGTTCTTATTTAGCCTTTGGTATAATAGATGAACCATGCAAAGAATAAGGCAGAGAAAAACTGCAGATATCAGTCCCTTTATGTTTTTGTGTCTTTTAGTTGCAACTGTAAAATAGTTCTTACCCATCTTTTGCTGCCAGCCCTCAACACTCATCGCTGCATTTGCATTTGAATGAGACATCAGCAAAGGTTTTGCAAAAGAGATAATATTCCTCCATCCACTGTACCGGCTTATGACTTCAGTTATGTTTCAGGAGGGAATAAAAAGCTGCTGTTTAGGCAGCCAAGCTGAAAAGGTCATTGATGGATTAGTTAGCATAGTTGCAGCAAGTAGTCAAGTCTGCAGAAGAGGACGATGTTCTTTGGTTTGTTGCCTTTTTTTTTGGTCTGTTCTTTTTTTCTTGTCTTAATCTGTCTCTATAATGTCTCTTCTGGCCTCCGACAGGCTGCTCAACAGCTTGAGTTTGAGAAAGCTGCTGGCGGGGAACAATCGTTTGCAGAGAGTGCCTGACCTACTTGACCACATCCCTCTGGAAGCCCTGGACCTCCAGCATAACAAGCTAGCCGAGCTTCCTGAGAGTCTCTTTTCCAAGGCCTTAAAGTGAGTCTTTTAACCCTCTCTACTCTTTGAATCATTTACATTTCATTCTGACTGATTATAATATTACTTGTGTCCTCCTGTAGCTGTTTCCTCTGCTCAAAAACAGTCTGCTGCAGTGTGTTACCAATTTGGTTGCAGTTGACAGTTATTGTGTTGCAGCTCATCGTTTTGGGGATAAGGTATAGCTTTTATGTAGGCATTGTGGTCAAGATCAACGGAGCATTAAAAACGTAACTGGAGCTTAATTTGCCTTCCTATTTCCTGTGTGGTAAATCACTTAACACCCATTAGCAGCTCAAATGCCTTAATGTACTTTACTGTCTCTAATGCTGAGACGTGATGGCAGTGAATGCTTTGAGCTTGATGGGTTATACTGATATGTTGTCTAAGAGCTGCACAGCTTACAAGGCAAGGTAGTTACACACATGACTGATGGAAACAATATATCTCTATAGAAAACTATGCTGATTTCTTTATAAGGAACGGAATTCCAAAAGGCCAAAATGCCAGTGATGTGTCAACAGTATTGTCATTTTTATGGGCTGCAGAGATGTCATCGCACTCTGATAATGTGTGACTGGGTTTTATAACAAGAATGTGACATGGTTCACTCCCTCATGTGTCAGGTGGACAGGTTTTATTACAGTATGTGAGCCGCACAGAATGACTTAACAACATCAGCTCATATAACTGTCCCTCCACTCGGTGCAGGTTCAACAGTATGTAAATCACTGCTTCACTCGCAGGGATAAATGAACGGTCCGCGTATAGAATTATCCTCTTCAGTACAATCAGAATAGGAATAGAAATGTGATAGAGCTCAGACAGTTTTTCAGCTCTCCAAATATCTGTATTAACTGTCTCGGGGTCTATTTAAATATAGAGACAAAATAGAGAGATCCCTCCTCTGATGGTCTCCCTAAGGTTTCTTACATTTCCCCCCATTAATTGTGGGGTTTCTTTGGGGAGTTTTTCCTTGTGCAGTGCAGTGCGATGGGTCTCATATTATTTGTTATTGTGATTTTTAAAAAAGCAACATAAATGTATTCTGACAAAGAATGTGTGCTTTGTAAACACTATGCAATTGGCGAACCGTGGGGAGCGAAAGGGGCTCCTATTTTGTTTGTTGATGATTTTTTGTTTTCTTTTGTACAAACTATGAATACTTCCCTAATCCCAGGACATAAATCAAATTTCATCACAACAATGTCCAAGCAATGTTTAGCTTCTCGGGATCAAGAGTACACAGTATTTGGATTCAAACATTAGCTGTAATGAGACAATTGGCAGGGTAGAAATCTGTGTTCACCTTTTCAAACTCTGTTGTGTTTATTTGTCTTCCCTCACAGCTTGAAATACGTAAATGTGTCAGCCAATGCTCTGGAAAGTATTCCCCCCAGCAGCCCATCAGAGGAGAGCCTCAGCACACTGCAGGAGCTCTACCTGACGCGGAATAACCTGAACGAGAACTGCGGTGCCCTGCTAGTGGGACACCAGAACCTCCGGGTCCTTCACATCGCCTACAACCAGCTGCTCTCCTTCCCTGCCAGGTGCACTACCTCGGCTTTCATGTAGAGATGCAGCAATTGCAATTTTCTAAGGAGATATTCAAATTTCAAATTCAGATGTAGGATCATAATCAAAAAATAAATATAAAATAAGTAGAATTTCTCTATAACTGTAACAAGTTACGCAACCTTCTCTCCCTAAGACAAATCAAAGGGAAATGTTAATATCCAACTTAAAACAAACTGCTGTTGATCCCACTTTATCAAACATGTTTTACTTCTTTAGAAAAGAACATTTCAGGTAGTTTCCTCCACTGCTTGGACTTGCTCAAGTGTTACATGTTGCGTGCTTCATGTATACTTCATTAATGTTAAAAAACCTCCACAACAACATTCAGTGCATTTCAGCTTTGATATCATTTAGAATTAACTATATTTTGTATTCAACTTACTGTGGATAACTTCACTGTGATTCTTGTGTGTCCTTAGTAAGCTCAGTAAGCTGGAGCTGCTGGAGGAGCTAAATCTAAGCGGCAACAAGCTAAAGACCATCCCCTCCACTGTGTCCAGCTGTAAGAGACTGCACACCCTCATCGCACACTCCAACCACATCACTGTCTTCCCAGAGATACTCAACCTGCCTGAGATCAAGGTCAGAGTCCTTTTATTTTTTATTTGCCTGACCAGTTTGTGTATGATTATGTTCAGCTTGTGTCAGCTCATGTGTGTTTTGCACATTTTAAGCTCGTAGATGTCAGCTGTAACGAGCTGACTGAGATCCAGCTGCCCGACTCGCTGCCTGCCACTCTGCAGGAGCTGGACCTGACAGGAAACAGTAGCCTGATGCTGGAACACAAAACCCTCAACCTGTTCAGGTGAGTCATAAACCCCTGACCAGTTTGAAATGGTTAAATACAAGCATCAACTCCTCTGATTTAGATTCTGTAGCTGGTTGGACTCAAACAGGAGGGATAGGACAGCATGCATGTGTGGAAAATGCAGTCTTTGAGTACATTTCTTCTCCTTCATAGTCACATCACCACCCTGAAATTAGACCAGAAATCTACCACAACTGCAGCAGACACACAGAGTACCTCCACTCCATGGAACCACGGCTACTCTGAGATGAGCGGACAAAGGAACAAGTGAGTACCGTTTGTAAATATAAATAACTTGTTTTTTCACAACAGCTGACAGAATCTTTCCAAATCGTCATTTATAAGTAAATTCAATTAATGCATGAGTACTTTAGTTTAGTAAATTAGATAATAATTAAAACAGACTTTTGATTTTGATTCATTATCTTTTTGGTTTATATATCAGCTTTACCTAATGTCCTCTGCTGTTAAGTACATACTCACTTTTAAATTCTTCTTTTTGTAATCTTTCCCTGTGTAAGATTTGCTAGCTGGTGCCTCCGGAGCAGTTGAATTTTAAGATCATGTTCTGTTTTATTTCTATATGATGCTGCCGCTACAAAGTTGCTACAGTATATCTGCATGTTACTGTGCCATCAGCGAACGGGTGTTTTCTAGTGAGTCAGAATCTGAATCATTGTCACACACCTAGCACTGACATCAGGGCACAGTAGCTGGTTCAGCAGAGCCTAATAATTCAGTTTTATTTTCTATCTGTAAAATGTTAGGTGCATCAGTGTGTAGAGTCAGGTGTGCCTGGCTGCTGCTCCGGGGTCAAAGCCACCACAGGGGCTCCCTCAGCAGTGTCTTCTATCGGCTGTCACCCCCTGACATAGAGCTCTGGTGTCGAATGCTGAACTATGTATGAGGCTTCCCTCTGTATGGGAGGTGCTGAGTCATCTGTTTTCTAACGTGGATCTTCTGTGTGGGGCAGGTTGTGTGTGTCTGTGCTGGCTCTAGACCGCTTCGGAGACGGTGTGGAAGCGTGCTATGGCATCTTTGACGGAGACCGCAACGAGGAAGTGCCTCGGCTGCTGCAGTGCACCATGGGAGATGTGCTGTGCGAGGAATTGCAGCACTCAATTGTTGACAATGTGTATATGTGCAACACTTTCATCACCTCACACAGGTAGGACAGATTATTTAATGTCATTATTGTGAATTTATTGAAATAAACAGACACTTGCACTATTACTGGTTTGTTTGTAGTCTTCAACAGAGTTTTATCAGCAGCTTTGTTTGTTTTTCTATTGGACAGGAAACTAGGAATGGCTGGCCAGAAACTGGGTGCTTCTGCATTGCTGTGTTATATTCACCATGAGCCTTCAGATCCAGGAGGCCACTTTAGCCTCACTGTGGCCAATGTGGGTTCCTGCCAGGCAGTGCTGTGCCGGGATGGCCGACCTGTTCCTCTCTCTAAGGTTTACAGTTTGGAGAACTGCACTGAGGAGATGGAGAGAGTCAAACTCAGTAAAGCCATTATAACCGAGGTAACGCATCGAGCCGTAATGTAGATCTTGGATTTAGTGTTAACGTGCATAAGGCATGGGAATTTATGACCTTTGATTTCAAGGTTAAAGGGGCCAAAATGATTGTGATTTTCTCCATCATCCCAATATTCATAAATATATGTTTAAAACTCTTAAAACCAAACTAAAAAATACTGGAATCATACCTTACATTTTATTAAGAAGACACATATGTTTTTATGTAATCACAGATGGGACACACGTCTTATTTTAGTGAACATTCTTTTTAAGTGAAATACAAACATTCAAACCATTTAAACATAAAGTTCCACTGCTAACAAAAAAGGGTAAAGAATTAAACTATTAGCAACATTTTTTAAACATTTTTAAAATCATGCTCTATTTTTAAATTCTCTACCATTAAGGCAAACTAGACAGCTTTTTTTTTTAGAAATGTTTGCAAAGATATTCTTGTAAGTAATGGTAATTCATCCCTGTTTTTGCGATCACTTCTATATTGCTTCATCCCTAATGTGCAGCAGGATATTCCGAGTTATATATATTTGGAAGCTATACACTCAAATACAACTCTAATGGCACTTTTGTCTTATAGGATAACAAGGTGAGTGGAGTAACATGCTGCTCTCGGCTGCTGGGCTGCTCTTATCTGTCTCCCTGGGTGGTCCCAAAGCCCTGGGTGCACACTGAGCCTCTCTGTTCCCGGGATGAGTTCTTGATCCTGGGTAATCGAGCGTTATTTGAACGAGTGTCCTACCAGGAGGCTGTGTGCACGGTACAGGCTGTGCGGGATCCTCGCGCTGCTGCCAAGAAGCTGTGTTCACTCGCTCAGAGTTATGGCTGCAAAGACAACATCGGGGCTGCAGTAATATCCTTGCATATAAGTGAGGACAGCTGTACCTGTGATCCACCAGTTTTGACTGCTGAAGCACGGGGCCCCCCTCCCGCCTCTGTGCCTGTGCCTGTGACTGTGACACCAGGTCCTAGTGAGCCAGCCACCATTTCCTCCAGCAGTGGTCTGATCACGGAGTTCAACAGTGAGACATCAGCCTCAGAGGTGGGCAGTGAGGCGGGGTCCACAGCTTCAGACGAGCACCCCTCTTTTGGCCCTGCATCCCGCCCAGAGAGACGCTGCAGCCTACACCCTGCTACCACCCTGTGTGGGATCATGGTGCCGGGCTCAGTCGGTGCAGGAACCCACCCCGGCCTGTTCCAGCGGCAGCCCTCCTGTGCTACGTTCTCCAGTAACCACTCCGACAACGGCTTGGACAGTGATGATGAAGCTCCGCTTGAGGGTGTCATCTCTAATGGAAGCAAGTTGGAGGTGGAGGTAGATATTCACTGCTGTGCTTTCCAACTACGCTCCAAAGACTTCAACCTTGAAAAGCAAAGCTCTGACTATCCTAACGGTAAAACTCGCAGACAGAACAGTGTAGTGGTTTCTGCTACAAACGGCTGCTTGCTTGCTGTGTGTGGGAGAGAGATCGCAGACCTCAAAAAGTCTCCTTCTACCTCCAGCCTGTTTGGGAAGAAGCTGTCCAATGGCTCTGTTGTGGCCCCCGAGGACAGTCATAATCTCATTGAGGTGGCACTGGAGGCTCCAAAGAAGAAATCTGGCTACTTCACTGCGCCAGCACAGCAGGACCCGGAGGATCAGCTCATTGTGCCTCCGAGTCTGGAGCAGGAAGTCAGGGAGCAGCTGAGAGGCCAGAGCCCCCTAGTCTCAGCCCCCCCCTTACCATCCATACCTCCTTCCTTAAAAGACCCTGTGTGGGATCATCCACACCCTCCTGCATTTGCCTCCAACCTGGTCCCAGGTCCAGGCCCAGTCTCCATCCTACAGCAGGAAGTCTACGATACCGCCCTCTAGAGGGGGGGACACAGCACAGCGCCATGTGGCTAGGATAATGTGATAGTGCCATTCCAGTGAATAAGAGGAGATGTTTCTCATACGATGCAGACATTCCAATTCAAGTTGCCATTCAGATCTTTTGTGAGGACAAAACTGTGGGGTCATGTGCTCAGTCTGAGTAAAAAAATAGGGATGACCCAAATCCAAGTTCATAACATGATGTTGTGAAGAGGATGGCTGGCTATCATTGACCAAAAGACTGGAAAACCTCATGTTCAAATATGTCAGCAACATTTCCCTTTACTTGGAAAGCAAGCAATCTAGAGTGTGTGTGTGGGAGATTGTGTTCAGTGAGGTCAAATCTCCTCTCCATGGGCGTGTGGTCTCTCATGTCCTGGAGAGAAGCCCTGTGACTGAAACTTGAAAAAAGTGCCTACTGCAGAAGACACACCTCCAGGCTGTGTTTGGGGATGTGTTAGTTACATTTTAGAGGACGGACAGTGTCTCCAAGAGACCAGCACTGGTACAGCGTCTGCTCTCCTCCTCTTCCTGTGGCTTACAGAGGAAATGAGACCGTATAAATGCTTATAAGGCACATATGTCTAGAACATGTGAAGACAAAATATCTGCATTTACATTGCCATAAACGCTATACGCTTTAACATTCCCACCCAATATACATGTAATAGTTCCAAATAGGATAAATCTATTCTATAGAGTACAGCAAAAACCTTATAACAGTATAATCTTTGACAGTGCATGATCAAATGCTCCCCTTAAAAACCACATAGGAAAATCAAAGTTTCATTTCAATTTAGTCAGATTTATAGTCAATGGATAGTCGACTCCAGGATGTTTGAAAAGGGAAAATCTGAAGTGATGGGTAGAATCAGTATTTATATCTACAGTTAGATATGATCACTGGTGAAAATTTTGGTGTATCCAAATTTCGGAGGCTGCTACCCCGTCCTTGCAGGCAGGTTCAGTTATTGACATTTTCTTTACATCTCAGCAAATCTTTTTTCAGCTTTGCTATCGAATACACTGCCAACACATCCAAATGACTTTCAGGATGTGTTATTTGAGCACATTGTAAACACACCCTATTTTCTTTTATTCTGTACAATGTAGTCTGTGTACACATGATGTCACAATGTTTTAACCACAGCTCTACAAGTACATGCAGACATATGGGATGTAGAAACATGTTATATGAACTACAGTGAGATATAGCTGTCTTTTCCACATATTGCTATATGCCATATTCTGATCTGCTTCTGTGGAGTTCAGATAACACAGTTGATATAACAATTATGATCAGTGCAGCAGCAGTATAAGATAAGTGGTCCAGTCCCTTACTAAAAGTCAGTAAAGCATTTCCCCCCATTCAATCCAATAGTTTTATAATATATGTAGAAGCAATCCTACTTATTTAAGCTGAAAGTAAAAAAATACATTTTATTATTATTTGAGTTATCAGGTAAATATTTTGGAGCCACCTCAGATTGTCCGTCCCTGAACCTTCCCACCTTGTGCCAAAAGAGAGAGCTGCTGTGGTGATGAGAAGGCCACAGTTAGGTAATTGCTCATGTCGAGCATTACTACACTATAAGTGTATAAATATATATGTGTATTTCTTGCTTGCTAGTCCGAATCTGTAGTTGTGCAGATCTGGCATTCCACAGCCGTTGCATAGCTGGACCTTTCTGTGTTCCTTTCAGCCTTAAAGTAAACACTACTCAGTGTTTTTGAGAGGAGAAGCCCTTTGTTTCATCCCACTCATGTTGTGTTTGTGACTGAGGTCTTCAGCTGTTGTTTTTTAAAGCAGCCCCTCTCTCCTTTCTTTGCTCTACAGGAATAAGTAAGCGATGAAGCCTTAATTGATCTGTGAGTTTGAAACTTTTCTTGAATTTTGCAAGTTTTTGTCTCACACAGTTTAAAGCACTTTGTACATAGGAAATAGTGATCTTCAGAGTTATGTATATTTGAGTTTAAGATATATATATATATATATATATATATATATATATATATATATATATATACTGTATATATATATATCAGATATTGTTCAACATAGTGTGCTGGGATTATTGTGGCTTCCCTCAGTCCAACATATCACCTCTTGTCTAAGAATACACAGCCAATAGAAATGATGTTAGCATAAAGTGAATGATATTTCTTTTACAACATTCACCTTTGGGTGCGGTTTAATGTCACAAGCATTTCTTATTTTATTATTTATTTTTTTGTTTTCAATGTCATTTAAACTTAAAATAATCATATTTATATACTCAACAACTTGACTACAAACTGCATAGTCTTACATGACATGCCAGCATTACTCATACTGAAACATTAATTGTTGGGTCCCTCTCCCGGCAGTAAATGAGCAAAATAGCAGTTATTGTTTTTGGTATTTACTCGATACCCTAGTATTGATATTATGATTAATAATTGATTCCTTAACCTCTGGCATACATGAAATGGATTTATTAAAAGCTTGTCTGTAATAATAACATGAAACAATGAATCCAATACAACATGTATGGTAATCCACAGCAAATAGCCGGTGTTATTATAACCATGCTTATTTAAATGAGTTTTTTTATTTAGAAAGGGAAAACATATTTTATGATGAGAGTAATACTTTATTTCCAGTCACTTTGTCGATCAGCCTGTGTCTGAGATGCCAAACGGCCAGGACTCACGCAGTGTCTGGTGTCCGGACTGATGGCAATGAAACACAGACAGGCGCTGCAGGTGAACCTGCCACAGGAGGAACTATAAAAGCTATAAAACAGATTATGATTGTGAATAATATTGGTCCGCATCTAAAATCAGTTAGAAGACTAAACTCTTAATATAGTTTGATGAGGAAAGATTTAACTTTATTAAGGTTGAAAACAAAATTGTGGGAATTTGCTCCTACAAATATGCAAAGTGTCAACTGTAAATATATAAATGCTTCATTTTTCAGTTCCTTAATCTACAAAAATCATATTTCTTAATATGTCTCTAAATGAATAATGACCGATGTATGTGAGATGAGTGTAGTTTGGGATTGTGTGGGTAAGTTGCGTTGATCTTTTATTCTGTTTTGAGTCTGTCCTCTGCTTTGGCTCATTTGCAGTGTAGTTCTATTACTTTGGACTGCATTGCACTGACCTCCATAATCACCTTGGTGAGTTTTTTGTACAGGTGTCCACTCACTGTGCATTTAGTCTGTCTGTCTCCTGGTTGACACCATGCATTCAACCACTGTCCTGTCTAATATACATTTCCAACATGAAGTGTATTTGAATAATGTTCCGACAGTAGACTTCTCAATGTGCGTGTACATATGCCGACTGTATGCGTAGATACAGGTCGAAGGAGCACAGGGTACTGGTATCAGATATTCCCTTTAATTCTTTAATGGAGGGGGGTCCAGTAGTGTAATAATCCCCTTTGTGCACCAAAACAGAGGGTATGTGCATTTCAGTAGGCTACAGTGTGTGTTTATCTTATTTCTTAACTGTAAAGGATTATTTCTTCACTGCACAACTTAACAAGCTCCCTGTGTGTGATATGTCTGTGTCTGCTTGTAAAATGAAGCTTAAGTGCACATGTTCAGTAAGTGTATGCATGCCTGTGTGAATAATGGATTGACTGTAATTCTGTTTGGGTATGATGAATGAAACTGATCCAAAATGCTCCAGTTGTTTAACATGTGACCAAAGTAGCCATTGTTTAATTTCACAGTTCCTTTCTGTACATTCTTTTCTAGAAATGCTTGAATATTTTTTTCTCAATGCCAAGAAGCTGATGTTTATTTTTGTACTTCATTGGTTCATGCAAATTTACATTTCCCTCTCCGTTATTGGGATGATACAGAAATCACTCTTTATGGTACTTTGTTTAGAGGCACTAATTAAATTCTGATTAAATGTAAAAAAGCATGCCCTAAATGGAAGTCAACATAAAAGCCTACAGTACATACAAAAGGTGATTTAACTGTACACAATGGAGCATATCTAACATTTTCAGGATTTTATTTTAGCATGCAGATCATTGCTCAAATAAAGTTTATGTTTTAAAATGAGAAGATGTATTATTTAGGAACAGGACTAACAATGAGCACTTTTGCCATGTATCAGACAGAGCTGTACTCCCCCTGAACTTTGAGACTGGAAGCTGGTCGTTATTTTTATTTCAAATGCTGCTATCATTAGTTTTGAGCAAAGAAGCGGTCTTTAAATTAACTTTAAGCCAAGTAGCAATAAAAACTTTTTACTGTGAACTTTTCTGTCTAGTGTCCATTTTGCTCACATTTTTTATCATGATTTCATGCCAATAAATATCAAAATGACTGTTTTCAGTCAATATAACATAATGTCTACAGTTTCATTTTGTCAGAATGTAACAGAAGGGCTTTGATATATTAATTATTATGAGCGTTTTTTCCAATTCAAATAGGGTTAATGCACCGAAAAAGTACTTGTCAGGGAAATTATTCAGAAGAGCACACCAGATATGCCATCTATTGGTGGAGCTCAGAACGACACACGGTACTTTAGTTTAATGGTTAATAAATTACAAGGAAAGAAAGGAAGTGTTGAATGTGACATTTACTGTAAGTCCTGGTACCAATAGTTTTTCTTGTAAGCAGGACCGTTCAGTACGAACACTTTTGCTTCAGTCCCTAGAGGAGCCATTATATCACTTATTAGTATAAATACTATGAATTATGTTACGGCTAGTATCGAACATTGAAAGCAGGGAAAGATTTGCTGTCCTGGATATTTACCTTTCAAATGGTATTTGGTTTTGTGAAATAGTCAATTCAGACTATAACAATAGGCTTTTGATCACGCTCTAACTCCCAGCATTAATGATCAACAGACCTGGTTTCACTCTGAGAGGGCTGATATCTGAGGAATGCACATCATTTCGATCTGGAACACAAATAATTTTACAATAAAGATATGTATGTGTGTGAAACCTCAATAGACTGTACCTGGGTTACATATTAGATAGTATTACTCTTAAAGTAATCGGCACCATCTGATATCCTTTGTTGCAAGTTGATATTTGTCTGCCTGCTTCATACCTGAACGAGACGTATCTCTTGTTCTATCTTTTAATTTGCAGGTATGCACAGATGAATGAGAAATGAGTAGTACAAATGCACAGTTGAGTGGTTTATTATAGAAAATGTAACAGAAACAATGCACAGGTATGTAAACTGGAAATTGCTAGATTGAAAAAGTAAAAAGTAAATACTTCCCAAGATATTAAAAGTAATTCACGTACGAATAATCATTAACACCTAATATGACAAAGATATTGTCACAGGGATTTTCTAATCAATCCCACTTTTGTTCAAAGAAAAGCTTTATAGATTACTGTCCTCATTTGTCTTCTGCTTCTTTAGCTCCCTCACTGCCTTGAACGCCTTGATGGCTAACACTGCGCCGAAGATGAAAACAAACACCCCAAAAACCCCAAAGAGACCTCCTGCAATATCTGCACCGTGGAACTGGCACTCAAATCCCTTGTGCCCTTTGCTCTTGTACATCTGCTCTCTCTCCGTGCAGATGGGGTCATTGTAGGTCTGCTGCAGCTTAATAAAGTAGAAGGCCAGCGCAGGGATGTAGCCCAGGCCGATCAGGAAGTTCAGCAGAGCCTCGCCCAGCAGCACAGGGGGGAAGCGGTAAGGGACCCTAAAAATTCCCAGGCCGAGCATGACACAGGCATAGATCATCAAAACCCCCCCGCAGGCCATGGTGAAGACATACGGAGGACCCTTGAGCTGATGGAACAGCTGGTCCAGCTCTTTGACTCGGTCTGCATCGGCTCCAGTGAATGCATTGGCTCCACCAAAGTGATAATAGTAGATTCCACCGAGGCTGGCCAGGTCCCTGTAGCCCCCTTTGTTGCTGTACGGGACCCCCGCACAAATGACGATAAGCAAATTCACAAACAGCTCCATGAGCTGGCAGATACCTGCGAGATACAGGAGAAACACAATGCTGATATTAGTGCATAGCAACATGGAGAGACTAGGGCTGAACATTTGTTTTAATTGCCAATATTTACTGGTATCACTCAATGTCTGTAAATTAGCAAATTCATTATTGATAGTGATTAAAAAATGAAATGATATACAAAGAAAATATTTTACATTTTATAGTGATGACATTTGACCAGGTAAAATGTATTGACTTTATTTCTCATGCAGATTACCATCTAAGATATATGGACACACAACATAAATATAAAGCTATTAAAAAGGGACAGCTTTGCTATTTAAACAATTGTATTGACTGTCTTAAAATAGAGCAGAGGTGTTTCAAATGTTTTTCAAATTACTGAATGAAATACATTTCTGTAACAGTACAGAACCTACTCCATATAAAATATGGCGTTCTGTAGTCCAGTTTATAAGAAGGCTATAGCCTAAAACAGAAATGTGCTGTATTTTTGACTACTAAGCACACAGCTTGGCAGTGGTGTCAGTGCATTTCTACATTTTTTACAGGCCAGAAAATAAACTGTAGGATATCAATGCCAAACTCTGAAGACAAACATATTCATAAAATAACTGTCACGGTAGTACAGTTGTTTTTAGAGAAAGAAATCCAGAAGTTACCATGTATAAAAGGCCCAGTTTTAACACTGTGAACAGACTACTTGTGACTGATTTAAACAGTGTTTGTTTAGAAATGATTCGCTCTTTAATGTATAAGCAGTTTCCCCTGTCTTTATTTTAATATACATGGGTGCCATCCTAACAACTCTAGAAATTGTAAACAGCGAACCAAAATTTCACAGAAAAAAATCTAAAAATCCAATACTTGCCTCGGCTAGTTAAGATGTATTTGAGGTTGTAAAGAGCATGTCTTTGTTGTGACTCATAGTACTGCCCTTCAGAGTGGTACATTGAATCCTCTCTTGACCTTGAAGACAAGGAAACACATTTAATTTATTATATCTTTACAATGTAATTTTACCCAACAATGTAAATAACTAACCCTCTGCCACAGATGGTGGAAAGTGTGTGGAAGACATGACAGTAAGTGTATTGAAAGTATTTGGGCCCTTACAGTATTGAGGGTCCTTCATGGCTGTGGTCTCTGTAAACAGGTGGCTCATTGTGAGAGGCAGTTGTCACGTCCCTCTGTCGGTTTTGTTTTGGCCTCCTGTCACCGGCAGAACTTCTCTCCTCTCTGTCTCTCGGCTTTTGGATGCGTCCTCTGTCTTCATAAGACGCATGGTCTCCATTCCTTGGGTAGTCCCTGTCCCTGTCCCTGTCCCTGTCCCGGTTCTTGTACTCATCATACTCCCCACTCCTCTGGGGGTGTCTCCCCCTCTCTGGCATCTTCCTCTGCATAAACAAGAGGACTATTATAGACATCAATCCTTTTACACACACTCATAAAAAGTGGATAGTTGGCTTGTATCTCTGTAACTGCCACTGTGGACTGTAAAGCAGCATGAAGGATTATTTAATGAAGATTAATGTGAAGGACCAGAGACAGAACAGGTTTCTTCATAAAGTAAAATGGCTGGCTGGCAAAGAGTGGTAGTGATTTTGGAGCAAAAAGACATTTGAGGTTAGACAAATGAATGTTATCAAAGGCTTACTCAAGAGAAACATAAAGTCAACAAAGTAAATCAAATATTAACGTGATTAGCCTACGTTTTCTATTTCAAAAAGGTAGAGACCAAAGCTGTAAAAAGCCGACATATCATCTCAGGGTTTCGATCCCATTATGTAATTTACGATTTATTTCTGGGCTCATGAATAAAAAGAAAAGCCACATTTGTATTTCCTACCGTAGGATTCCGTGTACAGTGGGATCTTTTTTTGTTTTTGCAGAGAAAAATTCAGCCCACCTTTCTTAACTTCCTGTGTTTGAGACTTTCTTCTCCTCCCCCTCACCTGTGCTGTGCCACGCCCATTACTGTGAAGCTCACTATAGGTTTTAAAAAATATATATATTTCTAATTTTACGTTTTCAGACTTATTTTCCTAATGTATATATTTTTTATATATATTATATTATCAAGTGTGTTGGAATTATGTAGCTATATGTAGTATTGTTCTGTACTGTAATGTATTTACCTTATTTATTTTAACAGACCACTTCATAACATTTCTAAACAACGCCAGTTCAAACCAAGTATAATATGACCAAGTAAGTTTCAAAAAGTTTAAATACGGGAGGTGTATTTAAAAATTACGTGGTTTAAATGATGTTTACTAAAAAATTGCGATTCATGCCCCAACCCGGACGTGAACGCACACAGCGCACGCGGTCACGCTTCAACCATGAAGCTCGCGCTAGTAGTTCACGCATCACTTTCAGCTTTTCCGTCATAGCAAAAATACATTTCAAAGTAAATGTCACTTAAACTAAATCTCAAAGTACTCATGCTGCAAATTTGCCCGATTCAGAATAATATATCATTATCTTTTGTTTATAAATATAGATCAATTAGATTTTCTTCAAAGCTGGTAAGGGTGCAGCTAGTTTTAATTGCTTTGAATGCTTCAGGGTAGTTTGTGAATGTTACTCCAGGTGTAACTGATGTATTATTTAAGTGTTGAATCTAATTCCAATCATTAATCCAAATTTGAAAAGTAACTCGAGGTATTGAATAAATGTGGTGCAGTATAATTACACCATTTAACTCTGAATTGTAGTGGGGTATATGTGCAAAGTAGCAAATATTTAATGAAGCACAGTACTTGAGTAAATGTACTTAGTTACTTTACACTACTGTCCACATGTATGCACCTCAAAGTCACAGGATAACGATACATCACTGGAGGGATTATTTGTAGTTAAAGAGGAAGACTTTTGTTGTGAAGTCCGGGAGAAAACCCCCCACCGGAAGTGTTTGACTGTATTGCTTGAGCTCACGCTGCCACTACAACCGACTGACCGCGCTGGGTTGGCTAGCAAGCGAGGAAGAGACAGAAATGGCGGTGACGGCAAGGCGAGCAGCATGAAGAGCTGATGCATTACATGGATCAAAACCTACGACTGCCAGGACACGGTTGGGAAAATGACAATGACGTCGAAGTAGGACACCCTCTGTAACGGTCACTACAAACCTACAACACCTTCCCGGGAGACTTTTCATCTTGTCAGCGGAGGAGAGAAAATCTCACCGGGAGCATGGCTTCTTACAGCAACCAGGTAGCTAAAGCTAGCTGGCTAACGTTAGCCTGCAAAACAACTCCTGATGCACGCCGTGTAACGTTATTTATAGGATTGCAACCGCCCCTACTTGTACAATCTTCTGACTCTAATAGTCCCCATACTGGAATAGCCATTTTGTCATGTGCATGTTGTTATTTGAATCATCCGACTGGTCGTGTCATTGAAAGCGTAAGAACTGAAAAGTGCTTGCTAATGCCCCCCTAAGCCTCATTGAAACTCCACCAGCATGGTAGCTAACAGGCCCTAGGTCTCTTCATTCAAATGAGACAGCAGTACTGTTTGCAGCGGTTTTAACAGATATGACAGACACGTTTAGCTTAATGTCACGAAAGTGTGTTTAATATAATGTTGGTGACACTTTGGCATGAGATCCAATCAGTGACATGTGTTATATTCCCAAGGCAAAGCGACACAGAAAACTGCTGCGTGTATGCATGGCCCACCTGCTCTGTGCTGCGACAGGCCTTCCCCCAGCGCACATTTCAATAACTAGTATTAACTCCAAATTACTCTTGCTCCTGGCAGTAGGGCAGCACAGTGACGGTGTTGTGGGATGTTTTTTAGTGCGATAATTTCCCGTTATACTTGCAGGATTCACCAACGTCTCGCCGTGCACTTAGCACTTAGCAAGCTAACAGCTTTGCATAGATGGTATGGTTACACTTGGCAGTCAGTGCGCTAGCAGGTTAGCTAAATTCAAATGCGACAGTGTGGGCCTTCATTGATAGCGAAGATTTATTTGATATGCAAATAACCAAAAGATATAAATTGGCCTTACTGCGGATGAGTGTGCTGTTACAACGCCCGTCTCCCTGATGCGTTAGGTTAAAGATAAATTGGCTCATTTGGTGACATTTCTGAGAGGGTTAGCTATCATGTGGGGAGGCCCGATTTTAAGTGTAGCTATGCATGCAGATACATGACAGATTTAAAGTGTATATTGATTGCGTGAATTGAAGATAAAACAGATAATTCCACTGAAATAAAACTTAAACTAGGAATACATGCTTCACTATGATCCAGCTGACAGCTCAATGACTGGAGCTCTCCATAGGCTTATATTCACCATGCTTCCACACTTGTTCCTGCCTTCGAAATTGAGTGTTTCTATTGGCTCACTGTTTAGCAAAAGTGAAAGCTTCAGGGGAATAACCACTTCTCGACACAGCTGCCAGCTCTGTCATGACTGTGCATGTGAAATTAAATATAATATGTATTCATTAACATTGAATTGTCCTTCCATGGTGCGTAATATAATATGAATAATAAGTTAAACCTTTGAAAATGGCCTAAAATTAAGTATTCACAAACAGTGCTCTAGATTTCCAGTTGACCAGTTTCTTGGGGCAACCGGATTTGGACCGCTGTCAACTATTTAGTTTGGTCTGGTTGCCCCATTTGGCAACCATTTTTCCAGTGTTACAGAAGGTTTTTTAATTGCTCACTCTCTGTGTTCTAGTATGATACAGGAGTGCTATTGTCACATGGATTTACTCAAAAAACTTTAACTTTCAAATGATGTCATGGTTAATTCCAAATGAAGGGAGTAAAGGTTAATAAACACGTGGGGCAGAACAAGACTTGTATTATTACATTTAGGTAACAATGAATATATGTGTTGACATAATAAGGCCTTTGCAGGATTTTATGAAGCCAATAGAAATTGAAAAACATTTTTTTAAATAAACCACTTGGTTAATTATAAAGCAGTTGGTCATTAACTAACTGTAGAGTCAATATGTTATAACTTAAGCCTCAGACTTGTGCAATCTTCCAAAAACTATGAAAACACAAACGATCCCTTTTAGTTTAGGGGAGGTTATTTTATTACACTGAACAATGCAACTGTAGTATTGTGTAGGAGCTTCTGCTCAATGCATGCATGTTGACATGGATCTTCTCTCCTGAAAATAAAAATGCAACATAGAGACTTTTTCAGAGTAAACCAGACTTTCTATTTTTATTGTAATAAGTAATAAGTTACCCAACGCCCAAGTTAACCTTATTTTGACTTCCTTTTTTTGTATTGTCTCTGTTTTGTTCAGCCAAAACATAAATCTGTGTGTCATAGTAATCATTAACATCCCCCTGGGGGAAAACTACACACTGTATGCACAAACAGATCTATAATTCAAGATAATAACATTTCTAGCTTAGTCATATGCACACATATGACTAAAACGCACAAGAAAGAGTTGTGACAAATTCTAAAGCAGTACTCTAGTCATGCTTCTTAAGTCCATACTCAAGTATCTCAATGAATAGATGGTATTTAAATTTACTACAGACATTCATTCCTAGTGTCCCGTCCAGTCTGTGGCATGAATCCTGACATTTAATGGGATTTACTGATTTTTCATCAGGCCACATTTCATATTTTACAACACACATTATAAACAAGACTTAATATCCCCAAAAATAAATTCATTTTTGACTATCATGTTACCCTTAGCATTTGTTTAGTTTTTTCTGAGCAACTTTCCAAAACCCATAGAAAATCAGTAGAACAACACAAACTGGACAAGTAGTTGTGCATCAATTGTTTAATTAATTTTCTGTTTATTGACTCTGCTTTTGATGACCAACAATGGAAGCAGATAGCCTTTTTAAGAGCCACCCTATTTGTGTCAACAAGACCAGCCTAAACATAAGAAACATTTCAAAGTGTAACACAATAACATTCAACCGGATCAAAAACTACAGGCTCCAAAATGACTAAACATTTGAATAAGTACTAAAACAATTTGAATGAAAACTGAGCATTATGTATAAAGATAGTTGTGTGGCAGGGCTCTTATTCAGTTTTATGGATAGGATATCAACAAATTAGATATAACCAAATTTTTGAATACCCCTGCCGTTGTGAAAGCACTTTGCCTCCAGCAGAATAGATGACAGGAATTCCTTTCTCTTCCATCTTCACACTCCTCTGTATTTCATGCTTTGTAATCATATGTCACCCTATTACTACATCACGCAGGCACAGGCATGCTTCGGAGATGCATTGAAAACCAGTCAGACCTTATTTGTAGTTGTGCTGCAGCTTTTTCCTGCTCAGCCAAGTTGTCCAATAATAACTCTGCATACCAATTTAAGAGAACCAGCATAGTAGTGCTGGCTGTATCCCTGTCATGGTTAGATTAAACAGATGGTTGGAGCACTTAGTTTATTGGGGTGTGATGACTAAGGCATACTACAACAAAAATGATTTTGTCGAGCCTTTAGTACAACCTTTTCAGAAATCAATTGTTCATAACTATTTAGGGCTGATGCCATTAGTCTTATTAAAGGTTGATGCTGCAAATACGTTTTCATATAAGTCTTAAACTCAAACTAAATGTCTCTTGTCCTTGTAGATGCAAAATTCACTCATAAATCCGTAAAGTTATCCACCACTAACTTTTATACATTACATTTAATAAGAAATTCAAATTTCTTATAAATTAGAATTAAAAATGGTCTGCAGCATGGACAGTACATGCAAGTGAGTCACCTCCCTGCCTTCGGTGTCCGATCTTATGCTGAGGCCAACATATGGGATGTAGATAAAAAAGGTCATTGCTTTGTGCACAAGGTGTTGTAGATTGCTTAATTATGCTAAATGTCACGATTTATGCTATTACGTTTTGCCACATGTTGGAAATAAAAGATTTGACCTTACAGTCAGTTTAGGATAAGATGGACTTGATTGTCCCAGAGGGGAAATGTGCCTTGAACATCAGTGCCTGCAGTATACAAACCCAATAATGGAGAAGCAAGACAATAAATGCATTTTACCATCAAAAGCACACACCCATCTACATGAGAGATACCATATATTAAAACGACCATCAACGAGAAGGAAAGATAAAGCATATATTAAAGTAGAATCTTCGCTAAGCTGAGAATAACAGGTCCGACTTAAAGGTCAACTCACCATACGGTAGCCTAAGCTGTTGCTAACCCTGCCCTAAATCGGCAGGTAAACGGCTATAACATTGATGCCTTGTTCTTTGGGGACTCGTAGGAAAATTGGCACTCTGTTTCTCATGTTGCACTTCATTTAGTTTTTACTTAAGGATTTCAGTACAGTTGTAATGCTTCTGCTGAAAATAAAATGTGTGTATTTCTGCCCTAAAACATAAGTATTATCAGTAAGGAGTTGAAAAATCTCTCAATAGAAGTCTGTGTCAATAACGATGATTTTATAAACCAAACTCAATAGATTGTTGCCTGTTCTTATGAGACATGATCTCACTAACAGCCAGTAAAGAGCAGTAAAACACATCAGAAATACAAACTGCTCAATGTTATGCTAAGCCCTTCCTATGTGTGTGTTTGAGGTGTTGTAACTAAACTGTACTGAAATCATACAGTTGGTGGCTAATTTGTTGTAATCCTCAGTCCAAACAAACAGCCAGGGAAGCTTAGTGTGGTGCGAGTGGCACGCCTGCAGAAAGCAGCAAAGGGACATTCTTTCTGTTGTGATTGTATTAGCCGTCCTGAGGCCATTGGATTACGGCTGGCTGTTTGTCGCTCATAGTGCCGTTTCAGCACTGTGGGCCCTTGCGTGGGGCCTCGCTTGCAAAGAGTTACATGTGCTTGAGCTGCACTTTCTTTTCTCTGTGCCTCCCCTTTCACGTCCCACTGTTTATTGCACTGAGGATTAACGGCATGGCTAGTGTGTTCATTTCACCTTTTCTCAGTCGCTTTGTGTCTAGGGTGCACACTTTAGGTGGCATGGTGCAGTTCTGCCCTGAAGGTGCAATGCTCATCTTTCAGGGCTGTAGCACAAATAACGTTAATTAAAAAAGTATGAAATATTAATAAATGAGTTTCTTATAAATGAATAATAACAGTTCAAGTTAATGTTCTACATGAATATGAATAGTTACAGCAATATTGCTTTTTTCTTTTAAATGAGCATTTTTTGATTTTATTGTGTCAATTGTATCTCTTAGGGCTTTTGGCTCGGCTTTTTTAATCTAGCAGGCGCACTTAAAGGAAAAATGTGGACTGAGTTTACAAGGCTTTTTACTGGCAATTTCCCAGCTGTAATACATCTATGGTATTTGCTCTTTGTAGGCTTTGGTTCAGTAACTAGTCTTGTTGCCTGCTGATAGTAACACAACATCCCAGGAAACATATTGGCGCTCCAGTTGATTTATCAACTAAAGTATGCTATTTAACTGTTTGAAGTTGATTCTAGTCAGAAAGAAAAATAAATGTATTCCCACATTGATGCAAGTGGTTTGTCAAATGTGTACTTCATCTAGTTTATTTTTGTTGTACCAGGAGATAACAAGTTTTAGCCGTGTCTGCCATACTACGGAGCTGTGGAGACCGGAGATGTGGGTCTAAACGGTGGGGACTGGAGGTCACAGACCACACCACGTCAGCCTCAATCCCTCACCAATAACAAGTGTGAGAATAGTGACAGAGACAGACATGTAAACCACTTGCATTAATGTGGGAATACATTTACTGTTCTTGCATTGTTTAATAAACAAACACGATCTAGTACCCATGCAGTAAATAATAGTTAGCAAGCCTTCTGTTTATGGTGTCACTAAACAAGGGTCTCTGAGAACTGTGTTCACTGTGCCATCATGAAGCTATGCTGTTACCTTCAGTATTTCACTCATCATTTATGTGTTGACAATTTATTGCTTACAGTTTACAGCCAACATAAGGACAACTGGTTAGCAGAAACGCTCTGGGTCTGGATCCATTTAGTTTATATATAGCAGTCGCGTAAGTCAAAAGACTGCCATCTAACGTTATCCGACAGCATTGTTTGTTTCATTCTGTCAAAAAAAAAAAACCATTAAGTTACAAGCATTCATACCACTGCTTTGGTGTGTGTTGGGGATGTGGTTGCTTTGTGTTAACAACCCAAAACAACAAATTGCTCTAGAAACAAATCTGAGCTGTTTGTGGCCACGGTTTGTGTGTAACTCTGCATGACTCATCACTTTGTGCCGTGCCGTACCTTTGCACAAGCATTGCAATCTTGTCTGGGTAATGACTTACTCTAGTAAGAGCCCTTGTGCTTAGATATCCAGCGACTGTTCCATTTTAAACAAGTTAGTTATGACGTGAAAGGCCCTGTCTTTAACTGTGAATCTAATTAGACTTTTCAATCTTTCATTTCAATCATTTATTTAGCTTGATGGGGGATCTGAAGGCATATGACCAGGCCTTTGAAGACCAGTTTTCTCATTTTGAAATTGCATAACAGGAAACATACTTTTTGAGAATAAGCTCATTTTTCCATCACTGCCTTTCTTCAAACTAATGGTTTTATTGATTCCTTCCAACAGTACATCTTCGGGGAGTTCAGCCCTGATGAGATCAATCAGTTCTTCGTGACTCCACGATGTTATGTCGAGGTAAGGAGCCGGATAAGAATTTGTTTTACATTTTAAATATATCATTGTTACAACGATGGCCGTGATGGTTAACCTTTTTAGCTCTGATTGCCTATACTGGTCAGCAGGATCTACTGTCACAGGAAGAACGGGAAATGTTATTCACATTTTGACAAACGCACTAATCTTGTACACAGATTTATAACTGAGGCTCCAGGTTGGCCCTGTCAAATGTTTTTACAAAAGCTCAAGAAGCATTTTTTTAGGCTTTAAATGAGTTATTGCCTATTTTTAAATGAGTCTTTATGAATGGTCCCAATAATCATCTTGCATATTAAACCCTGGTAATCAATGTTTCAAATATTCCTTAAGATTTTTAAGTATTTATGTTCATTAAAACTGTACTTTGAACAATTGTTCAACGCTCATGTATCAACAAGACTCCACACTGCTAAACTTTAGGCACAACATCATTGTTTTTTAATCAACTAGGACTGATTAGAGACTGCTCAATTTATACGGTTGAATTTTTAGATGCTCTTTTCAAATTCTTAACTTTGCTTTTTGCCTCCACACAGCTTCCTCCGTTCAATGACAAAGTCCCATGCGTCAGTCAGTCTTCTGGTATGTACACTTTACAAACACTAGATTGCTAGCCATTGTATTTTTTCCTTTTACATTTTATGAGCATCAAAACTATTCTCATGTTTTTTGTTGAAATCACTGTAGTTTTTCAAAGCAGGTCTTAAGATGTAAGATAGAAGCCCAGGCTGAACTGACCTGCCTTGCCTGGCAGGGAGATGCTTTTCATGTGATTTATTTTTGAATTTATTTATACTTAACAGTAAATATTGTTCAGATAGGATTACATATCCGAGTATTTTAAGATAATATCAGCCATTTTCATTCTTTAAATTTCGAGCCACCAAATAAAAACTGTAATAGCAGCCACCTGTCTTTGAAATGGTACCCGTTTGCACATGACAATTGCCTTACCTTGATTTGTATTGATTATTTAGGAAGTTACTGCACTCCTGCTGTACCTTATATTATGGAGTCTATGGGACTGCAGGTTTGCGGTGAGTTGAGGAGTCTGACACCCTGTGGCTTGACTAGCTGTTGTACGTTTGCTGTAAACTCAAAATCCAGGTTTCAAAAACTGGTGGCTTTCTAAACCTTACGCCTGTATTCTTTCTCTTGCCTGTTGGTTAAATCTGTAGAGCTTTGCATGCTCAAGATACTTTAAAGTATCTTATCTTCTCTTGCATATATTGCATTTTCACCACTGCAGGGCTCCAAGTTGATTTTAAAATTGAGTTGTGTTTGATTTAACAATCTCAGCTTAAGGGCATAGTGATGGTTTTCTGTGATTGCTAACATGTGTGTACGTATTTAGCCGTGCATTGTTTAGGTTTTTACTACTGAATGCAATTAAAGCCAAGTGTGATTTCAGTATCACTAACCGGAGATCTTCTAATCCCAGTAGAGGAAGTTAATGCTGTTTTCAAACCCTCCTAACGCCTGCAGAACATCAGGGTTTACAGTCCGGGCCACCAGTCAGCTGTGTCATAATGCCACCTTGATGATTTTCTGATTTGCACTTACTAATGTTTCCTGTTTGTTCACCTTTTTTTTTTCATTTGCACCTCTGCATAATCAATTACTGTTTCAGCTGACATGCAACACAACGTTTTTCAATGATCTGTTTTTGTACATTGTTGTTCTAGATTTGATGTCAGATACTCAAAAATGGTAATATTAACAGTACTCAGTAGTTTTTAAGAAACGGTTCATATAAATGTTCATCATTAGGGTTTATCAACATTCCTGAGTACATTAATTAATGAATAAAATAATAACAGATTAACTCAATTTGAGGAATTGCCACACCAGCAAACAATATTATGGTCATATATTGATGTCATTATCAGAATATATAAACGGTATACAGTTCATTTGATGTCCTCTTTAAATTAACAAAAATGTAAGTGTCATTAGAGGTCTTAAATCTACAATAATATATAATCTTACCCTGATATCATATGCCTGTTTAAAACAAAACGTGTCTAAATTCACTGGTTTAAAAATATATGACTTAATAGAATCAAGATACTGAACACGTTTTCAAGGACCACATACACATGTCTCAGCTTTTTAAGTCTGACAAACTCCACAACTCTATTGTCGCTCTGCCTAATTGCATATGTTAATTGTTGAATCGCCCCACTTGTGGATATGTGGGCAGCATTACTGGGCCAGAGAGAATGTGGCATAGTTAAGCGTAGACACACAACAGTAGCTAAAAATAGGAGCTGCAGGATTTGCTTCTTGTTATTGGTATGTGGTCCTGACAGAGCTCCCATGACCCCTTTTGGGAGAAGCCTCAGAAAATAAGGATTGTGTGTCAATTCTTCATTAAACTTTTTTATAACAAACTCTTTAGCAGAGACTAAACTTTGGACATTTTCAGGATGTATTTGAAGAGAAAACTTGTGTTTCTAATTAGTTTTCCTTTTATCTGCAGCAGAAGACTATCAGCGCATTGAGTTTGGTGTTGACGAGGTGATGGACTCCAAGCCTGTCGGGGGGAACGATCCTTTATTCAAGGTGTCGAGCACCCTCAACCCACAGGCTCCAGAGTTCATCCTGGGGTGCCAGTCAGCCCAGAAGACTCAGCAGACGCCTCCTCCAGCAGATGATGTCACTGATGGAGCAGACTACAACTCTCTGGATGGCCCTGACTCGGAGGCCTCGGCCCTGGACAATCAGGCCTGCCAGGACATTGACGGACTGCCTGGCAGCCTGGGACAGCGAGAAAAGAAGAAAAAGAAAAAGCGACCGCCGGGGTATTACAGCTACCTGGACCCGTCGGCTGGCGGCAGCGGCAACAGCAGCTGTGCAGCCGACGGGACGCCTGTGGCAGCTTTAGTTAACGGACATGCAATCGGTGGCCCACACCACAGTGCTGAAGATGTGGACGGTAAGGTGTTGTTGGGGGCTGAACTTTCCACCCCTGCACCGGTTTCCATGGCGACATCAGCAGCTGCTGTGGCAGCAGCCAAGTTTGCCTCCACTGCCAATCAGAGGACTTGTGATAGCCCTGATGACTCTTCTTTGGACTTAACAATTGGAGCTGCCTCTTTATCAGATGGCAACAATGCAAATTCCTTCTCTTCATCCTCCTCTCAGAGCAGGGGGGTGTCAGAGGGGCCGAGGACTGCAGATCAGCAGCCAGATTTTTTGGCTCCACAAAGCCCTGAACTTTCAGATACCCCAAACAGCCCCCGCTCCAAATCCCCTCTTACTCCTTCAGCTGCTGTGGCCACCCCCTCTGTTGCCACATCTATTACGACTACTGAACTGGAGGAAAGGGAGCTGGCGGACAGTGGGGTGGCCAATGGGTTGACGGAGGCTGATGCTCCCGTCAGTGCAGACGAACACAAAGAAGACTGTGAGGGGGGGGAGCCGGCTCAGCCGCCCTCCCCAGACTCTGCTGCCCAGACAGTAGTGACAGAGCAGGCCCAATCGCCGGCCATTCCAGCTGCACCTACTGCCAATCTCCCCAAATCTTGGGCTAGCCTCTTCAAAAACTCCAAGCCTCTGCCTGGGGGCCCGCAGGCCTTTGTGGAGGTAAAGAATGTTGTGGAAGTTGTGTCTCCCTCCCTCGCCACGCCAGAGGAGCCTGAGAAAGTTGGGGAGGTGAAAGTCGGCCCTGTCCACGTTTCAGAGGATCCTATGGCCCCTAAACTTGCAGGTATAATTTGAGTTTGCTGATTGTTTATGCCTAAAAGATGGTGCTTTTTAATACCCGTTTCATGGTCCAGCTTTAAGTGTTGATAAGTTCTCTCTCCCTCCACTAGGGGGCAATGTTGATAAAATGTACAGTTCCTGTGGGTTTACGGTTTTAAACATTTGATGTTTTAGAAGAGTAGGTTTGATAAGTCACCAAACCTCAGATTCTGTTGCGTGTCATCCTTTTTATACATATTTATAGATGAATATATTAGTACATAAAGTTTGAGCTGGTCATTAATGTTGGGAATGTTACAGAAATGTGTTTGAGAAATGAACACTAGATGGTGGTCTTACATCCAGAATAGCTGTCAAATATGAAGTCTTTAGTCACATTTAGGTAACCCACCTATCTCATTAACCAACACTATTATAAGTAAGCATGGGAGGGCTCTCACCTTTCTAACACAGGAATGTTCTCTGCACAAAGCTAAAGCACAGATCTTTCTTTTTCAATTATCTTGTTTGAATTACGATGTCATCTTGTAGATGCAGAAATGATATTTAAAGATGGACAAACAGGGACATGCCCTTTTTAGCTACGGTACAGGAGGTTAACTCGAGGGAATGAAGGGGTTGAACTGTGTTTCTGTTTCACACAACCATTACACAAACAGCCACACATACTTGAGCTTCAATATTCAGTCAAGTGGAACATTGAAACTAACCAAAAGAGTGGGAAAGTATCTCCTAAAATCCCCCATTGATCAGGTTGTGTTAGAAAATAAAATTGGACCAAACTAATAGTGGTTGGGTTTAATGTGGTAACGGATCAGTTACAGTGAATACTCAAACAAGAGTACTTTAAGATCCTTTCTCGGGTCATTTATTTAAGAGCCTGCAAACAGAAACATTACCCTCAGAAGTACTTTGCTGTGTCTCGTTATTCTGAACCATTTTTTGTCTCTATATATGGCGCTCTGTCCTTTTTTAGAAGCAATACTTTCAGACGTGTCTGATTAGATAAACTTGATAATGCTGCATGTAGGTACACGTTTGGGTTGCTGTACACAGTTGTTCTCTCAGAAAACTACTGAAATGTTGTAAGGGCTATTTGGTTTTCACTCCACTTTGAAAGCAATCCTGTTTAGTCAATAGGGATCATTTTCAGCACACTGTCTCTCGTCAGGTTTCCAGCCCTTATTGGGTGTACTAAAGCAGCGTGTTCTTTTTGCTTATGAACCAAGAAACCTTGAGGCTCATTTTTATCTGCAGGAAACTGATTATCTTAGCTTGACAACCTTCAGCCGATTCCAGAAAATGTCGAAGAACTAAAAGTGCGTGTATTGAAAGCAGCAGTCCGTCATATTGACCCCAAAAAATATGTATGTAATGAGACTATAGACGGTTACCATCAACGATCTTACATGCAGGTGAAAAATGTGTTCAAACTGTTATTTGATAGTGAATGATGTAAACGATGCAAAACTTGAGAACGTACTAGTGACCAACTTTGTCTGTGTATCTGTATTTCATTAGATGCATTATTTGTAAATCCGTCGTGTGAACATGTCCACGTTACCATGGGAGCTGTGTTTCTAAATGACAGTCTCCCTTCCTAGGCGTGGTACAGCAAGTTCTTGTTTTTATTCACACAGCCTCTTGTGGTGTTGTCTCGAGAGGTGGGAATAGAAGAAGAAACATTTATTTTGTCAAAATGTACTGCTTGTAATTCAGGAACGATCTCCTGTAATAACAGCTCTATCACATAATGGCAGAAAGTATGCGCTCTCAAAATAACGCTGACATGGGTCGTCTTTGTTGTTGTTTACAGTTTTTTCCAGGGCTTCCTGTTGTAACATTGTGTCTTTTTTTTGAATCCCCAGAACTTATTGAGAATGTGAAGTTGATACATAAACCAGTGTCTTTGCAGCCGAGAGGACTGATCAACAGGGGAAACTGGTGCTATATCAACGCTGTATCCTTTCACTCTGTTTTTCTCTGCACCTCCACACCGTGTTAACGCATGTATATTTTGGTTGTGGGTAACAAAACTAGCTCCTATATTGATTACAAGCCCAATGGCCCGGAGGACAAATGGTGTCAAGTCCCAGGAAAGCTGGTGTGGGTTTCAACACTTACTGAGTGAGTTTCAGCTCTGCCTAGGCACTTCATCTAAAATGCAGCCTTCTTTTAACGATAGCTCAAAATATGTTATCAATGTCTAATGATGGTGTGTGTATCTCAGTAAATAATGATTTGATTATGTAAGATTAAGAAAAACAAATTCAAGACATCAATATTATGAGCTATAAAACTATTTCCAGGGGTGTCCAATTACAAATTTCACATTGTCTTACACCCTTTAGTCCTCACTGTTTTGCTCCCTAACTCTGAACGCTCAGACCCTACAAGCCCTGATTGCATGCCCTCCCATGTATCACCTGATGAAGTCCATTCCTCTGCATAACGAAACGCAGAGACCATGTACTTCCACGCCCATGATGGACAACTTGTAAGTAGCATTTCTGCATTCTGATATCAAATTACCATTGTGTGTTTTGCTCGGGGACTTAACTTCGGTTTCTGTGTCTCTGACAGTGTCAGGCTGGTGAATGAGTTCAACAACATGCCTGTGCCATCTAAAGCCAAACAGCAAGGTAAGACGTTAGAAAACAGCCCTAAAGACCTTTTGAGATTCATTTTCTGTCAGCATCACTGATGTTGTATGATTTGTGCCCACAGCTGTTGGTGAAAAAGTCATGAAAGACGTTCGGCCTGGTGCACCCTTTGAACCGACCTACATTTACAGACTGCTCACTCTCATCAAGTCGAGTCTCTCTGAGAAGGTAAGGCAATGTGTCATGGGGGTGTTTCTCTTTTTTAATGATCACACTCTGAACTCACTTCATCTGGAACAGACTATGCTTGAAGGGAACATCCATCTTTAAATAAGTCTTAATACATTTTCTTCAGTTCTGAATTTCACAACTCACCTAAATGAAGGTGTTTCCTGCATTACACACGCTGAGTCATTTCCCTTTCAGTTTTAATGAATGAAATCATTTGAAATGTTTGTTTGACATTTAATGAGGCTAACATTCCTTCTGTCTCGTGTGTAAAACCTCAAAGCATGACCGCGTTTGCACATTCATTCATGCACACAAGGGCTTTATTAGTTATCAATTGTTTAGCCTTGAGTTACATACATGAAACACAAATTGTGTTCAAGATGCAAGTTTAAACATGCTTATAATCAATGCGGGTTATCTAATATGTAGTTATGATCAGGTGCATTATTTATAAATCCGTTGTGTAAAACCATCTCCACGTTACCATGGGAGCTGTGTTTCTAAATGACAGTCTCCCTTCCTAGGCGTGGTACAGAAAGTTCTTGGTTTATTCAGAAAGTCTCTTGTGCTCTTATCACAAGAGGCGGGGATAGAAGAAGAAACATTTGTTTAAATTTAAGTTATCGGATTTTCACATTTTTCTATCTAAGCTTAACATTTTGATGTTTAATCAAATTCAAAGTGTATCCAAAAATAAACAGTACGCAATAACCAGATCCTGTTAAAAACATGAAGAGAAGTAAAACTGTAGGTAGAGAGCAGAGAGGACAAGAGACCTTGTGTAAATGTTAATATTTCACACACGGAGCCCCCATTATTCCCAATATTAGTAGAAGTCCTCCCGACTCTGGCCAGGGTCACGATTTTTTCCATAGAGGGGCAGGACTTAATGTCAAAGACCCCAGACAGTAATGTGTTTTACAGTTATATTTGAAAACGTGACAAATATTCATTGTTTTAGGTTTCACATACTGTCATGAGGGTTTTTGTTCTTATGGTTTGCAACACTGATAGTTTATTTGACAGTAAGCATTCTTGCTAACGTTTTAATTGGTGCTGATGTCCCGGTGCTTCTCTCTCAGGGTCGACAGGAAGATGCGGAAGAGTATCTTGGCTTCACTCTCAATGGACTGCATGAGGAGATGCTGGCTTTGAAGAAACTAATCTCGCCTCAGGAAGAGGGTAAGCATCTTTACCACCTCGGCATCAAAATGATATCGAAAGGAACACAAGATCATTACGGATGTTGTTTAGTTCCATTTGTTTCTGCACATCATCCATCTTCTCTGTTTGAGTTAAATATGATTTGAATCACCTTCTGCATGATCACACTGCAACAAGGCAGATTTGTATTTACTGAAGTTGGGAAGAGAAATGTGTAAAGTGTCTCAAGAGCCTGTTCAGTTGCCATGTCCTCTTGAGACACTGTTGACTGTTCTCAACAGTATCTCAATCTACATGACATGTGCAACCAACAAAGCAAATGTAAGCTTCGGTGAGTAGTTCACTGGTTTGCAATGACAGGCAGATGGTAATACTGTTCAGTTTGTTTTAGCAGGATAATTTCATAGTGTTTAGTATTATCTACTGTTTAGTGTCGGGTTACGTACATTTAAGAAACAGAAACGGTGTTCAAGGTGTAAAAACATTTTTGACATGCATAGTTTAAACATACTTGTAACCCATTTGGTTTGTCTAATATGTATACATCATTAGATGCATTTTTTATAAATCAGTTGTATCAAACTATCTCCACGTTACCATGGGAGCTGTGTTTCTAAATGACAGTCTCCCTTCCTAGGCGTGGTACAGCAAGTTCTTTTTTTATTCAGAAAGCCTCTTGTGATGTCTCAAGACGCTGGGATAGAAGAAGGAACATTTAGTTTCTTTAAATGTAATTCAGGAGCCTTTTGCTTTGATATTCAAAGCTACATCGCGGTATTCATGACTTGAAGCATGCATTCACAATGTTTTCCTGGGGTTTCATTTTGTTGTGGTTTACGTATCAACTTTAAGTTTGGGAGCTTCAAACAGAAACAATGTAAAACTCCCAACAGTGTCCACCACACCACGTCCACATTTCAGCTGTAGTGAGCTGTTCACAAGTTTAAAAGCACACTCGGGTTATTGTATTATAAATTGACGTGCTGTTGGATGTCCTTCAACTTGTAATAGTGACATTGGATTCTGATGAGGAGTTAATTTCACTTCAGCGAGGTTTAAAATACTTTGATCACGGATCTCTAAAGTGATTTTTCTCTTGTGTGTTTCGAGCAGAAGCTCCCACACCCAACGGGCCGGAGTCTCAGCCAGGTGTGGAGGAGGACGCTGCTGATAAGGAGGAAGAAGGCAGTGAGGACGAGTGGGAGCAAGTCGGCCCCAGAAACAAGACTTCCATCACCCGCCAAGCTGACTTTGTCCGCACACCCATCACCGACATATTTGGTGGACACATCAGGTTTGTGGATAGATTGTTGTGTTAAAGATGTGAGTAGAGGCAAAAATCTGCTCTCAAACCACATTACCCTAAGGTCTGCTCAATAACCCTTAACGAAGCACATGTGGTGTTCAAGATACTGAGCTCATGGTCGATTTCGTATTGTCTAATGTCATTAGATGCATTATTTAGAGATTAGCTGTGTGAAACTATGTCCACGTTACCATGGGAGCTGTGTTTCTAAATGACAGTCTCCCTTCCTAGGCGTGGTACAGAAACTGCTTGTTTTATTCAGAAAGCCTCGTGTGCTGTTGTCCCAAGAGGCGGGAATAGAAGAAGGGACATTTGTTTCTTGAAGTGCACTTGTGATTTAGTAATGATCTGCTATAATTCAAGTTTTTATGGTTTGCTTCAGATTAATTTCTCTCTGAATCGTTCCTTAGAAATGTCGTAACAGAGCTTTGTCCTCGTCTTGGTTTTGGATTGCGGTCCTATGCTGGTTACGCCACCTTTTCCTAGAAGTTTCTGACATAATGTTGATGGTGGCATCATGAAAAGGTCTGACCAATAATCCACAGCTTGCGTCCTGCCATCGCCACAGCGCTTCAAAATAACAGCCTCCTTGATTTTGGTCAGAAGTTTGGACGGCAAGACGTGGGGCACACGTTCACAAACAAAGGTTTTCACTTTCAGACAAATTGGAGAGAACCTGGTGTAGACTGCCTAAATAATGTTTTACGAGGTTCTGGTCTGGCACAGTCCTAGTCTACACATGTCGCACCATGTCTTAGAGTGTGTGTTTACAGAGTGTGGTGTGTACGCCCACTGAGGTGGCTATAATCCCTGGGTTTCTCCGTCACTAGTTGATGATTTTGGTTTGTGGATCACGGTTACAATTTTCCAATTACATTTCTTGTTTTTATTGGAAGCATAGGATCAGATGTTGCGTCAGGATATGCCTGGAATAATTAGAGTACATGTCATTCGATGAAACCAGGGCTGACTGTTTAATTTTGAGGAGCTACATATACAATAATACTCTTTGTAAGATTAAATGGTACTCGACCAACAAAGAGATATCAAGTCCAACAAACTTTACTCTGAGCAATGCAAGTTGTTGAAAAAAGTTATTCTGGTATTGAATCATTTTAAATAAACCTTGCTCGTTGTCACTGGTCATATCTAACCTGCTGTTTTGTTTCTCTATCAGATCTGTGGTGTATCAACAAAACTCTAAAGAGTCGGCCACTCTGCAGCCTTTCTTCACCCTGCAGCTCGACATCCAGTCAGAGAAGATCCGCACCGTGCAGGAGGCTCTAGAAACCTTGGTGGCCCGAGAGTCAGTCCAGGGATACACTTCTAAAACCAAGCAGGAGGTACAAATACACCTGACTTTGTAGCTGTGTTTTAGTTCATTCGTTAGTGTCGCCATGTTAACGCCATGAACGGCACAACATCGGATTTTCATATTTAAGACACGGCCGTTCTTAACAAATCATACGCTATCCAGCTAAGTGTAAAATCAATTTATCCTACATGTATACTTTAAAATGAAGCCAAAAATATCCTGTAATAATAGCGAAAACCAGATCCTGTTGCATACATTTCTGAAACAAAAATGGTGCTCAAGAGGCGAGGTTAAACATGCTTATAATCAATGTGGTTTTTCTAATATGTAGACATGATCAGATGCAGTATTTATAAATCAGTTTCAAACTATCTCCACGTTACCATGGGAGCTGTGTTTCTAAATGACGGTCTCCCTTCCTAGGCGTGGTACAGCAAGTTCTTGTTTTATTCAGAAAGTCTCTTGTGCTCTAATCACTAGAGGCGGGGATAGAAGAAGAAACATTTATTTAGTTAAAATGTACTTTTTGTTCATTTGAATGATCTGATTTTCATATTTCCGACCGTTCTTAACCATCTTATACTTTCTATCTAAGCCTAACATTTAGATATTTGATAAAAATCTGTTTGTTTTTCACGTATCCGTTCAAAATGCAGCCAAAAATAAAGCATTAGCAACAACCAGATCCTGCTGAAAACATGAAGAGAAGTAAAGCTGCAGGTACAGAGCAGAGAGGACAAGAGAGGTGGTAAAAGAAGTTCTCCCGACCTCTGGCCATGCTCATGCTGTTTCCATAAAGGGGCAGGACTTAATTTCACTAAAAAATGCCAGACAGTAAAATGTGTTTTTCACAGTGACATCAGGGACGTGCCAAAATATTTATGGTGGTTTTTTTTTAATGATTTGTGTTTTTCTCTTATGGCATGCACACTGATCGTTTAACATCGGGTACACAAGACCTCCCAACAGTGAAGAAGACACTTGTTCCAACCTCATGTTCTCACTGAACTAATTTAGGACAACTAGTGCAAGGACATCTGCCCTACAGCTGTAACATTGGCGTTTTTTTGCATTTCTGTTTTGGTCTTTGTAACCGATAAACCGATCATTCTGGTCTTTGTCATTCAGAGACCATTAACTTTTGGTCACCAGCCCAGCTCCTAAAAGCCCCAAAATGATTGACGAGACAATGTGCCCAACAGGAGGTTGCACCACAGTTTTTATGTTCTATTTCCTGTTTGGTTGAAAATATGTTCCCGTGTTCTACCCTAACAAATGAACTCTTACAAATGTAACTTTTTGTTCTTGAATAACATCGTATTACTATCACTGAACTTTCTCTGACTGCTCGTCTTTTGTCCACGTTTCAGATTGAGATCAGTCGGAGGGTGACTCTGGAAGAACTGCCCCCGGTGCTGGTGCTCCATCTCAAGAGATTTGTTTTTGAGAAGACTGGAGGCTGCCAGAAACTGACCAAGAACATTGATTACCCCGTTGACCTGGAAATCAGCAAAGGTATTAAACTCTTAGTTCATTAACAAGTTCCTGAACAGTGTACAGTGTGTTTATGTAAAAGTTCATAATCCAATTTACTTCCACTGACAAAAGAAATACACGTTACCTGTCGGATCAATACAGTGTACATTTCTTGGACTGATGTTAATTAAAGCTCCTTTTTTTTTTATACCTTATTTCTTTTAAACATGTCATTTAATCATGACGAGACACATGTCTAGAGGGTTTAATAGCATTCATTAGAACTGGTAACCTAAATGGATTTGCAAAATTAACTCAAATGTACCATTTACACTATTAAAAAAAGATGGTTCCCCAGAGAAACGGCAATAAGTGGTATGTCTCTTCTTAAGGGCAACGATTTATCTGCCTCAATAGGGGGATTGACTCGTGATAAAGATGAATAACTGCACACATCGAATCAGGCTGAACAATCATTATCCATCTCTGGACGTGCTTAGAGGAAATTGTAACCGTATGATTCGACATCAAAGTAGCAGCGTTTAACACTTTGAAGCCTTTTCACCATTTTGTACAACAAGCTTCTTTTTTTTACACTGACATGAACTACACTCCTCTGTTTATCTATCTTAAATTAAGCAATGTATTACAACGTGGAGGTCTAATTTCTTTGTTTGGCTTTCCTTTCAGATCTCTTGTCCTCTGGAGTGCGCGGCAAAGTTGTGAAAGGCCAAAGAACGTACAGGCTCTTTGCAGGTTCGTTTGTGTTTTGTGGTTTATACACTCTGGTCACATTGCTGCATCTGCTGTAAGGGAAGTGTAATCGTGTTGTTGCGGTGCTTGTGTTAAATATTGTCACTGAGGGGTTTATAATTCACTATATTGGCGGACCAAAATAACAATGCTGCCAATGGTACTCAAAGACCTAGTTTCTGTAGTCCCTCCCTTTAACATCAGGATATGTTTTTTAATAACTCTTTGCTTGCTAAATATTCGAAGGAAATCGTTCCTCCGACTAGAGTAAAATCCATTTGGATATCATTGAATCATGAATTGAGTTCTGTTCTTCTTTAATCCCATTATTGAGTTTGTCAGCTTTCTGTGTTTTTTTTTTGCTGTTTTTTTTTTATGAAAATGGAAAACAAGCATTACCAGCAAATAGCAACACCCTGTGAGCATTTGTTTTGATGTGTTTAGAGACCTGTATATCAGCATGACTTGTTATTATGTTATTGATAGTATTCATTATCATACATTGTGTGTAAATCATCAGGCTTAAGAGCTCTGTTAGAGCTGACACTTCAGTGCCAATATTTGAAGAGTAATGACCTAAATAAAATGTTCAACATTTCTCTAATGTCTTCCCTCCCCCCCCCCCCCCCCCCCCACTGTCTTTAAACCAGTTGTCTATCACCATGGGAACAGTGCGACAGGCGGCCATTACACCACGGATGTCTTCCACATTGGTCTTAACGGCTGGCTGCGCATCGACGACCAGGCAGTGAAGGTCATCAATCAGTACCAGGTGGTGAAGCAGACTGCAGAGCGCACCGCCTACCTGCTGTACTACCGCCGCGTGGACCTGCTGTAGACACACACTTACACACCCCAACACACGCGCAAGAACACCCGAATATACTCACAAATGCACACAGAACATACATGCTCCAAATGCACTCATTGACAGGACAGTACATTTACACGTGACACAAACACACATGAAACTAATGAACAGGAACACTGCCCAACTTGTTCTCTTGCAAGATTTTCCTCTTCTTCCCCCCTGTCCCCTTTCCTGAGAACCAGCTTTTCCTACACCTTTTTCCTTGTCTTTCTGGAGGAAGAGAAACAAGCTGCATTCACAAAGATTTCCCTGTGACTGCTCTCTCTTCTCTGTGCACCACTGCTGTTTGTTTTTTTTGTTTTGTCCTTTTTTTGTTTTTACTTTTAAAGCAGCAAAGAAAGGACTGTTTAATAGACAGAGGTGGGGTTGGGGTGACATGTAACGACCTGAAACTCTCCTCTGACTGAGCCCACAGCTCGGCTCAGTGAGCAAACAGTGGACTCACAAGCAAGAAGAACTTTGTACCACAGGCTGCAAGTGGACCGCTGGGTAATATCTCCTGTTTAGGAATGACCTGTTCTAAGGAAATGACCCTGAAATATCAGTGTTCGCCCTTAAGGAGAATTGTTGGCCTGGTGAATTTGCAGGAGTTTAAAAGCCTGTTTGAATTGGCCCTCATGAATTTAAAGGCCCAGCACCAGCATTATCATGAGTCTCTCCTCTCAAGGCCAGATTGTCTTCTTTGCCACCAACACAAACAACTCTGCCATTTCCTCACTTTTATGATGCTTTCAAATCAAGGTACAACTTGAGCCATCATCAACAGGAGAAAATAGATGGATGGTACCTCGAGCTGAACAGCTTCCTTGTTTGAGAGATCCTTGGTATGGTATTTGGGTTTAGATGTAGAAAGAAAATATTAATGCGCTTGAGAATTTAATAACAAATACGCTTCTGTGCACAAAGTATAAACTGATTGAGGATTATGGTATGACAGGCAAATGAATATTTTGCAAATATTTAGATTAAAATGTTAAAAAGAAAACAATTAAAATTATGAAATCTGACTGAAAACTGGTTTGGGTCCTAAAGGACTGCGCTAGTTTTAAGACTTGGTTATTGCACTGGAGAAAAATGGCAACCAACACAACAGATTCCACTGCAAGACCCGCCCATGTTTACTTTGTACATTTCCTTCTCTATCCATTCTTTTTTTGTCTTTACGTGTCTAAAGGTTCCACCTGTGTATCGGTGGCTTATCAGTGTAGTTTTGAGCCACACCACCCCTCTTACCCCCAACTCAGCAGAAAGCGGGGGCTGCCTTAGGTTCATTGTATGACGTTTTTCCACTCGGTGTACAAGTCTAACCCTAATCAGGCGCCAACCGCAAGTCTAATGTCTGTGACGAGTTAGGGGAATGTACCTGACATCTATGTATTTACTCTTTTGTGGCTCAGCATTTCCTCCTAGTCGAGGGAACCTGAGTGTCGAGGGATGTGGGACTACATCTGCGCTAAGCCCTGCAAAAAGAAACCCGGACATGTGCACAAAAGGAGATAGTGTTTGCTTTTGTTAAAGATTTTTATTTTCTTTTCTTTCATTTCTTTTTTTTTGGGATCATTCATTGATTTGTGACGATTTCTGTTTGAGTTACTAAAATGTTAGTTTTTATTTTGTCATTGATTGGATGTCCCGATGCTCTCGCTCCCTTCAGAAAAAATATGCTTGCATTTGAATTGGTGTTTGAAAATTACACAGGCTAAAGCACAATAATGAATAAAATTTAACTAGTTCTTTGCTTGATATTTATTTCCTTTTTTGTCATTTTTCTATCATTTTATTATTTTCCCAATTGTTTTCCCTGCCCTTTCATTCCAACCACCAGTGTCAGTATCTCAGTATTAACACTCTAAAATGCATTCATCTCAAGTATTTCTAAATGATTTAGCCTTGTGTACTCTTGTGAGATTTTGACACTTAAATATAACGAAGTACACATGTAAGCTGTCCCACATTTTCCTGTTTCAGATCAAAGAGAAGGTTTAAACATTATTTCCTGTATTTTAAAAGCTGTGCAAGTATTTAATTTAATGTGTCCCTTTATATGCTTGTCATTTAAGGATCAAGACTGAGTTGGTTCAGGTTTTCAATTTCAAAATTAGTCATTCATCTATTTTGAGCCTCTATGTATTCTAAACTTCATTATGTGGTGCATAGATTAATTGACATTTTCTTGTTGGTTTCAGAGTCAGAAACCTTCAGGTAAACCAAAGGAAAACCTAAACGGCCCTCCTGCTTTTCCTTATATTCAAACTTTATTTTGCCTTTTTCCATCCGAGGTCTTGTTGCCATCTCCACGGCTCATTCCACACAGGGAACGGAGGCATGCCGTTTAGACAGTCGATTCATCTTCTAACTTTTATGATACTGCAGTTGTGCTGCTGGCTTTGTAGTCATTTCTGCACATATTGTGACATTTGTTGGTTTGCATTTTTTATTTCCCCCTTTTTTCTTTTTTTCAAGAATGTTTGGGTGTTGGGACTTAGAACTGACACCTTGAGCTTTCTGTTGTACAGTTTTATCTCAGTCTCATGGCTGGTCAGGAAATGTGCTGGTGAAATGCTTCGATAATGTCTCTCTTTTCAGTATGTGCGCCTAACACTATTGTCTGCTGGGATTTGTTGGGATATTGACCTAAAAAAAACAAAATCTATTCTGTCTTTTAATTTTAAGCCTCCAGCGTTATATTTTGTTAATTGTTCAAATAAAGGATTGTGCAAAAAGCAGTTTGCTAATGAAGTGTAGTCAGAAGACTACTTGGCTTTCTTATAACAGTAAATACTGAAACATCTGCAGTCTCTACAGCCTGGACTGGCCTGCCGAACAATGTGCACAATAAACCAAAACAACAAAACGATCCACCGAGTCTTGGTCTACCGCACACTGCTAATTGCTCTCTTGTTCCTGCATGTCAACACACACTATGTGTAGTATTTGTAGCATGTTGTATCTCCCCTTCCTGTGGTCTCGCTGGCTGCCTCGTTGCCCGCATCGCTCTCTTTAGGGCCCATGGCTGAGCTCGCCTGTTTGCTTTAATGGGAAGCAGAACCCATCATTGAAAAATTTGCAGTGCAAGGTTTTTCTGCCCTTTAGTATTCCTTACTATTTATTCCTTCCTTACTATAGCTCTGCTGTCCACCGAAATGTGGCTTTGCACTCAAACTTACAATCAAGCGTAGTATTTTCCTTGTTAATGTCAGGAGGCAACTACAAGAAATCCTATTTTTACAGTCCCAACGCCTGAAGGGCAAATTACATGTTTGACACCCACTGATAGACCACCTATATCTCCTTCAGCCGTACTTGAGGGATAATCATGTATGTATGTGTAAGCCTTGTCACCATGGGTCTTTTTAAGGCTCTTTGAGGGTTTTTCTGGGAATGCGTAGGACATTTTTCAATACAAGCAAGTCAATTTAAAGGTCATAGTAGTGCAGCAACCACCGGAGCATAGAACCAGGAGCAACAGATTGGGGCTAAATGGTACTTTTCTGTAATATGAGCATGTTATTGTTCCATTTAGATAATTATTATTATTCACAGGAGATGACCAACCCAAAAATGTCTACGGACATGCAGCTGCAAACGGGAACAATGGGGCATTGTGACATCTGTATGCCTACCTGCTCCACATCCCAGGTGTGACTTGTGGTGTCATGGGACCATTTTTTATTTAACCATGCAGAAACCACTACATTTCAATACTGAGGTGGCTGAGTGATAAAGCCTTGGGATCGAGCTCATCTAACCGTTGATGCATTCAAACTAGAAAAAAGCTCAACATTTGGTTGTTAAATATAAATTGGCAATTAAATAAGTGGTTCTCACACACCGGAATTTGAGCCAAATCTGATTGGCTTGTTAAATATCATGTTTTCTGACTTATGCAGCCCGCAAAAAAATCTCACTATCCGTTTATGGGTTGTTAGGTACTGAAGATACTCAACTTTATATGCACAAGCACTACAAATTTGAGTTTTTCATATTAAGTAATTATTTTCAAATGTAGACACAAAAAACCACTTCTTGGTTTAGATGGTTGTGTCCAAACCGAGGGGTCACAAGAAGATATTTCTTTATTTTAAGTGGTCGCAAGCCAAAAAAGGTCAGGTTTAGTACACATTACTGATTTCACATAACATTCACTTTCCATCTGAAGGCTGTAAATAGCAGTTACTTGTGCCATAAGTGTTGGCTCTGAAGTTTCTCGGTAAAACTTCTGGCCTTGAATCTGGAATGCCTGGCATGTACTCTGTCTGTGCTGGTCCTCCATTCAAGATGTTACCAACCACTAAAGCCACAGTATGCAGGTTTCTTATCTTGTGTGCTTTCATTTGACTAATCTGGCCTCTCATCAACTCTTTATCCTCGTAGGAGTGCTCTCTCTGCATTTCCTGTCCCGTTACGATCTTCTAGTTTGTTTTTATAATCAGACATACGCCATATGGTGCCTTCATTAAGTCTCCCTTAGTTTTTCCCCCTCTGGATCTTAATTTTTGTGCGTCTTGTTTAGAGGTCCCACAGGACTCCGCAGTTTCTAAGGAGAGGAAAACACTGGCAAACACGGTTTCTAAGACCTCCACAAGCCCCCTGTCCAAATAAACCAGCTCCCAGTTTGTGTGTCTGGAGACAGGCTTGCATTGTGTATGTGTGTGTGTGCGGTGGTTCCCCTCGAACTTCCCAAAAATACAAACTAGGGGTCCCACCTGCTCAAGATAATATAAATGTATAGAGTAAACAAGATGTTTGAGTTTTGTAATCCCTGTTTTGTCTTGAATTGAGACTAATCCAGAGTTGTGAGTTTCCATTTGTCCTGGCATGAATTATAAATCAGGGTTGATTTGGCAGAGCGGTGAATAACACTTCTGAGAAGAGCCCAAGTCCCTTGGACATTTTAAAGAACTCATCAAGTCTGAGTAACATGTTTACCAACGTTTGTCTCAAGGCAATGCTCAGGATCGGGAAATGCAGTTTGAGATTTATGTCATCATAGCATCTACAAATACAAGCATCATAATCTAGAAAATCCCCTTAGTCACAACATGGACTCTTGTCTGGCAATAGTATTGTTCAAGTAACAAAACAGATTTATTTGAACTTGTTCTTCTGATTTATGATATGTCAAACAAGACATCAGTAGGGCGTCATGTAGCTCAGTGGGTAGAGCTGGCGGCCATATACTGGGGTTTGATCCCCATGCGGTGGACCCAGGTTTGAATCCGACCGTTGTCCCTTTGCCGTGCGTCTTCAAGATAATGTGGCATACACAGGTTTCTAATTGCTGTTGGTGTGTTGAATACTTATGTCACCTTCAAGTTTCGTAGTAAAATCTCCAGGTAAATGATTTAAAGGGGCACCGAAATAAAGAGAAACAATGCAGTGCATGTGTTGTAACCTGGATAATGTTATGATCATGTAAACACGGTAAAACATACTAAAACTTCTCTTGTTGCATGTAAACCTCATATCCCAAATATTATCTGAATTCAGTTTTGATACACAAAAACACAAGTAGTAAAATCACATGTTCTACCACATCTGGATGGGTTCATATAAAGATAATTTATCTGTTAACGTAGCTGCAGCCAATTCAAATTCTGTGTTATTACTGAAGGCAATGGTTCATTTTTTTATCTGGAAAAATAAGCTCATATTCTGATATTGTTGGAAGAAAGTAGCCAACATTACACCTCTAAATGGATCTTAATATCATTAGTAAAGTCAAAAATATCACCGTTTATATTATCTCTGGATTGGGAGGCTTTATTACAGGAGAACGATATACAGCACAAAGGAAGAATTGAAAAGAAGACGGAAAGCCCTTTCTATCCAAGAGAAGAAACGAGTAGAAAACAAAGTATTTCCAGGCTGTTTAACTGGTGATATAGATGGACCACTTTGAGTTTGATCTTCCTTTTTTCTTGTCTTGTGTCACAAAACATACCTGTGAACATCTGTCTGCGAGACCGTTACCACCATTTCTAGCATCTCTGCAGGATGTTTAGGAAAGAGAGCATATCCATGATGGGCCAGACTTCCAGTCAAACATGTATGTTGACTGAGTGCACAGCCCGAACGGGCATTCCTGCTGAGTGGCGGTGCTCTTGCAAATATCTAAAGGGTTTCAGACAGAAATCAAACTCATGATGGAATAAAATGTGAACTATTTGGGTCATTGCACACCCTCTGCAGGTTTAGGAAGGAGATACAACAGGGACGGTTTTCAATGCAGATTTTTTTTTACCTCTTTATCCTCTTTAACCTGTCATTATGTGTGTGGTGGAAACTTCTGACGCATCTGGGGCCAGATAAACTGGCGCCCAGCTGTCCTTAAATAATAAAGCCAATCTTAGGTCAGCATGAGCTTGTACCCAATGTGGAAATAACAAGGCTTCGGAAGCCCAGGCTGCCCCTCCTTAATGAAGATAACAGCACCTGCAAGGCTGAAAAACTATGCCATGGCAATACAGACAGAGAAAGAAGAAAATGATGAACTAGGTCAAAGGCAAAATATTCCCTAACAATGTGAAATGTTTTAATCCTGTATATACTATCATGTGATCATAGTTATGTTAAGTTTGAGAGCAGGGGCTCTAAAATGTTTTCAATACAACATCCCTTAAACAAATCAGATCTTCTGTCCAAATCACAAGATTGTACAATGTTTGGTATGAAATGTATGATAGAGAAACACTTTCAAAAGGTTTTGATGAAGACAAACTACAAACATATTTGAATTTATTAGCACACCTACAACAAATTAAGATTCATAATGAATTTGACAAGTGAAATTATATGTTATGAGCTTTTGTCTTTGCATCTCATTTCCTACATCTGGATGTATGTATTAACAACAATTACTTCCCGAAAAGAAATGGTACCCAAATATTGCTTGCAAAATTAGTTTTGAGTCTTAATTTCCAGTGTTATTAATTTATTTACTTTTCTTTTAAATGTACAGTAGTCTTGGTGATTTTAGATCTCCTTGTTTCGTCTGTTTAGTAGGTTGTTCATAGGTGGAAGAATTACTCAGATATTGTACCCATTTTATGTTTTGATTACCATTATTGATGCAATAATGAGTTTATCTAAGTTGGTAAAGGTAGAGAACTTTAATATTTGTATACTGCAGGGTAACTTGTGGATTTACTCCAGGTTTGACTAAAGTCTAATTTAAGTGTTGATAACATTTCATATCATTAATCCAAATCTGCAAAGTAATTTATAGTATAAACTGTATTGGGGTACAAAGAAGGAAGTAACAAAAACATCGAAATAGCTACTCAAGTAAAGTCTCTTAAAACTGTACTTAAGTGCTAGTTGAGTAAATGTAGGCTACCCAGTAACTTAACAGCACTGGTGTTGTAAAGTTTGAAGCGTGTCTGTAGCTGGTTGTGAAAATACATAACTGTCACTTAAAGTGATTCAAAGCGGTTGATCTGACATCAGCTTTCTGATTTACTGGAGCTGTAGTTTTCTTGCTGCTCGTCAGCGCGCGCACTCTGCAGGAACATAGCCTACTGGAGGGCGGCTGGCGAGTGGGGGAGTGAGGAGAGACAGTAATTTTTTCCTCTGGTCCTGAGGGGTCTCCTCCTCTATATAAGGCACTGTGAGCTGCTCAGGAGCCCCACAGCTCCCGTGTGCTTCAGGAACACCGCCAGCAAGCAGCAGCTCGCGCTGTCACAAGGGAATAATACTCCGCGCGCACAGGAAAACGAAATATTCATCTGGACACTAAGTGAAGATAGAGGTGAGCAAGATGACACATTACGCACCTTTATTTGCAATGGGCTAGATATCTCATCAGTACTTTGGTATCGGCAAGATTTCACTGTAGATCCGGAGTTTCACCCGTACTTTACAATGTTCATCACCCTGCAAAACTAATAACGATGCAACTTGTGACTGACATGATTTCATGTGAATGAAAACTTGACTCTTCCTCCTAATCCCTTTTAAACCACTCAGAATGAACATGAATGTATGACGGGAGAAACTGGGTTGCAAACCTTTCCACTGTAAAAGAGGCTGCTGGCAATACACTGCCATTCATTGTGAGTGTGCAGCTTCGCATGTTAATGGGAGAGCAGTAGCTACCATGATGGAAAATAAATATACAGGCACCATTCTAATGAACCGAGCAGTTATATTCTAAAATGTAATGCTAGCTTTTAAGACATCAATAACATCAGAAAATTACCCCCAAATAAACGTTACGGTTAAAGGGGTCAACCATTGTATACATAAAAAATGAATTAACGGTGTAGTGCCAATCTGCAAAAGCATTGACAAATGTATGTAAATCAGATCTTCTATATTGTGTTTCCTTTGACCCTGGTGCTGAAGTCAGCCCGTGTTCAGGAGCACACCAGAGGCAGAGAGGGCTATAAACAAGGATGTGTACATGTGTCTGGGTCAACTGCTCTGTCTGTCACTCTGGTACAAAATTCACGAGAGGCATGAGAAGGGTGCAGACAGAGGAGCTGGTAGAGGTTCAGTGTGAAAAGGGGGCACGGTGAGAGGAGCAGGGTGTGGTGCCTGAGCTGCCCGCCGGCTCTCAGTGCCCAGAGCTGGCACAGCATGTTGACACAGAGCCGGGGCCAGACCTCAAGCCGCCTTTTCAGCAAGAGGGAAAGAGGTGAGGAGATTCAAGGATGAGAGCAAACAATGCAACAGCTTGGTTTATTTAGAATTTCTTCTGCTCTTCTCTCCTGATAAAACGTTGTGTTATTCGGGTTAGCATGGGGAGGTCAGATGCATGGTCGGTTAGAGAATATTGCTCCTGGATGTGTAAGGAATGCAAAGTTTGGTGGTTCAGCGGGTTGAGAGCTTCTCAACCTGAATGCAGGTCTCCCTCCTCAGTGTCCCAGCCTGCTGCTCAGTCAGGAGCAGAGAGGAGAGGTAGGGAGTATTTCTCAGGAGATCTATGGTGCAACAAGTCCAGGGCAAAGTCAAGGTTATATTTACAAGTGATGCTAAAGGCTCTTTATAACAGGTGCTGTTGAAGCTGGCCTATATTATTACTGGGTATATGCGTTGAATTATGCTTTTTAGACTTTGAGTTTTAAATAAGCACAGTCCTTGATGCTGAAAGTCATTTAGACTGAGTTTTTGTTATGGATACAAAAGATAACCGCTTGGTTAATTGTGGCACAGTTCACGTTATTTATGAGTCCGTGGTACATGCAGTGCAGGTATCATACGGTTAAAGGTTTTATTGCATGGTTGTTATTTTGGATTGCATCAGATTTTATTTCCTGAATAACTAGAAGTTATGCAACAGCAACAAACTGTAAAAAGTCTAAACTGACAAGAAACAGAACAGCTGAGACAGTTCAGCATCACGTGGGACTATGTGCCAGTCTCAGTTACAACATCAAACAATACAAAGGAAAAAATGAAGAATTACATATTTCTAAATCAGTATTTCCACCTTGCCCCATACATTTAAAAATGTGTTAAACAAAGTCACTCTTATATTAGTTCAGAAATCTGCTTTGTGGACTTGCACAGTGGGGAAAAACTCATGAAATGTTCCCTCCCTGCAGGTTGTGTCTGGGATTTCACCCACCACGCACTGTCTGCTGCCGTCTGCGAGTTCAATTCAGACAGCCAAAGTGTCAGAATGACCTGCACTGCCATGACCTGGCTCCCTGTCCTCTCCCTCTCCCTCTCCCTCCTGCTGTTGTGCGTCAGTGACTCAGCTTCCGTCTTCCTGCCCGACTCCGATGAACTCAGGCAGCTGCTGAGCCGCTACGAGCGGGAAGCTGGGCAGAGTGGCACTGGCCACACAGCTGGCAACAGGACCCGACGGGCCATCCGCTGGTCGGACCGTGAGGAGATCCTCCAGCTGCACAACAAGCTGAGGGGTGAGGTCTACCCAACTGCCTCCAACATGGAGTACATGGTGAGACATTACACCAATCACCTATTGAGTTTTAGTCGTAAAGATGACTTTACATTACAAAGAACTTGCTTTAAGTGTGTCAGCAACCCTGAAAATGTGGGTGGTGATTAGATTAAGTTGTATTCTGCCTAGAAAAGCATTATTCCTCTTATAAAAACCTTTTCTCTCTGCTGGAAACATGCAGTCATGACGGTGAACTGTTGCCAGCCGCTGTGCAGCTCTTTTACAAGGAGGATAATAACGCTGAGTCTGTCCGTCCTACCTGCAAACACCCAACAGCGGAGATGACAGGAGAGAAAGGGAGAGATGGGTCAAAGGAGGACATAAAGAATGGGAAATCATAGGACAGCATGTCACAAAGTATGAGAGTGTTTATTGTAGAGACACACAGGAAGTTTTTGAAAAGTACGAGCTCCATAAACTTGAGAGAAGCAGTGGTGGCCTGTGAGTCTTTGGAGTGCGGTGAGGAAAACTGTCTGAAGATTTACTCTGCCCAATGCTCTCTCAAATTCCTGCGAACAGGCAGTGTGTGTGTTTGTGTTAGTGTATGGGTGTTTGGGGTTACAGTGGTGTCTGTGTGTGCATGTCTTAGCGACCACCAAAAGACTGGAAATTTACTGAGGAGATGTGCAATGCTGTATGTAGTCCTTCCTCCCTTCATAGCAACCCGTCCATGGCGGGAGTCAGGTGTCTTCTCCACTTTCCAAACTCCTCTCCATCGCTGTAAAGCAACTCACTCAGGAAATGTGGATAATTCATCTGTGATTGCTGGAGATTTGTAGTAGACCGAGGCCAGGCGCCAGCTGCCCCCTCTCAAATGTCACTGTCAAAGGTTAATGTTGTACTCCTATCCAGCTCAGTTTCAGCTCACTGGGAAGGAAGGAAGTGCAGGAATTAAGGCCTTGAACAAGTTTTGGTTAGGTTACTACTGAGTCAGAACAAGATGTGGATTATAATGCTTCGCCATGTTGCAGATGCAGCAGGTGAATGTCAAAGGTCTTGTAATATGTGTCTAAAAAACAGAAAACCTTGACAGAGAGTTGTTTTCCTTCATGTTTGCAGGTCTGGGATGACGAGCTGGAGCGGTCCGCCACTCACTGGGCGGAGCAGTGTCAATGGGACCACGGACCTCAAGACCTGCTCATGTCTATCGGGCAAAACCTGGCTGTTCACTGGGGGAGGTGAGATACAATAACACACACACAGTTTGCTTAGTTTAACAGGGGAACATTACTCCAAATACTACTACCAGTGTTATAAAAGAGTGTCAGGTATTAAATGTAGAAGCAAAATAAAAATGTTTGAATGGAAAAACTGCTTTAGAGAGCCAAACCTATGCAAACCATATAGTTAATCTGTTACATATTACCAATGTTATATGGACTTTCTTCTTCCTTCTTTATTACATTAAGTCTTTTTTTTTAGCTGTCAAGAGGAAGTTGTTTCCTGTTAACCTAAGTGAGGAGTGCTGCTCCTTTAAAAAAATATTAGTCCATTAATATGTGTGAAGTACAAGCATGTGTAGTGCTAGTCCTGCCCTTCCAGGAATCTGCTCCCATTCTCACAGCCGCTCTCTTCCCTCCCTGCTAACTTCTTTTCTTCCTGTGCCAGCAAACCGTGATGTGGAGTCCTTTTTTTTTCCACTCCCCCTCTACTCTCTCCATTTATAAGCTCAGCACTTTTCAATACCGTAAAAAGACATGTTTATAGCAAGAGCTTGAAAAGATTTGTTGGGCTGTGGAGCCATGTTTATGTTTGCTCTTGTCCTTTTTTTCAAACTGATTTGATTTCCCCTGTTATGGAAGGCGAGCACCTCTGTGTGCCAGTTCAAAGTCAGACTCATCATTTGAGGCCTGAAGGCAGGAGGAGGGGCAGTGAGGTGTATGCAGTGTTTCTAAAGTCTGGCCAAAGCACCTGGCAGCTGTCTCACATATTTCCCTTTGCCGCTGGTACCTGGACGTCCTGTGACTGAGCCCACTGTCTGTCTGTGTGTGTGTTTGTTTGTGCCGGTTGGCCCGACAGATACCGATCTCCTGCCTTCCATGTCCAGTCCTGGTATGATGAGGTGAAAGACTACACCTATCCCTACCCCCATGAGTGCAATCCCTGGTGTCCAGATCGATGCTCCGGGCCCATGTGCACCCATTACACCCAGGTGAGATGCAAGAAAAAAGAAAGCAGGGAAAGGGTAAAGAGTTTAGGAGAAACATTTAAGACAGACAAAAAAACAGGTTAAAGGAAAACTGCTTGTCTTGGTAAGTATAATTCTAAAAAAGCTGTATAAACACTTTAGGTGTCTGCATGGGGACTTAAAAATGTCCTCAAATGATATTCAGTGATACAAAAACACACAAATCTCCCACCAAACTGTCATTAGTTCATTTGGACAAGTCAGTCCTATAACAAAGCACATCACAGTGAGATAAGCTTACTCTCAATCAAATCAGATACTCCAAAGAGGCGTCGATTTTGAGCTGAAATACCTTTTTCTACTTGCCTTTGAAGCAAATAAGGTAATGTGTACCATTCTCATGATCCAATCTGTATAGTATCAGGTCATGTGCCTTCTTTTATCGCCAATATAAAACATATTTCACAACATGTGGTGTGCACCCTATATGATATTTCACAGAAGTTATGTGCAGAGGTATGGGGGGACTAAGGGGTTAAATAACAGACATGCTTATTGTAGCTTGTAGACAGTGAAGGATCAGAAAATCTGAAATAATGGACGGAAAGGAGATTCTAAAAGTTGATGAGAAAATGAGGAAATAAATAAAAAGAAGACAAACTATTGGGTTGGCAACCTCTTCCTCTAGACTTTACTTTGTAGCTGCTGGGATGAGTTTACAGAAATACCCCTACTCCTCCCTCTGCCCTCACCCTGAAACCTGATCACTGCCATCTGGTAGTCGTTTCCAGACACCCCAGACACCCCTCACTGCTTGACCTGGATTCTTCTGAAGATGCTGCAGAGAGGAAACGGTTCCAAATCTGAGCATCATCACCCTATCTATGTTCTTCAACAGCTGGAAGTACCCTCAGTCCAGGCACTCATAGCTCCCTCTGTGGAGAAATGAGACACTGAGGATATACAGAGTACATGGAGCTGACAGCCAGCACTCAGTGCTCATCAGTCTGTGTGCTGACTCACTGCTTCCAGTGGCTTCTCGCTATACCAAAGAAAAGATGAACATTCCTGAGGAGGGAGAGCACACATGTTTCAGAATTTGGGAAGAAAGTGAGGAGGAGTTATGGAACATGCTGTGTTATATGTGCTGTCAAATGACACATCATTTATCTGAAACACCAATGCCGCAGCTTTCCGTTTAATAAGGCGTTTTATTTTCCCTTAGACAGTCTTGAGATTGTGCTGACTTGTCTTTCTTCAGAGTTGAGCTATACAAACATTACCACTTCTATTGGGATGATGAAAAGGATCTTAATGGGGGCAAAGACTGCAAACCGGTTTCACACTTAACATGCATGTGACTGGGGCAGAATAACAGACTGGGCACTTGTGGAAGTCCCAGTGGCCCCATTAATCATGACTGCCAAACTTGTTGCTTCCTCTGGAATGACTTATTGAACAATGGGGCTGTGAGAAACGTCCGTGCTTCAGTTTGCTCGGCTCTGTCCATGTTCATTCAGCATTTGTTTTTTCTAACTTTGGCCACTATTTTATTTCCCTTCTTGCAGCTGGTCTGGGCCACCACTAGCCGAGTGGGCTGCGCCGTGCACGTGTGTCCGAGGATGGACGTGTGGGGAGAAATATGGGAAAACTCTGTTTACCTTGTGTGCAATTACTCCCCAAAGTAAGCTCAATGTTCCTTACTGTCCATCAACATATCTGCTCCCTCAACTCTCAACATTCTTCATCCTTACAGTGCTCACAGATTTGGGTGTGTCCTTAAAATAGCTGCCCGACGGATATTTAGCACCGGTTGTCCGAAACATTAGTATAACATATTGAAACCATTAAAATTCCTCCAGAAGTCAGAATAGAAAAATAATAATGAAGCACAAGGAAAGAAAAATAAGAGCAGAGCAGGCCCTTGTTTTCCAGAGAGCCCACAGGATGTAATTGCTGGAGAGACAAAGAGGACTGTTTTATTAGTTTGTGGGATTAATGACTATTATGGGTGTTGTAATTACAAGGCCTTGAGCCCGGTAGCGCTTGACTGATGATTCATTTCCACCTTACTCAAGCTGTGCTCTGTTCACTTTGCAGGGGCAACTGGATCGGTGATGCTCCATACCAGCACGGCCGTCCTTGTTCCCAGTGCCCTCCCAGTTTTGGAGGAGGATGCAAGAATAACCTGTGCTTTAAGGGTGAGCAGACCCACATGGTTTTCATTTAAATATAGTAACAATACACATGTAACCAAACCTGAACCAAAACTGTTTGTACATAAAGACTCTCAGCGCTCAGAGACAGAGGATATGAATGAGGTGGAGAAGCCTCAGGTTCCACTGCCACCTCGTACCACCGCCAAACCTGCGCCCAAACCGAAACCATCTGCTCCGAAGAAACCAGCACCCAAACCATCTGTCCCTAAACCCACCACACCCAAGAACCCTTCCTCAAAGACTCCCAGCAACACCTTACTTGGTAGCTACAGCAATTGATTTAAAAACAATTAAAACCATAATATTTTGTACATTTCTTTACAGATTTTTGTCTTGTTCTTGCAGCTCAGACCATTAAGTGTGAGACTAGACTGCGAGACAAGTGTAGGGGCGCTACCTGCAACAGGTCAGGCTGTTTTTATGATGTGCATAAAATATGTTGGATTGCTTCTTATTTTCCGTGCTCTTCCTCTCAATGTCAACTGACTTTTTTCCCCGTCTAATTCTCTGACTGTAGATATATTTGTCCTGCCAATTGTCTGAATAAGAAAGGAAAGGTTTTGGGAACTCTCTTTTACGATGTGGTGAGTCCAGTTTACATTAAAAAAACCTATGCAACAATTTATACTTTACACTTTATATTTATAAGTTTTATTTTTTATTGTTTCAGCAATCAAGTATTTGCAGAGCTGCTATCCATTTTGGTGTCATTGACAACAATGGAGGAGTGGTGGACGTCACAAGGAAGGACAAGTTTCCATTCTTTGTCAAGGCTACGAAGAATGGCATCGAGTCCTCCAGGTACGTTTTCTGGCCTAATCTTGCCTCAAAGGGTGAAATCACATGCTTCTATGATTCACATTTTATGCAATAAGGGAGTTTTTCTATTGTTTCCTGTTTCCTAAACACCACAATGTCTTTTACAGTAAATACAAACCTGGCAATGCCTTCATGGTGGCCAAAACAGAAGGTTAGTGATTAACGGCTTCCTAACGAGAGCTTGAGTCATGATTGCATATTGATTCACAGTCTGACAAACACTTATTTGCTTTATTAAGAGTATTTCTCTTTCTCTCTGTGACAGAAATGACTGCTGACTGCTACACCACAGTGGCTGAAATCTGCCCTTACAAAAAGCCCAACTCTAACTGTCCAAGGTGCCGCCTCACATCCATCTCCTCATACTCTAAAGCAGACATTATTAGCTAATTAAGGTTTTGTTTTGTTTTAACTCCTGAGGGCATTAATAGGTAAGCTAGTTTACAAAGATAGTGGAATTTCAATATACTTAAATAAACTTGTCATTTTATTATATGTTTTTCTAGGATAGGTTATAATTGTTACAAATACTCTAGATTAACAAAATAATATCCTAAAAAACCAAACCTTTTTTTATTAAAGTGATCCCTTACCTGTCAAATTTGTTTCTCAGAATCTTCTGTCCGGCCAACTGCAAGACTCAGCCTTCCTATTGGTCACCTGTGATTGGAAACAACATCTACACTGATGTAAGTAAAACACTGTGTTTTATTTGCTAACAGACAGAAAAGGATATCTGAATCAGGGTTTCCGTTAGCCGGTAATTTCCGGTTTTTAGCTGGTAAAATGTATTAAAACACCGGTAAATTCAAAACCTGACGGTCAAAATGTCCGGTAATAATGCTCATACAACACTTAGATAACGTAGGCTATCCCTAGACATTTGTGTTTTGACAGCTACATTACTTTAGTGGTGCTGCTTCATGACATCACTGTGGCATAAACCGCCAACAACAACAAAAACAGCGGCATATTTTACCCGCGAAGAACCAGAGCTTAATCAGGCTCTAGCCTTTGGGGGGCGGGGAAAAAACGTGTTAACATTCTAGTTGTACATTACATTTAGTAATGTACATTACATTTACATTTACATTTAGTTGTAACATCTGTTATTGAAACATGACCGGTAAATTTCGAATTTGTCCGGTAAAATAAATTGTTTCCGTACACTTGACCGGCAAGAAAAAATCTTAGCGGAAATCCTGATCTGAATGTGCTGGCTAAGCTAAGGTAGATACTTTAGAGTGAGGTAAGACTAAGTTAGACGTTGTGTTGCATGGTAGCTATGGAAAGCTGTTGAATCACAGTAGGAATACAGCTCATGGAGAATGGGAGTAATGGTGAGGTAAGCCAGAGACTACCAGGGACGTGTTACCCAGTATGGGGCCTGACCACTGAATGATTATTCAAGTGTTATCTCTTGGTGTTTCAGAGATAAGAGATGTCAGAAAAATCATTTTATGAAATCTGGTTTACATCCTCACTCTGTAGTCACCTAAATCATGTTCAGAGTAGATTAGTCATTGTAAAGTCCAGACTACATTTATCAGAAGTTTTAATAGAAAAGAAGGGTAGGAATTGGCGTCACTTGTTGGCACAGTCACATGAGGTCAGCATGGTGTTAAACAGGGTTTTACCGAGTTAACCAACCTTAGATGACGTCCAGCTGGACACTTGTAAAAGTTTCCCGTAGATCTTAAACGTCCTCCAACCTTCACAAAATAAAGGCAGCAGTGTGACTCATAGCAAGTTTGCCCAGGAATGTTTTTGCAATCTCAGGCGACCAAATGTGTTTCTGTAGAAGCTGGATTTTGGTTAAACAGGAGACATAAACCATCTGGTGATAAATGCTGTATGGGTGTTTGGACATTGGGATCTGTGTTTGGACTAGAAATGAATGATTCAACTTCAGAATGCTGATAAGAGCTTACGGTCTGTTGTGCTGGCTGTGAAACAAATGCTTGTGTGACTTTGAATTATTGTCATATGTTTTGTACTGTATTTGATAATAAAGGCATTAGAAAGAATTTCATAAAGAGATAACCAACTTATAAAATCATTTCTCCTCTTTGCAATTCTTTCTCCCCTCAGAGCTCCAGTATTTGTAAATCAGCCATCCATGCAGGGGTTATCAAAGCAGACGGTGGTCTTGTGGATGTTCTGCCCCTGGACAAGAGAAAGAGCTATGCTAGAGTCCTGAAAAATGGCATCCAGTCTGAGAGGTACCATTTCATTTTTTCATTCATCTCTACTGTAATGATCTCTCCTGGATGATGATTGTTTGCACAATAACAAAAGGTACAAAGCTAGATCGGTGAAGGCATTTCGTTAAATACGTTTTTTGGTTGACGTGGCGATATTATTGATAATCTAAGTTCCAGAAATCTATATTTTTAGATTTGGCTCCCAACTGTCTGGCTTCAGAGTTTTTAAGAGAAACTTTTTTATCTGAAAATAGAAACAACCCTTCATGTTGAGATATGGTATGTGGCAGCTTCAAACTACAAGCAACCGTTGGGGAGCTTTGAAACTGCAAAGCCTTCATAATTATAATGAAAGCTATCAGTTTAATATTAAAGCCTGGGGGATTTGTATCGCTAATCACATGTGTATGAGCATTTTATAGATGTGCAACATGTAATCTGCTGAAGTGTTATAGGAGTGAGGTAGTTTGTAATGGTTGGTGGTTAGGATCACCTGATAGTGTCAGAATATTTTTCCAAACCTCTTGCCACATGGTCTTTGCAAAAAAATGGTCTCAGCCAGAAATATGCTGGGATTTATGCAAGGTCAGCAAACTAACTGCAATACCAAGCATGATTAGTGCCACCTTAGACGGTGTACCACCCTAACAGGTGCAACAAGTACAGGAGAGTCAAGACTGCACCCCACCCCATAGTCAGAGGAGGAGGTCTAAATATGCCAGATTGGGAACACCTGTGTCAGTAGGCGTTTGGTGTTTAGGGTTTTTAAAGATTTTTTTGCCTCATAATTAGACTGAAAGGTTTAGTTTTTTGTCTGACATCGTGTTGTTTGCATTGAGTAAGTACAATAGGGAAAGGTGCTTTAAAAATTAACTTGTTAAATTAAATGAAAAGCTTAATTTTTGTTTTGATATTAAATAAAGCAATAACTATAAAACAACATTTTCCTTGAATGCTTTGCCCAGCTCAGGCCATAATATTTGACCGGTTGGAGTGTGGTATGGAAAACCTTGAGATACAAATGAAATTAAAGCCAGCTTGTTATTAAGTAGGACAAGTTACTTTAATGGGAACAACTAAAATATATCTTAAGGTTCTGTTATTCACTATACCCTAGCTTGATTTATGTCTCCTGTAATATTGCATGCGGGGGGTTCCCTGCAGGCGCACCATGTTTCTCATATCATTCTCATGGCCGTGGCCGGCTGCAGTGGACTAGCTTAGGCCAGAAAGCCTTTGTGGGCAGTCCTGCTGGCAAGTGGTGTTGTAAGAGTAATGGTGTGGTTTGGTATGTGGACGGGCCACACATGGGATCTTTGCTTACTTTACTCAGGCATTTCAATTGAGTGTGCAAAGTGCTGAATGGCCGAAATATTCCAAGTCTGACTACTATGAAATCTAATGCAGCACAGGGAAGGCCCCGCTCAGGGCACTGGGATAGGAGGTCAATAAACTGCAGGGAGAGAGTCCGTGCCATGTGCCAACATCATGGCAGGGTGGGCAGGTTGGACTGGACTCTGTTTCTGGGGAAGTAATCACAGCCTATCTGATTACTCGAGGATGGAAAGGCTGTCAGACACTTAGTCAGTGCTTTCCTATACGGACAATTATCTGTGATCTGATACCAATCACACTGGCCTATTATGATTATTGATCATGGCAGAGCCTCAAGGTCTCTCCACCAATGAACTAATTACAAAGTCATCAGGTTTAACACATGTGGAAGCTGGAAAAGGGCAGACTCAGAAATACAGAAACAATGAGTCATAATGCCAATGCCATTTCCAAAAATATTGTGAACACCGTGTTTGTGTGCTTTTTATTGAATTGCTCAATACTAAAAAACAGACTTTTTAGTATCGCAAAAAAAATATGTTAAAACATGTATTTATTTGAGCCAAAGCATTTCTATGTTTGAATTTACTCATCACGGGAAGTAATACTTTGCCTTCAAACACATTATGATGTGGCTCTATTCAGGGTTTTTTATGGAGAGATGTCTGAGACTTTTGAAGGGATTCAGTATAACTTGCACACATTTGATCATGCCTCTCCAAAATATAATTAACAATTCCAGTGACTTTCTTACAGTTACATTGCTGGAGTGCCCTTAGCTGCATCTGTTTAAGTGGTCATGGTCATAACGTGTTTTATGTGTTTCCTGTTTGCAGCAAGAGCAACACAGAGGGAGGTTCTTTCCGACTCTTTGCTGTGAGGGAGTGAAACTTCAGATCAGAAGTGCAGAGACCAACAGTCACCTCAGCGGCTCTCAATGAGCAGGAAGTGCCCCCAGGTTGGATACCATGGACGTTCATCTGTCTCTGTGCCTTCGTCAGAACAGACAGAACGTTCTAACACATTTCCGACCGGTAAAAGTCCAGTATTTTGATGGACCTCTATTTTTTTCTCAACTCCAGATATATATAATTCGTCATAGTTACTTAATCTGTGAAACACACGTTATACATATTATTATGCATTTAACAGCTGGTGCTGGAAGTTTTGATGTTTTACAGAAAGTATTATGTTTACATTCATGTCTTTATTACTTCAAAATGTTTTCATACACAGGAATGTATAATGATCACACTGTATTTAATCATTGTGTACAGAATATATGATATTTTGTTTGTTTTAAAAATGGAGTACCATATATTAACAGGTCTTATTGTATTGTATTGCCTTTCCTGCCCATCTGGATAATCTTTGCTTTTTGCTCTTAAGGATTTAGCTAAGTGGTATTTATAAGTTGAGTGGTTTGCTGATTGTTAGCGAGGACGTTATGTTTGCTGGGTGATAGATGAAAGTGTATACAGGCAGCGGGCACTGCTGTACATAGATTTAGTTTCCCTTAAGAAGGTTAGTTTCACTTCAGTGCCAGACATGTGGAGGTGAGTTAGTAAAAGTGTTACGTTGCTAAGTCGACTGTTAAGTATTTGAGTATATGAGTACACAAGATAACAAGCTGCCATTTTATATTTATTATTGCTAAGTGCTTTCCTAGTATTCTTATCTCTCTTGTTTCTGTAAATAAATGAAAATGCTAAATTTGTCCCCTCCCCACCTAAGACAGATGAATGTGTCACATGTTCAGGAGAGTTTAATGTGTAGAGACTAAATCGTATCTCGAGGGGTCTGAAAGATTTTGGTTATCATTAAACTGCAACATTTTACACTTTGCAGCACATAGAACAAACTAATGTAATATCACTATACCAGTTTAAGGCACTGTTGCCATTGTTTCCTCATGTTGGTGCTATTCTTAAAACAATGACTCATTTCATAAAAAGTAACTAGCTTGCATTTTTTTTTTGCACAGAAAAAATGCATTTTGAGCTGAGGTATCCTCCCTCATGTCAACTAATGTAAAGCCCAATTTGTGCTCCAGGACAGGGGTATCATAACAATAAGTATTGTCACTCTATCTCTTTATTTCCTGGAGGATACAAACCATGCTACCACAGAATGTTTTTAGAGTAAATACATGGCCAAGAAAAAATGAATCTTTATCTCTTTATTCTACCTCAGTCCTATCGCTACGCTGGGCAGTTAAGTGTTTTCTATAAGGGAATTTTCATGGGAAATGCTCAAGGTTTTGTAAAGGTTTGGGGACTGTAAATACTTTGATTTTTCTATTTTTAGTAATCTTTATTGCAGTAAGAAATAATTAATGTGTGTGAATTTGTTTAAATTTTTTATACAGGTGTAGGATGGGTTCTGTATGTTTTGCACAATTTGAAAATAAAGTACGATTTCCAAATGCTACAACTGTTTCCGGGAACCATTTGTCCAGAAAGTATGTGCTTTTGTTTTGCCCTTTTATTGAACTTTGGGCCACAGTGGCATTTCCACATAAGAGAAAATCTTTCTCAAATCTGCTTTGTCCAGTTCCTGCACATATTATTTATTACGAATGAAATTTAGCACCAGGCCACCCAGGATTTGTCCGTTATCATTGGAAGAATATCGCTCACCATATTCATAACCTGGCTCTGCTCCTTACGGACACACACATGCAGAGGGAAGTGGAACAATACATTGAAGCAATCGCTTTTACTTAAGGACCGCATACATAATCTGCCAATAGGGCTTTGGTTTATGATGGAATGATTTCAGGAGAAAGAAAGTAACTCCATGGATCCTGATACATATTCGTGACTCCCATGTTACAACCAGGGCTTATTATCTCATTATCTGAAATAATCATTGTACCATATATGCCGTTATTATTTGTCTCAGAAAAACGGAGAGATGATCAGACCATTGTGAGGACTAACTTCTTACATCCAGGGCTTTTATAAGAGACAGATGTTCAGTTTCAGTTAATCCATGGTTGGACAGAGCCCTGGCCACTTTACCGATAAACAGCTGCAACTGGCTCGTGTGATGATTGTTTTACTCCTATTGTCAGTGGGGAAAAAGATTTGTACTCACCCTGTTAATCCCCCTACTCCTCAGAGGAATACTAAGGGGCCAAGTCCAACCTTCTTGTCCTCAAATGTGCTTTGAACAACTATTGTATTGGTTTCACAACAACTGCATCACATAGGATTCAAAGGGTATTATCATTGAAGTTGTATTTATTTGTTGTTGTTGTCATTAAAGTCTCAGTGGGAAAACTCTTATGGCTTATCTGGTGACCTTGATCAATCACTTTAAACATTTTATAAGATGATATATTAATCAATATAATACCTTGTGTTTCCAACCATCTGCAAAAACATACAGGCTGTGAAGTAAGTGTGTCTACTGATTTGGGCACAGAGCCACCACAACATTGCTTTTATAGGATAAAAAATCCCTTCAGCATCTCTGCTGTACCAAAAAAGTGCAACCCTTTTTTCAACAATCTGCAACGTGTCAAGAGTTCAGAGAGATGGATTGTGAAGCACTTTGTCTGGCAGGAAGTTTGGAGAGCCAATGGTCTTCAAGCATTTCTGCAGCTTTTTCCTTTTGGTTTAAATTAAATAGAAGTTGTTGTTTTGTGATCTAGCAATGCATTCTCTACTTAAGTGCCACAATACCCATTAGCATATTTGTAAATCCTGCTTCATCTCCAACTCCCTCGCAACAAAGGGACTGTATTTCAGATTTTTTGTTAAATAATGTTGACAACTACGGTATCGGAAATAGTGTCCAAAGTGCCCAGAAGATTCATTCTAATGGAAAGTTGACTTTTGTGGTTCTGGAACAGCTTTGGAAGATTGGAGGTTATTGCAGTAAAGTCAATACATCAGCCAAGACGTCCAGGCAGGACCTTGATCACTGGACAGAAATTTGTTGTAAATTCTAATTTATATGAGTTTCTGTAGTCAGAAAGGCCAACAGTGGAGCACATGGTTTCAAAAAAGCCAGTAGATTAGATTGCGTGGAATGATTTTAGATTTTAGATTCAAGGCCGCTCCAAAAGCCAAAACAGGCGTAACAGAGATGAGGCTTGTGTTGTTATGACAGGAGTGTGTCTGCCTTCTTAAAAGTGTGGCAAGAGTTGTAGATACAAGAGGAGGATAGAGACTGTAGCCATCTATCTAAAGGGAGTATTTGAAATGCAATTGAAATTGATAGGTTCAAATGTCTTCAAACATAATTTTACTAGATCTTTTCTGTGATTCTGACTAGTCATTTTTTACTTTTGAATTACATCCAGTCTTGGGAGCATTTGAGGCTATGTTTTGCATTACATTGTGATTCAAACTGAGAGGAAAAACATTCAACAAGACACCACAGCAAGTGGAACCATGTTTATCTACTATGACTTTATGAACTTAATATAGTATTTTAAGTCGCATTGTAATAGCAGTAGTAATTACAATTGCTCAATATTGTGTCTCTGTAACTGTTCTGTGCTGGAGATTTTTTTTTGTGCAAATACACGGATTGTGCATTTAATTTGATTTGATTGGCGGAAGGTATTAGCTAGTGCCACCTGGTCGCAGGTTAGAGGGAGGAAAAAGACTTTAGGCCTATGCACGAGAGTCCTACTTAAAGATAGACAAGCAGAGTGGAAGACATACTGTAGAAACACGAGGCTCGTTTAGCCTTGTGACGGTATGAATAATCCGATGAAAACTGTATCAGTAGAACATGAAGAACATCTCTAGCTTAATCTCAGTTGATTAAGGAGAATTGTCTGTGCTAGTGTGTATGTGCTAAATGCTAAGCTAACGCTGTACATGGTTGTATTAAAGACACGCTGCTGTCAGAGAGGACTGACCGTGTCCGTCATGTCTTTGTGTTGTGTGTTTTATTTTGAAATGTTTTCCCCACTTGTGTCATGTTAAGCTTCACTTCCTGTCTGCGTTTCCCTCCTGTGCCTGATTGTGTCATTGTGTTCACCTGTTGCCCCTGTGTTTCTCCTCCCCCTTCCAGCTGTCTCTTGTCTTGTGATTACCAATGTGTATTTAGTCCCTGTTTCCCTTTTGTCTGGGGTTCGGTAGTCGTAATTTCTTCCCTGATCTTGTCCATGTTACCTACCTGTTCCTGTCGCCCTTCATGTCTGGAGCTAAGTGTTTTTCATGTCCTGTGTTACCTTTGCTTCATGTTTTCATCAACAGCTTTTGAATACAGCTCGCTTTTTGTTTTTGACCCTTACCTGCTTCCCCTGGATTTGCTGCACTTGGGTCCTGTTTCCCCAACCCTGACACTATTCAAAATCTCAAATTAATCACTGCTCTACAGCTTTACAGAGACTCTGATCATGGTCATATAACTCTTGTTGCCTGTCCTACATAACTACACTTGTAAATGGAATATTAGGAATGCAAAAGCGGGTAAGGATAAACAATTCTTACTGAACCCTGAATTCAGATCAGGATCAGAATCAGAAATGCTTTATTTATCCCAAATTGGGACATTTTTTTGTTACCGCAGCAAAATACAATATGAAACATAGCAAAAAATTTGAAATAAAAATACAAAATCGACAGATAGTGAATAGTGCGGTGAAATGGAATATTGAATGAAAATATAATATAAGTGTACATTGTAAAATGTAAGTTTAAAGTGTGCATGTTAAGTCCAGTTAACAGAGAGGCTATGGAGCCGTGAGTTGTCTGCCAGCCAGGGGGGAATTGTTGTAGAGTGTTATTGCAGTGTGCAGGAATGTTCTCCTGTATCTGTCTTAAGTAATGTAATTCTTAGTGTTTCAATGAATGAATTACTTTTGTACAGACATAAAAACAGAGTATTATAAATACCATATCCTGCACTCATGTGTCGCCAAACCACTCAGGGAAATTCCTGCGATGATGCTCTCCTAAGTAATGTATCCCCTTTGCTGTTTTATTTGGTTTGGTCTTCTGGGTTGATTCTCAGAATGAGAGCCACCGCGGTGAATCCCTGGCTGCGTTCCTTTGGGACTCTGTGAATTCTGGCCCACGGGGAGGTAACCCCATGTGAGAGAACAAAGGGAGTTTTTCAGAGAGATGATGAGGAATCTGTGGTGATGGTGTGTAGTCAACCAATGTCTACTGGAGTAGTTAAACAAAGCCTCACTTCCCGGTATATCTATAGGCTCCACATATTAGTTTGAAACTATAAAACCTCAGTTATCTTGGTGTTGACCGTAACACAGACGTCTTGTCTTTTTTTAAAATTCTTTTTCTTGTATTCTGGGAAAAAGGGTGCTGAAGATTCACAGCCTAATAATCAAACACAAGAGTGTATGCTCATGTTCATATCGTATCTTAGCAGTCAGCGCTTTGTGGCGTAAACCATAATCTATAGTTGGTTAAATAATTCCTAAATCATTGCACATTTGTTTAAAAATACATGCATATTGTACAACGTATATAATGTACTTTCACATCAAATGCAATAGGGAGCGGAATACCATTTTTGGTTTTGTTTTGGCTATTTTCTTGCGCTCTATGTCCTGTACTTGTATGTGTATTAAAATGTTATAATGTATAATACATTTACAAAAAACTTAAGCCTCTAAAAACCGGCATCACACACTGGAGCTGACACTTAATCTCATGCTGGTAATGGGTTGGCTGCTTCTTTTGTACCTCCTCTGCCACATTATTGCCCTGTTTGGAGAACATGTGAAGCCACCCAGTACTAGGAGAGTTTGTCCCCACTTTGTTTTGAATGCAGCACTGAGACAAGTGGAAAGTTAACCAAAGTAAACAAGGCTTGAGGGCCAGTTTACTGTCTGTTTAAATAGCTCTATCCTCAGAGGGGTTTTCGATAGTACACAAACAGTGAACCACTGAAGAAGAGGGAATAAGATGCTTCAGCAAAGTTTATTGAAGTTTTCCCTCCTGTGAGAGGCTCTGAGAGTTTGGATGAAACTGACCCTGTCCTTCTTTGGGCACTTAGTTTGTCCAATAAGTCTGATGTTCTGACAGCAACAATCAAAACAATGCATAAACATTCACCCTCAGCCAATATAGAAGTGAGGCAGCATGCAACAACACTGGTAAATAAACTGAATGTGGCTTTAGAAAAGAAATTCAACAAGAATGATTGATTCCCTGGATTTTTGAATTACAAACGTATCCTCAGATGTTGTAAAGTACTGTTGAGGTGTTTATGTCAGACTGATGACAGGGCTGATCCTCTTGGTATCCTGCAAATGAAAGACAAATGTAGAGTAAGAGGGAAATGTCCTGGGACACAGGGTCTCGGACAGCACTTCCAGTACAGTATGATAATGTTATTGTTTCTTTCCTTTCTAAGCAAGGCTGCTTTTTGGAGCAGTAAAATTAGCTCAAATTCTTCCAGTATAACTAAATAAAGCCAGCTATAAATGGAATAGAAGGAAATGCAATAGTACAATTGCAATATTCCTGTAAAGATATAAAACAATAATTTGGAACAATAGTTTTGATTAAAACATATATTTTAAGAAAAGAGATTGAAGGACATGTTTTGGAAGAAGATAAGGCAAAAATATTTGCTTTTGAATTGGTGACCTATTGAACACTTTTAGAACCTCCATTTTCCCAGTTGCTCTTACAGTGTGATGTAAGCATTCATTTGTTTTGTGAAGCGTTATATAACCCCAGCGCCTCCCACTCCGCGTGTCACTTACTGCAGTGTCAAATGTGTGTTGGAAGAGGTCATAAATCTCCCACTGAGCAAACCCCTCTTCTGTCAGACTCTTCTCTAGAATGGATGATAAAAACACTTTGAATGGAACAACTACAGTAGCTCTGTCTCCAGTTCTGTTCTGAAAAAATTGCCAGATTCATTTGACCTTTCTGAATTCTGAGAAAAATAAACTCCCTACCTGAAAAAGCTAATCCTAATTTAATGATGGGCCATTAATTATATGGGAGCATTAGAGCAGATGTGATGCATCCATCACACTTCCAGGATAAGAATCTAAATTATGAAGTTAAGAATAGTTTTATAACAGGCAGTGCTTAAATGTGTTGTGCATACAGTACAATACCCTAGTCTTAAATTCTGACCAAGTTTCCACTCTGGATATGGCTTAAACTGTGGTAGGGTGAATACAATTCCTAGACAGCAAATTTCCCAGAAGGTCAGAATAGTGGCGCCTGTGGATCTGTTGTGGGCAGAGTTTAATAAAATAAAAAAAGGCTTACTTTACTGGGGTCATCTTTTGTTTGCATGCCATCAAATTGTGATATAAGTTTTCAATATTTGACACACTGACGTCTGACAATGTGAGACTGCTTCTGACACAAAACAGTGTGGTAAGAGCATACTGTATATACACTACGTATAAAGGTGAGAGGAGTGGCACCGGAGCTAATACTACAATAACAATGAATACAAAACATTGAAAAGCCTATTACCTCTTTATGAAACCATCCTGACCAAAGTTCTGATCCCTGACTCATACTCTGAGCTCGCTTTACCTTTTTAAAATGCTCTTCTCTGGATTTAGAAGAGATTAAAGTATCATCTAGAGAAAATGCAATGTATTTTGCAAGAACTGTCTCTCCTTTCTTTTAAATAATTATTTTGTTTTGTTACAGAAAGTAAAGGTCCTGGGCTGCCATCCATATAGCTCATTTGTTAGGGCTGGCAGCTCATTTACCGGTGCGGACGACTTTGTGATTTACATTCAGTGAAATGGGGGGTAAAGCCTTAGCTCTAAGAGAAGTTTAAGCTGTTAAATCACTTCTCAGTCCAGCGCATTTAATTCCAAAGCGGTGACTATTGTGCAAAAAATAGTTATCATCACATCCGGCTGAATAACTATTTTGATAAAAGTCTGACATTGTTTTTGACTGTAGACAGATTGGGACATTGCCAGGGTAAGCGTGCCAGAGAGGCAGGTGATATCCTGCATCTGTCACAGGAAGATTTCACATCTGGAAACATTTTACGAAGTTTGACTTGATGAAGGTGATGCAGCACCTTGAATTGAATGAGCCCGTGCCAGACACAGATTAAGGCCATATGCACTCCTTCCAGGGCTTTTCTCTACCTCTGTGGCGTCAAAGACACCCCCATATCTCCCTCCCATGCAGACCTCAGAAATTCCAGGCATGGGTTTTGTGAATCAGAGAAGGGTATATAAAAGAAGAAGCCGTTTGGCAAAACTAACTAAAAGTCAACAGAAAAGAGTCTTAAGTCCTCTATACTGAAACATGCCTAAGGAAATATTAACCATATTTCTACTGTTAAATCTATTTCAACCACTTGAAATCTAGATGTTAAATACATTTTAAAAATATGTTCATGTAGCATAAGCTGGACAATACAGTTTACGCAGAGCTCACCATCGCAAACTCTTCTTCTGCAATACCGTTTTTTTTTAACCACAAGACTAATTGAATTATGAATACACTGCTCTTCATCAGACTGGATTCAGTTTATTCTGATGAACTGTGTGATCCAACATCACTAATTTGTGTTGATTTGGTGTTTTGGGAAGATTGTTTTGCTTGATTTTTGTCTGTAAAGTAGCATTTGTTCATCGGATGAGACAGTTATGACAGCGTTGAAAAGGGCTTACACTCAAATAAGGTTTATTGCCAAATGTTTGCCATTATTTCAGGTTTTCATAAAACCAAAATGAATCAGCATCTCAATGAATGCCCTGAGGCCACTTTTCCCATGTTACTTATGTCAGTAGGCTATCTGCACTAGAACTTTGGCAATGACTGTTTATGCCAAGACAAATGCCAGCCTGCCCAAGTCCCAGCTTGTGGTCGTAAGTTTATTATACCAGACTTCAAAAAATCCCTTGCAAGTTGCATTTTGCACAGAAGTACCGTAGGGGCTCTGGGAAAGGTTTGGTTCCCAGACAGAAAAGGCCACTTTGAGTGGAGAGACAGGTTTCCTAGACTTTTTTGTGGCCTTTTCCCTGGAGGTCTGAATAACTGTCTGATAAAAACAACTCTCATTTTTGTATTACTCTCATTTAATAATTCCCACATTTTATTCTCCGTTACGCAAATTGTGAAATACTCCAGAGCTTGTGGGTATTTGGGCCTTTGCCGAACAATTCAACTCTCAGTTATCCTTTTGAAAAGTGATAGCCACTTTTGTTTAGGTTTACACATAAGGTTCAGACAGCTGTGATGAATGCATGTCGCCTTCACTTCTGTCTGAGTAATTGTGCTTGAATTGAACAGCTTTCACTCTAAAGGAATGTTTCTCTAGCTGTATCTGGACTTCATTTGACATGCACTGTTTCTTGTTAAGAGAGGCATCTAGTATGTTATCATGGTATAAAACATAAACCAGAAGTGTTTCTTTTTCATATTCAGTCATTTATAGTCACTAATTGTGGTTGGATGGGTCTATTTACCAGTAAGGTTATATTTGAAATCTGGTCCAGACGACCAAACTGAGGGGGAAGAATAAAGAAAAGAAATCTTGTTTCTGTTTTGCCAAGAACCATAAATTATGTTTTTGGGAGTGGTGGTTTGACTTTGACGTCTGAGCTAACCAACTTACTCACTCGTTGTGGCATTGTCTCTTCACAGTGACGGGATCAGACTGCCGACACGAGTGCGTAGAAAGCCCAACAGACTTGCTGACGCACATCGTCTTCAAAGGCACCAACATGTGATTGAGCCAAGATGCTTCTCTGGAACTGATTAGTTGTGTCTAAATGATAATCAGGTTTAAAAATACTGCTGTCACAGTGGAGGGGTCCATCAAAGGTGCTGTGTTCCTCAACCAATGTCCAATCATATCTGTCTTCGTGACTAATTCATTCAGTCAAAGAATTAAAAAAACATTCTTAGACATGGTGGCAACAGTTTCTGATACGGGAATAATTTTAAGGGTACAGGTCAGTTTTCATACACTCCCTTACATGGCTTATGCATTCCTCTGAGGATTGTGTTGTACTGCTTCATATGCTTGTCGGGTTCTTTAGAGCCAAGGATGTTTTGTACCCCTCAGTCAGTGTTTTCATTCTTCCACAGTCTGCCTCACAGCCAGTACTTCCCAAGATCGGATGTTGTAGTTCCGCTCAGTGTTGTTGAGATGGAAAGAGATGAAGGCACAGAGGTGGAGCTCCTGCTTCCGGAGGTTGTTGAAATTGCTGCTTCAAGGCTTATTTCTCTATGCATAAAGGCAGCAGCAGGTCTGGGTAAAGTGATATGAGTTCAGTACAGAGCCTGAGTTGACGGGTAGAAATTAGCTGTGACAGCTGAAATAGCAGAACATTTGAGCACAACCCAGAAACCATCTGAGACCCATCTGTACTGTAAATTGTGGGTGTTTTGACACCAGTGCCTATAGGACCTGACAACGGACCTTTTGAACAGCACTTGAGAAAGACTTACAATCCTAAAGGACTAACAATCTATAAATAAAGTTGAATTGTTTGAATCTGTCCCTCAAGACCTTGACCAGGGCATACTGTAGTTAGACTGACTTGTTTTTAGACCACGGCAAAAAAGGGAGAGACAAAATATATGCTTTATTGATTTATTTCCAAAACATAATTTGAACCAGCACAAGATATATAATACATGTCCAATACATGTGCCAAATCATAATTCCCTACTCCTTACAAACATAACGCTTCAGGCTCGACTGGAAAAGTAATTAAAATAAAAACAACCTGTTTAAAAGCCCTAATATATTTCTCTTTGGCACTGGTCTTATTGCCAATGATAAAATATATTAAAAAAACAACAACAAAATAGTAAAAACTCTCCTACAAAGAGGAAATTACTAAGATATTGGCACGGACAAAGGACCAATGCAGAGGTCCTGTTTTTGGGCCGGCATTTTAGTAAGATCAAGTTGAAATCTTGCTGGAGGATCAAAATACAGGAGACTCAGGATCTTTGGAGATCCAGAGGCAGAAATCAAATATTGTGGATTGCGGGATGGACCTTTACCACAACAGCATGGATAAACCTAAGTACTTAACTACGGGATAGGAGACACATTATAGTTGATAATAACCCAACACAGAAGGAAAAACCTGTATACAGAAATAATTCAGGGATCTCATTAACTGAATGTGGGCCGATCATTGTTTTCATCTAAAAAAAACCTGAGTTTGACATCAGAAACAGAGCCTATTTTTTTCTGTTTGGGTTCATTTATTCTTCTGTTGGGTCCCTTTGTTAATTAATGACCGAGCACTGTCTTTGTCTTTTCCTAAGCAATGTTTTTGCTTTAACATATTTACACCTCCATAACCTTGATACAAAATCAGTCTCTTAAAACACTTCATTCTTAAGTACTTGCCTTTTTTAAATTTTTAAATTATTTTTCATTCGCTTTAACCTCTGACACTAAATGTATTGGAAAGAAATCTATACACCTGAGGCAGCTTTTAAAAAGGCAGGCGGTGAGTTTTTACACATGACGATGAACACGTTTTGCTGCTCATGTCAATCGACTCTGTCTCTGGTTCTTGACGTCTGTCAGCGTCTTCCTGCATTTGTTTTTCCTTTGCTCCACCACTGTAAGCCCTTCCCAGGAAAAATAACATCATTTTTATTTTGCTCTGGCAGCTTTGGTACTTTTGCAGATTTAGCTGTCTTGGATGTGCTCTATCACAAAACCACAAAAATCACCCCCCTTTTGGAATTAATGAGCCTCTGGAGTCATTATAACACTGGAATGAAGACAGTAAACAAATGTGATTTTACTCTGTCCATATAAAATGTTGCTTTATTTCCCGCAAAATGTGTTTTCATTTTGAATCGTGCGATATTTCATGTGGGCGTTGCAATTCTCCTATCCCTACTGCTGTTTCTATAACTAAGACTAATACCCTTGCTGGTGCTACTGCCACCTCAGAGACATTTAGAAAAAGTTTAACCAATGAAAGAGTGACAGCAAGATCAGAAGCACAGTAAAAAAAACAATGACAGTTAGTCAATATAGAATTATAAAGTAATAATATACCTAAACCAAATACATAAGTCCTAAAAGTGAAATGGTTTCACCACATAAACATAACTATAAAATCTGTTTGAAGAAGATGACAGGCAGGCTAAGCTCCTGGATGGTCCCAAGCCTTGAGGCCCTCGTGGAAAAAGTCTGATTGACAATAAATATTGCGTGTGTGGAGTATTTCATTCCCCACTAGAGACAAGTTCAAGTTGAGTTCTCTGTCACACAGCTTGAAAAAGACAGATGATGTACAGAAACTATTTTCCAGATCTGCAACCCAATCTGGACTAAATTTGATACATTTTACAAACTCCTAATCTGATTTTTATTAGCACTAAAAGATGTCCCTTGAATATATGATGGTTTGTTGTAGTATTTATATGATTAGAAAATGCACTCTTGCTAAAAGGTTAGACACATATTTACAGATTTTGGCCAAATGTGGCTCCAAGATCAGAAGAGGTGCCAAATAGGATCAGGGAGAGGTTATGCTGTAGCAAATACATTCTTATATTTGTTTTATTTTTCTTGTCAACAGTCCAACAAGCATGGGTAACCATCTAATGCTGGCACTGGTAGGTGTTGAAAGGAGGCAGGTAGTCAAATCAGCTTGTACACTGTTTATGTTTGCTAAAGGCCAGAGTTTTCAGAGTTGATCCAGATCCAGAGTCACTGTAGGTCAATTCATTTGCTGAGGCAGAGAACATTTTACAGAAACTTCGACTTGACTGAATAGTAAATTATGTGACTTTAATTTCATTGCTACACAACTGTTTGTTAACAAGGATTAAACATGTGTTATGAATAATACACATTAAGATTTCGAACAGCAACAACATTAAGAATTCCCTTTAGACAACAGCGGTTGGAAGCCAATCATATGTTGTTTATTCATAGACTGAATACTCATCTTGTTCACCACAACGTCTGTTCTCCAGCTGTATTCCCGATGAGCCCAGACCGCAATGTTCAACACTTGCTCTTTCACATCTAACATTCAAGAAGTCTATTGCCAGTGAGCAGACTAAAAATCCTCTGAAACCATGATATAAATTTACAAGACATGTTGATTTGGGCTAAACCAATGCACCTTCTGGAAAACTCAACACCCCAAATCTCCACATCTCAAGAAAAAAGATGATGTGTGCCTTTCTTACCGGCGCCATTAATTGTGAAAAAACTCCACACTGAAAAAACATAAATGGCAAGATGTTGTGTGAAGGTGTGCAACTGGAGTGTCCCTACGTAAACAGGTGCAGGGTTACTCTGTCACATTGGCTAAAAACAAGTAACATTTAGCATTGTGGAATTTTTCGAGTGTATACAGGGGAGAAACTCGACAAATGGCTTGGCAAACACAGCTGTTCCTGCGTCCCCATGTCACCCCTCTTGGTCTGAACTCTTTTGCCCAGAAGTCCCTTGGCCAAACAAACCATGCAGTTTATACTTCACTGTGCAGAGCAATTATTAGTTTAGACCTCAAAGGCTACTCTGGTGAGCGCTGCCTTCTTGGAGCTCTGTGCCTGATACACTTTTGTTAGTGATATCAGTATCATATATCACAATTCACTGCCTATAAACACACTCAAACAATAGTAACGACTCATTAATTAGCCTTGATTCACAAGATAATTAATGGTGGTCATACCTCAGCAGAAGTAATAGAAACATAATCAAGCTCCATTTCTGGTCGTCTCTAGATATCACAACAAAGGGAGCTGAAGATGATTCATTAAGTAATTACCTGTATACACATATACGTATAAGAACCGAAAGATGGATTTTCTAAGGCCACAGTGGGGACATTTAACACTAATACAACAGCCACTGCATTTGATCTGTCTGAAAGGAATACTTTGGTTTTTGCAGCTTCTTCTTCTCCTACTTGCATAGAAACCTAGCAGAGGCACTGCACAAATCCTGAAAATGTTTGTAATGGAAAGTGTAATCATTAATACAATGACTCCACCATTGTTTTGTATGTATGGTGGTCTTTAAATTCCTATAATCCTGACAAAGCACCTACTTTTATCTTAAACCCCAATCTTCCACTTAATGCTAACCCAGTTGTTTTTGTGCATGAACCTAACCAAACCTTACCCACAGTGTGTCACCTAAAAAAACATAATGCCTCAACAGGGATTTGAACCTTTCTTAGAAGACATAGAAAAATGATATAATGATGGGGGGCCTCAGATGCTTCTATTCATATCATAATGAACTGTAAAGACGTTAAGCCCACCACAGGATTTGTGTACTGAATAGATGTCTGAAGCTCGAGACTGTGAGGCTTTCACTGGTGGAGTTATTTAAGTTTTATCCTTAGGACACAATATAGAAGGTCAGAGGTCAGAAAGTGCCTTTGTTGTCAGTGGTTATATTTAGGCAACACAGCAACATATACTGTATCTAAGCACAATAATACACAGCTTCTCTAAATCATAAAATAAAAAACATGTTTAGTCTTCTGTCTTCCAACTGGAATTATTCTGGTCATTGTACACGTAAAGACCGTCTCTTCCTCAGTCTGCTTTGTTGTATAATGTGCCATGGAAAGCCCTTTGCTTTTAAAAGATCCTTATGAAACTTTATACACCTAAAGCAGAGACATGGACGTCTCTTAAAACAATGTTTACAACTATATAAATTGGCAATAGAGTGCATGCTTTAGGAAGGATTCCTACATAATTGAACTTTATAGTTCACTGCTCTAAGAGTGGAATAGTGTTTGAAGCGTGATGTTCACAGCTATCCCAATTTTTGTCTCCATTACTAAAGTGCTAGACATAGAAAAAGCAGACATTCCTCTTGCTCTTGTCTTGGTTAAGTCTACAAGTCTGCAAACAATATGGGTTCATTTCAGGTTTCAATGCACCTTTACTTGTGATGCTGTACAAAATTGAAGGGTCCAAAGTGACCACATTTTCTCTTCAAGAGGGTGATTTGCAGAGGGGTTCACAGCGTATCTTATCTTCTGCAATTGTCCTGTTAGAGCAATTACTTCAAAAAGAAACCCATTCTGTAAAGAATTTTCTTTTCTTTCTGGAGTGATTCCACTAATTTGCCTGCAGTTGAACGTTCAATTTTAAACTTGAGGTGCTAGCTCTCCTCACAGGGTACCTGATTGAAATTCAGAGCACTGTGAAAGCACCTCTCACAGCTCACAGTTATATTTAGGTGGCGCGGTTTCCAGTCATAAATCCATAACACAAAGAACACCGCTGTCTCTCTGCTACCTAAAAGGGCACTGAAAACATCTGGAAGCTAGACTTCAGTGACTGTGCAGAAAGACACCTAGCGTTTTTTCTTATAGCCAAAATAAATGTTTATGATGAATGTTTATGACCATTAGCAATTAGCTGTCTTGATATGAGTTCTAGAGAAAAGGGAAAAGTTCATACTAGGAAATCCCTGATTAAACTGAACTGATCCCTTTGTGTCAGTGCTTCAGTGTTTCTCATCCCACTGTTGGAAGTGTGTAAGCCATGTTTCCTGCATTTCTGGGCACCAGACAAGAGCAGAGACAGCACTGGAACCATCTTATTCCCACTCCCTTACAAACCTGTAGTCTTAACAGCAAATGTTTATCCACTCTTTCTGTTTACCCTCCCACAAGTCTCTTTTTTTCCCCTAATTTCTTGGTCTGCTTTCCTCATTTCAGTTTAGCGCACCATAGTAATGCATCCATTCCTTAAATATGTGTCACTTTAAGTGGTCACGTCTTCTTCTAATTGCTGCGATTTGTTCATCCAAAACTGCAGGATTATAGTTGATCATGATACAATTTAACTGAAAGAAACCAGGCCTTTCTGCAAAATCAGTCTGTTCAGTCTTGTAAAAAATAATTGTCCATTTGAAAAAAGTCCTACCATTTAGATTTTCAAAGCATTGTCAAAGCCCAGCAATGAGATGGAAAAAAGTGTTCTATTGTTGTGTAAGAAAGCAGAAACAAGGTGTATTCTGCGGCTGTCTGTGAGATATTTTCCACTGTTATTGTGAGGTGAGTCTCCACAACACTGCTTTGAAAACGTGAGCGACCAGAACATTATTATACTGTAGTCTCAGTATATTAATAAAGATGGTTTCCATATAATCTATAGTGTTTACCATTCAAATCTCACATGTGGCATACATCTTCAAGGTTCAGAAGATCTTTCAAATTTGATTTTAACAACTTCTGATTTGATGTCGTCAGTGTTTCCCCGCTCTTTCCACACTAGCATAATCCAATAATACTGTGGCATAGCTAAACACTTCATGCCCTTCAGTAGAGAGAATTCAACAAGTCTGTGGCCAGAATTTGAAGATTTTATAATATTTATAGTCAGAGATCCAAGGAGCCCCAAAATGTTTGGCAGCACCCTCGTTCAAACACTCAAACAGAGCTGGTGTGTGAGACAAAAAGAGGAATTAAGATGAAGGGTTTGCGTTTTGATGTGTTAAAGAACATCATCAGTGCAGACTAAACCCCCTGTCTCTGGACTCTTTCCACCGAGGATGTGTAGGATGACATTGACTGCTGGGAGCGGGTTTTCAGCGTTTAACACTGATCACTGTGCTGAGTGTGCTCTCTGCTGAGCTCGACAGATCAATAAGACTGCCAGCACAGCAGGCCGCAGGGAGGTAAACCGACATCACAGCACAAACACTGTTGAACCTGTTAACTGCAACAAACAGAGAAACCTGAGTATGACAAGATGCCTGTTTGCAACTTCCTCATGTTCCTGTTTGAAAAGCCTAATTACCTGTTTGAGTGGGCATGTCCTGTTCTGCGATCTGAGGGACGTTTAGTAAGAAAGCAATGACATCTCACCTTGCCTCTCAGCGCGTGTATTTACTTTTGTTGGAAACCAAATTTTAAGCCAATAATGGACAATCCAAGGCCAATTACTGAACGATTCAGATGGATGTAATTATTCAAGTACACTCAACTATCCGTTATAATAACGATTGCAGTAATTGCATCAGTCTGAGGCACCCAGAGTTTGACCTGTGTAAATATCTTGTTAGTTGACTTATTTCATATTAAAAATCTTGACCCAAGCCCGGCTTTGAAAGACATATGTTGTGCTTTATTTGTAGCAAGATTGATTGCCAATCAAGCAAACATGCTTAAAGTTGTTTTTGTTTCCAAGTTTTACTCCTACGGGATAAAAGAAAGATGTACTTTTATTAATCCCCGTGGGGAAATTCGAGAATTCTGCATTTGACCCATCATAGTGTTAGGAGGAGTGGGCTGCCATATGTGCGCCCAGGGAGCAGTGTAGGGAACAGTGCCTTGCTCAGGGACATCGTCTTTCGGGGAGTTGAACTGGTGACTTTTCAGTTCCCAGGCCAAGACCCTAACCACTTTGCCACCACCACCCCCAAAAAAACAAACAAGGATATTTTAGCTCTTAATCCTCCGTCTCATGCTAAAGGCTAATGCAGGTCAACACAGAATGCATAATAGAAAGAGTAAGCTAAAATCAGTCATACATTTTTTTGTTTTCAGCCAGAAAGGCCTGCTGTATCACATGGAGCTGGAAGGTTACAGCCCTGCTTTCTTAATGATCTGTCAAAATACAGTTGTTGTTGTTGGTGTTAGTAAGAAATGCACATCAATCATGATGAGAAAAATGCCTATTGTAAACACCTGTCAGGTGCAACACAGATGTTCATCTGATCCTTTGTCTCATGAAAGCATGGAGGCTTAATCAGCATGCATTGGGTAGAAGAACCTATAGTATAAAAGACACTCACACATGGATTGATTAGAAAAACAATGATCCCCTGAGTGCTTGTTATTTAAACAAACACTTAAGAAAATGATCCAATGTACATTTTGTTTACTAGCAGTATTATATGTGTAACTCCTTTTCAAAGTTACCTTCCAGAACAGAGTGCGGTAATGGTTAAATTGAATTATATTGTAGCTGTACAACTCATCTCGAGGTAATCTGTTCATGCCGTCTTCCAGTGTCCCAATGCCACAGCAGTATGTCTTTATTCCATTGAGTGGAAATTGGCTGGTCGATATGAGCTAATGTGCTGCATGCGGCTAAAAAGAGTGCAAGCAAAGCACATACTGCATATGCCAGTCAGTGAAATGTAAACGTTGAGATTCATTACATTAAACCACTTAGCCTTATGGAATAAATAATGTTATATAACATATTTCAACATCAGATATTCTTCCCCTTAATGGCTCCAGGCAAAATATCAAGTGATACCCTCTCAAATGGAAAGAGAACACTTCACAATTTGGCACATTTCCGTGATGCGTGAGTATTTTTTTAAGAAAGCAAAAATGCTCAATCTACAGAAGAAGGGAATTAACAACCAATATGTTGTATAGATTATACCCACTGTTGTGGATATGGTTGCCATCCGCTTCAGGGAAAATAATGGTTGGATTTCTTCCTTTGTTGTTTAAGGGATTCGGTAATTAGGATATGAACACAAACAGCGTAGTTAGAAAGAGAAATGGTTTCCTTATGCAGAGCACACTTTTATAATTAGGTTGCATTGAGTCTTTGAAGATAGCTGAGGTTTCTTTATGCTTGATGTCCCATGGCATTCTCTAAATTGAAGTGGTGAAGATGTTAGCACAGAGATTGGTCCTTCTTTGCTAGAAGTCCCCTCATCCACCGAGGTAGACGGCTTGAGGAAGGTGGCACAGCATTTCAAACTTGAAATTTAAATTCACAGAAGGTGACTTCTCTGAGAATTTAATAGATTTTAGAAACCATTTATGGATTACATCAGAGCAAAGCTTTAACCCACCAAACTTCCTGAATGTAGATCGAAATTGATAAATGCACATTTATTTATTATCATGTATCTTGTTCAGTTTTTGTAGCATATTAAAGTGAGACAAGATTTGGGTGATTTACTTTGTGAGACTACATGTTTGTGTTAGATTTTGTTGTGTGGCTTTTTTGTACATTTGTAAAATTAAAAATGGTTGTGAATCCTCACTATAGCGGATTCAACACTGCAATGAGAAGCCCACATTGGTGATTTTACCTGAAATAAAACCCTTTCCACATTCTGTCATGACAAACCTTTGACCACATCAGTTAAAGTGTTTTTTGGAAGAAGTGCTTACCTCACAGGGTCCAAACAATCTGTTTCTGAACAGGGTTTGTGCGCCCTCTGCTGACAATTTCTTTGACATTCACTTCAGCTCTATCTACAAGTCAAACACTTTAGATGTGGAATTAGTTACCTATTTGCATGTCTCAGTTGTTATATTACAGAACTTCCAGATATAGCTTTTAATTTGTTTCTATTTCTGATGTGACATGCTAATTTCATGGTGTTCTGTTCCATACAAATGAACAATGCTGGACACAAAGATTCAATAATAAATTAAGATGTATTATTATACCACTATTTTACGTCCAAGTTAACAAAACAATTTGTGTGTGTAATCGTGTGTTTGTGTGAGTGTTATCTGTCTGAAGCTCAACCTTAATTCCTTGGATAAGTTGTTCTTCATGACGTGCGGACAGCTGCCTCTGGTATGCTGTGGGCACATTGGCAGAATGAGCATGTCTGTACACCTTAGTGCTAGTCTGTGGGGGAAGCAGGCGAGCCACTTGAAAGAGCTCTGGGAACGACAGACATCTGCAAAGGTATTTTGCACATGAGGATTCAGTATGTATCATGATATCTTAAATTCATGTAAACAAATGTCCAGTAGGATCCCGAAAATAAATACTTTGATGAATATATTTATTATGTTGATGGTAGAAAACAGTAGGACTTGATAAAACTGATCCATTCAATGGAAGTATTTACATTGTTAGCTGTTGAAAAGCCAATGTCTATCCGGCTTTCACAGAGAAGCCAAGTTAGGTGGAGAATCTCCACCTTCTGCCAAGCCACACAGCAGGAGAGGCCATATCAGAAGGAGCTCCCCGAACCCCCCCTGCTGTTCACAGGTTGCTTCATTTAGAAGCTGATAGGCCTGAGGAGCCTTCAAACCCAGACAGTCTGCCAGACAAAGGTAAGAGAACATAAGTATATATATGATCATAAAATTGAACTTTCCATTTCCCCTGGATGACTAATTTCAATTGGTGTTGATAAAAAGCCATCACAGAGAATCACTCCAAAAATAACATGACTTTCTGATGTACAGTTTCAAAATAAAAGACGTTTGAAATCCCTTATGAGCTACCGACACTCTTTTTAGATAAGGCAAAATAAATGATGTCCATAATGAAAGACTCATTTCACTCAGGGTGGTAGCAGGCCACCCCAACTAGCCACTCAGAGAATATCAGTTTTAAAATAAAAGATATGAGCTATCGTCCCTTTGTTTGCTGTTCTCACAGTCAACATCGCGTCACGATTAAAGCAGTTGTATTAAAAACACAAGTAGCCTTATATCCAGGGGGGACGTCATTGAGTAACAAACGGTGATAGGCAGAAAGTTTGATGCACATTTGATCCTCTTGAATAACTTTTGGAACAGTTTGCAGAGTTGTCATTGGTTCAGATAAGCATGCGTCACGCCTCTTTTAAACATCACTATTGCTGGAAATACGATCCCCGTAGGATACATCACTGCATCCTTGGTTGTAGCTCCTCAAGAGAGCCTCGATGCCCGACGTTCGTTGCTCGACGCTCGATGCTCGATGTGCATTTAGAGAAATGAGATGTCCTTCAACATGGCGCGGTGATTTCCGGGTCACTAACGGAGGACCGAGGAGTCGAGGAGACGAACATTGAGAAATGAGAAAGTGCTAATCAGTGCACTGGCACGTTTTCACCATGTAGATAAGATCAGTAAAACAAGAACAGGATCGTAGAATGAGAGACAGATAGGTGCATGAGATAAGGTTTTTCTCTGCATACATCACAATTACTTTAATATTATGTAAAAGCCTTGATACCAGTTATAAAACAGTCTGAAGGATCACTGTTTTTCTCCAGCCAGTTTTTCTTCATTGTTAATATAATTATAAGATTTGTATAATGATATGTATTAGATCTGATTATTTACTTCGGGAAGAAGTCTAGCCTTCTGTCATTCACAGAACTGCAAGGTATAAATAGCATAACAGAAAATAGGACTATAATATTTTAGTAGTATTTCTTACAGTAAGTTAATGATTGAAATAATGTTTGAAAACAAAGTCTGTTATAATACAAAGTTCATGCGATGCTGACTATCTTTGCTGGGCTGAGAGGCAGAGTTGAATCAATGCAGACTGCTGGTCCTCTGGCTACTGCCAAATGGGCCATTAAGTTCAGCAGGCAACCATCTGACTGCCAAGGACTTCACCACATCCTGATATTATTATCAAATTCTCCCTGAAGCCAGAGCACTTAGACTAAACTACAGATGCAAAAGAGCAAGAAAATAACCTGTTCCAAGAGACAACATCAAAAAAAGTTATTCTTTGTCTGGTGCAATGGATGAGATCAAGTGGCAGAACAGAAATTTGAAACCCCAGTCTCCCTCACAGTACGACTGGTCTGACCTGCAGAGACAAGCAAACTCTTTGTATTTACTGTCCAGGGCTCTGAGAGGTTTGACCAGCTTTTCCTGGATACTGAAAGCAATTCTGACCACTTCTGCAACTCTCTGGGTATAACAAAGTCATTAACTGCTCATTCCCCGGGCGCTGCACAATAGCTGCCCACTGCTCCTAGTACTAGGATGGGTTAAATGCAGAGGACCAATTTCACTGTGTGTGCTCTGCTGTGTGCATGTATGTGACTAATAAAGAGGGTTTCATCCTCCCATTCTATCTAAATCTCAATTCAAGATATTTTAGCATGATGAAAAAAGGAACTTTGAAAACTTAAAACAAATAGTTTCCCTTAGCACCTACAAATCAGTGAGGTCCAAAAAGACGCATCAAGAAGGAAGCTTTATCTTTCCTGGCTTGAAGGATGACATTTAAAAAAGGTATAGATTGTCTTACTGCCCCTGGAATAAGATGTTCCCTATGCTTCATGCCGCCCAGCTATAATAAGCACCTGTAGCTTGTAAACCGCAGCATCAACCTGATCTGACAAAAGTACAAAGCTGTGAAAACAAGTTTAAAGCTGCTGTTTTGCATTGACATAAAACACGTTTTAAAGGTATTTTGTCTCCTTCGCAACCAGTCATCTATCAAGAAGCTACAAACTCTAAAATGTGTTTTCCTTTTTCCACCAGCAGGAGGAGATGGTGCTTCATGGACTGATCATGGCTCCCTGTCTTCTTGGGATTGATGTCATGATTCCTACCTGAGACCGGAGCTGAGAACTGAGAGCAGCAAAGCATGATGTGAGTTCACAGTAGGCTCAGGTGATACTGCAATGTGGGAATGAACCTTAGAGAAGGTGTGTGAGAGTCTGTATGCGTGGAGGGAGATAAATGGAGGAAGAGGAAGGTGATAATATCGCTAGGTGTATGAGTGCTTTGGCACTCGGAGAGCTGTGAAGGTTAAAGCAAGACAAGGCAGGTGGAGGAGGGTTTTTCATGGACCCTTGGTAAACAATGCTGCACAAAGACCACATGATGACACATTTGAAAAAAAACCCCAACCCTAGCACCATATACTGAAGTGGCTCATTTGCACATCATCTGATCTTGTTTTATGTGTTCCTTTTACATGGAAAGAGTATATCTGGTTGTGATTATGCATTCGAAGGTAACTGAACTTTGGCACACAATTTGGCACCAGACCTGAAAGTGCAATTAAATGGGTTATGATTAGATGGGGACCCTCTGCAATCTTTTTTCATTTCTAATAAGTAACTGAATCCAGCCAGCAGCCACACAGAGTCTCCACATAATTTAATAGCCGGTTTAAAATGTGCCCTATATCTCTGTCTCCGGCCCTCACTTCCAGAAAAGCAGGGGGATCCTTTGGTCGACATGTATGATAATTGAATATATAAAGTGCCCATTTTTGTCACAGAACGTTATATCTGAGATCGTAAGACTTGTTACATGTGGCTGTTGATGCAGTCTTTATCATTACGCTGCTAACAGCTGAAGGTTAAGGAGAGATAATAATTCAATCAAAGTTTCTTGGCTTCTCCAAACTTTCCCTCTGCTCTTTGACTCCATATGGTCCCTTTATTCACATTGAAGTTGCTAAGCATGCTATATTATGTATTGCCATGTGTTGCCTACTTCAAAAATGTGGCAAGGAACAAAAAAAGGGACAAATTACAAGCATGGTCTTTACAAATGTCAGATTCTACTGAAAGAAACCTACATTTGTGTTCATATTTAACTTTCTAGTTAGCTTACAGCTACTGGGACTAAAGACTAAAAGTAAATAGTGACCATAAATCTTATTATTGATACTGATACTTTTTTTCCTCCTTCTCTTCATTCATTTCTATTTCTTATCTTCTCAAAGTTCCTGCCTGATAAGAAAAATCTGTTATTGATGACAGAGCGAATAAGACAAATATAGATAATGTCTTTTTCCTCATAAGCCATTTAGGTATGAAGTTTATCCACAAAAAGGGTAATGTTTTAATCCTTTTGTGTAGAAATATCTTTATATTTGATATATCTTGATTTGATATTCTGATGTTGACAGCTCTTACATTTGTGGCTGACAATACAAATGGCCATCAATGCATGGATGCTTGATGGTGGATTATGTTTAGCAGACGAGATGTCATCACATGTTGATGACCCCTCTTCTGCTAAACATAATCCACCATCAATGCATGGATGCTTGATGGTGGATTATGTTTAGCAAAAGAGATGTCATCACATGTTGATGACCCATCTTCGAGAGCCATTAGAAACAAAGCAATCTTGATGGTCTGAGACTGATTCCAATATGGTGTTACAAAGTCGGACAACAGGACAGAGTGTCAGAGTAATCAGTCATCAGAGCTGTCCTCTCAGCAACCAATCAGGGGCGTATTAATCAAACTAAAGGAGGAGAAGGACCAGGAGGCTCCTCTCTGCTTCACTGACATGGTCCTGCATGACAATATCCAAAATAAATCTTAAGGAGTGAACAGTACAGGGAACATACTCAGAGAAAAGAAAGTACTCTCTTACGTGTTTCTACCAAAGATGTATTCTGGCCAGATTCAGCTCTGATATAACAGCATGTTGTGCAAGACAGACATATTAGTGAAGTAAACATTTAGATTAGAAGCCCTAGCTTTCACTTCAGGGGTGTGTGAGCAACATCTTTCCGGAAAACTGCAGAGCAAATATTTGCCTTTAGTCAGCCCTGTTAATTATTTATGTGTAGAGGCTATTTATGACTCCTCTGATCGCATCACTTTCCAGTTGCTTTTCTGTGGGAGTCAATGGAAGATAAAGCTAAGGGTGTACACACACACACACACACACACACACACACACACACACACACACACACACACACACACACACACACACACACACACACACACACACACACACACACACACACACACACACACACACACTCTCTCTCTCTCTCTCTTACACACTGCCACACTCGCTGTTGCTAGAGAGACACTAAATATATTTCATTTATATTTAACCACCCCTTATTATTTTATTTAGACATTAATTGTTTAACAAATGGTAAGGTTTTGTGTTTATATTACATTTTAAAAGTGCACATTGTATTAAATAAATGGTAATAAAATGTAATTCAAACATTTTTTCCTTTGACCTACCTTTCTCATTCCAACCTTTTTTTTTTATAGGTATTTTTATTGCCTTTAGTGCCTTTATTGGAAATTGTGTTGAAAGGGGGAGAACGAAGGGAGCACAAGAAATTACTAGGGAGTGGGCAGCGCATATGGGCTGCCAGCTCTAACCACTGACCTAACCAACGGCTCCTAATTCCGGCCTTTTAAAAGTACGTTGCACCTAAAAAAGTGTGCATTACTCAAACACAGATCCATATACTGCAGCTCCTTTGCAGCTGTGACATTATTGAAACAGCACTTCAACAATTCAGGATTACACTTCTATAACTTGGTTGGATTCAAGATGGACAGTAAAAGAACAACCATCGAAATCTATGAATCAAAACTGGAGATTTTGTCTATTTTATTGAACATGTTCTTTCACCACATTTTCCCCAATGCATCTGAAGGCGACTAAAGTCTAAATCACTTTTATCAAAATGTATGCAGCTCCCTCTGGGGCCACACATGGCTTCATAAAACTTGTTTAACAAATGCAGTCGTACTTCCCATCACGCGAGTTGAAAAATCGTGTTACCCTTTATTTTTTGTCACTTGTTGAATATTCTGAGGTTAGGGAATTGATCATATTGATGTTATACTTCAGCATTACATGTATCACATGCACTCTGGCACACCTTTTAATGCAAGCTTAGACATGACCAAATATGCTGTCTGGTTCTATCAAATGCTCACATTTGAAAGTACAACCTTACAGCTATATCGCACCGTTGATTTAAAAGTTGTCTATCATTATATAGATGTTATTGCTTCCATGTCTGGACTGGTCCCAGTGACTCCTGCAGGGTGCTTCTCTATTGCTAGGTGCAGGTTTTTTCTATGATACATCTCACAACGGGTGATAACTTTAACACCACATAATAACTTGAATAAAGAACACTTTTTTAAACATCAAAATCATTGCTATCGCTTCTAGTTTATTTTGTCAGAACACATTTTTGGTATTATGTTGGTATATATTTAGCATTAATGCAAGTTCAATGAGGATTATGATATGTTATATTAAGAGGATCCATCAAAAATGTTGAGTCTGTCAATTAGAATATAATTCACACTTCAAAATTGTGAAAACGACTCTCTTAGACCAGGGATATACATTTATTTAAATGATCAAATATTATTTCAAGGTAGAGGTCCTCTCTATAATCTTAAAGACATGAACCCCATTCATTTGGTTGTTAATCAATAACTAACTTTGAGTTTCATAAACCTCACAAGCATCTTGGAAGACATAAGAGATATCAGCTTTGTTGAGAGCAGACAGGCTTCACCGGTGACGATCATTCAAGATCCCCCTAATCAACGAAGGCACAATGAATCTTTTTCCACCTCTGTGACCAGAAATAACCTTCCATAACATGGACAGAACTTTGCAGCAAGGTGTTGATTGGGAATTTACGGCACCTCAGGAATCAGTAGGGTGCTGTTTCATTGCTCTGGCAGGAATAGTGTTGATGATAATAAAAGCAGGGTTATAGGTAGAGATATCACTGCTCTATTTGGCTGCCAGTGCCACGGGCCACAGAGGAGCACTACTTATTACTCAAGAGGAAGAGGAAACTCCCCATTTAATTAAAGCAGTTAGAGGTCAGCAGCAAGCCAAAGTCCACCTCTCTCCTCTGGCTAATTTTACATCAGGCACTCTGTTTAAATTCATTCTCCTTCCATGTGGCTCTAAATTGCATCCTACCAGTGTTTGATTGCTGCAGGATTGTGTCTCCTAAAAGCCCTGACTGTCATATACACATTCGTGGTGCAGCGGTTCTGCGCTCATCCTCCTACTATACAGACTGCAGGCTATAATGTATGTAAATTGCATATTTAGTTTAGGGAGATGAAGCAGCTAGGGATTACAATTTAACAAGGAAAAGGCTTTCTGTGGTCAAAGATCAGTTAGATTGAATTAAGAGATTAGAATACATTTGCCTTGCAGTTATCTGGATTTGAAGAGCGGCCTGTTGGTAAAGCTTCTTCATTTAAAGTGGCATGGAAAAGGGCCTGATTCAACTAAACTGAGCTTATTATAATGATGACAGAGGATAAGATTATGGAAGAAAATTAGATCAGAATGTAAACTAATGTAGACTTTGAACGACAGACAATAAATCTACAACTTTTAAAACATTGATTTATCGTTTTAATCAGTTATTAAGCAAGAATAAAAAATATTAGCTGATTCCAGCTTCTAAATTATAATCGTATCATTGTGAAGTATCCTTCAGCATTTGACCATTGCTTTCAATAAACAAGCCATTTAAAAGATCTTGGACTTTGGGAAATTGGGAGATGCCACAAGTGGACATTTTTTAAAACAAGCAATCAATTGAGAAACATGGTTCTGTTTCTGGGATTTATCATTGGTAAAATATAAGCTTTTTATGGAGTGACAGCTGATAATACTATATGTTTTTAGATCATCTTACCTGTTGCGTTGTTTTGTAGTGCTATGACAATGTTGTTGTTTAACTGTTCTTTCATTTAGTTCTGAATACGCTCTGTGTTAAAAGGGATTTGAAACTCTTTGATAATGCAAAATTCACCATGACTCCTATAGATCGTGTATTCAGCCCAGTTTCTCTTTGTCACAGGTATCCCGTGTGTGGACCAAAACACTGATCACAGTTTTCATTTTATACTATTTTACCATGTTCAAATTGTTTGTTGTGTGTACATCTTTTTTTGTTTTATTTGTTGAATTAGTTATATTTATTTTTCACATTTTTACTATGTGTAATTGTATCACATTTCCCTTGAACAGCCCATTGACTGGGAGATCAGCACATTCATTCCAATGCCGTTGTAAATCTGTACCTCAACAAATGGCAAATAAAGTTTTAAATCTTGAAACTTCTTCACAGTGTGACTTTGAACATTTTTGTGGGGGGAGTCAAAATGCTACTCTCTGGTGGTCCACTCCAGAATTGAAATGTGTCCCACTGTCTAATTGCTTGTTTAATATCTGTTAAGAATATAAAATCAATTGACTTACATGTTTCATATATCACAAAAAAGTCAAAAATAAAATCAAAGGTCCCATGCTGCGGTGTCTTAGTGAATTTAGTCTGACATTTTTGATGGTATACTCTCAATATGGCCCAGGCAAGTGATATACAGTATAGCACAAACAAACACAGTGGGAGACTCTTCATAACACAAAGACCATCCCTGATTAACCTTTAGCTTTAAAGTAAAGTTATATTATACAAAACCACAGGGATTGCAGGTGACATTTGCTTACCATTTATCAACACATTTTTGCCTCCATAGTTGATATAAAGACTTTTGGAGTTCACTTCATTTCTATCTTTACCCGTGAGTGTCATTACATCTTTGGTTTTACAGTATTGATTAGCAATGGTGTTCTTATGAATATTTACAGAAACATTTAATCAATATCCTCTTTGATAACACTATTCTGGAGATTTTGGCTGTGCAACCACTACTGAACATTTGAGAAATGCCATTCAGAAAACACAGTTTAATACGTCACAGTGCAGTCATTACTTATTAATTGAAAACTTGAAGTAGTGTGTATTCATTCTCTTTGTGGAAAAAGTAATTGATACATAATTATGGAGGCAAAATATATACTATATATATAATATGTTTTTTGTTGTTAATGTAAACCATCAAATGTGTTTTCTACTATATGGCCTAAAAACAAACATAATAAAGGGGTGCATTGTGTTATGGATCTTAGAAATATGAGATTGTGTGTGTACTGGGACAGAGTTTTGAAAAAGTGAAAGACAGGGATAAAGGTGAATGTGGTCACACCATTTTTTTTTGACAAATTATAAAAAATTATATGTCAGACCACATATGAGCTTTTTCCCGTACTGATATCCATCATACTTTGGTGTAATGGGATTTCCTCGGTGAGTAGCATTCCTTCCTTGAATGTCACGCTAGGCCGCAGGTCAGACCTCCCCTGGCAGTGGCTCCACACTCAGCTTTGTTCAGGTGATGGATGGAGCATCAAGACCTCAACGAGGTATGTGGACTGCAGAAAAGGATATATGTTTCATGAAAGGGTTAAAAATGATCCATGAATATGGATTGTCTGACTTGTTAATCTTAAAACATCACAATTATCATACAAGATGTATACTATGAACTACATACTACAACTAATTACAAATAATTGTAACTTTTAAGAATTCATTTGATTCTTTATATTCATTTGTTTCAATAGAGTTGAATAATAACAACTGAAAAAGCTGTTACATTCAGTTTTCTCCATCAGTTTTAATCAACTCCCAATGGATAAGTAAATCAGTGATGAATGTAAGTCAGGACAAATTACGGGAAAGATTTCTCTGTCCACTAGGGGGGGAGAGAGTAAAACATATCTGACAAAAACCTGCCTCTCATTCAGTCCGTGCATGATCAAAATCTTACTGAAGCCCTGCATCACCAAGCAAATAATAAAACATTTTCATTGTAACAATATGCTTAACAATTATTTGTCTGTTCCCAGAAAGCAATGGCATTTTGCCTGCTGCTCTACAAAAAAGCCTCAGCATTCATACAATTTTCTTTCAAATACATGTCACCAATATTTAGGTAATATTTATTGATGCGTTCTTGGTCTTATTAAAGATGTGTTGGCATGATCTTAATAATTCATCCTTAATTAAGCATCATTTTAAAGTTTGGTTAACATACCCTGCATTTAAGTAATACTTTTATTAAATGCATATATACTATATGAAGTGAGAAATGTTATTTTTAAATCTAAAATGGTAGAAAAAAGCAAGTCAGGATAAGCATTGAGCTAACACAACTTCATATAATACTAAACTGCCACAACTACAAGCTAACATATTTGTTTCATTTTATTTTATATTTGATAAAGATTAAACATTGAAACTCGCAATGTGTGCGAACAACTTGTTAGCTGAAAGATTAAAGGCAGTTTCACATAAAGACTAGGACCCCCATAAACAGAGCAAAATCTATTTCAAGTAATTGAAACAAGAAAGACAGGATATCTGAATAACAGATATAGGTCAGAAAGCAGTAAATGAATGAGAAATAACATATTCTGGAAATATGTGCTGTTGAGATAAGAACATTTTATGTGGAGCTTTTCTTAAGTCCAAACAAGGTCTGACACATTTGTCTTGGTGAATTTGATTCAGATCTCAAATCTCAGCAGAATACCAATGCAATGATAAACCCTCAAAGATGAATACGATATACAGTATAAAAAATGAAGCCTTTGGAGTTTCATTCAAAAATGGGGGGAGAGTAAAACAAAGCAGCAAAAATTGGTCATAAAAGCATGGTAAGCACATGATTTAGTGGAGCGATAAAGAGCGGAAAGGTGGCCATTCATCATGGAGGCTAGCTCACCAGGAGACGGCCTGTCGGACACAACCTGGTCTGGGAGGCATTTGAGAGGAAGAGAGAAAGCAAGAGCCTCCAGTTGCCCCTACAACCTGTCTGTTCCAATGTCTTTTCCAGATGGACACATACAGACCTCGGATGGTTGACGAGTGCTTTGTTTTTTCAGCTCTGCAACTCCATTGTCACAGCAGTGTTGAGAGATAGATGTTGTTAACTGCAAAGTAAAGGACCAGACTCAAGAAGTTTAAGATCAGCAAAAACAGATGATGGGAAAAGAGGAACATTGGAAAAGAAAAAGGTTTATTGTTGTTGATTGCACTAACAATATGAGGGGAATATAAATTAAAACATTGACCCTCAAGTATGAAGTGCAAATGTCCCTCGAAAAGAACTAACATTTCTCGGAACACTTAAAGCTACATTTAATAATAATAATAATAATAATAATAATAATAATAATAATAATAATAATAATAATAATAATAATAATAACAATAATAACACCTCCTATCAGCACCTGTTGTTGACTAACTTGAACCAGACAAGCAAAACTGTAAGCACAATATATTAGGGTTTGTTTATTTCTTGACTTGAAGGTCATAAATCTGTGTTTTCACTCAAATACACATCAAGCCTGTTTGACAATAACTATGCCAAATTCAAGTAATGTCCCAAAAATCAAAGGCTAATCTCAATGCTCTTTTTAAAAAAATGTTTTTTTACATTAATAACATATCTTGTCTTTCCAAGTGACTTTCAGCAAAGTAGTTTTGGTCTGATCCTTGTTGAATATAATTTAACTTTTTTTTTACTGGGTTTCATTTCGATTATTGGGCTACGTTTCCCATATCAGGCCTTACAAAGAGACAACAAAGAGACCAAACTGTTTGACATTATGACACATCTCTTAAATGTATTTATTGATTAAGAAACGTTTCTGATTATTAAGCCTGTACATGTGAATTTCCAAAAGTCTTTCTGTTTTCTATGTTCACTTATATTTTTTTCACCTAATCTTTCAACTGGTCATTTCAAATACACGCAGAGGGACGTCACTTCCGGCTGTCATTTTCGGCAGCATCTTTGAAACAGCTGTAACTTTGCAAAGGAGGAAAACATTTTTCTTTAATGTGCAAAATACGGGACACTGCAAGTTTAATTTGGAATAAAATATTTTGGACAAACACGAAAGATGTCTTCAATACAGCGGTACGTGTTGTCAAGCAAAACGCGCGGTTTCTCAAACTTTTAACGCGAGGCTTACTTTCCGAAAAAAAAATGTTTGCCTCTAATTTGTCTGTTAAACAATGCAAATGATCTGATGGTGGAAACACGAGGCTACACAAACTAAAGGCCATACGCCGGTGATAGGCCTACTACAAACTACCAAACCATTAGCATTTAATACATTTACACTAAACAAATTAGGCATGTGGGACACCTGCAGAACACTGAGAGCAATGGCGATCGGTATCCAGGTGAGCACCAAATCTGAAGAAAGTAAGCAAACATTAAGCGAACTACAAGTTATTATGCCAAGAGAACCATACTTAATCTAACTGGGAAATAAACCATTGTTCCAGTCAACAGGCATAAGCATAATACCAATTAGATAACCTAACTGTTTTTCCAATATGTGTGTTGAATATTTAAGCAATTTCTAGATAACTTTCAGCCATATGGCCTGTAGTCATATTATGAGCTACAAAAAGGGAAATTAAAGAAAGTAGTAGTTTGTTGACTGAATAGAAGTCACTCTTATTCAGTCAAAGTGGTCCAAGTACCGGATTGATATTAGGTTAAGGTGGGTAAGGAAAGGGTTGTCCTTTTCTTAAAAAATGATCCATTGCATTAATCTTGTTTCAACAGCACAACATGACTGTGTGCCAGTTTTAAGCTTGTCCGAACATGTCATCTCAACACACATATTTTAAAATGTACTTTCTGGCAAAACAAATGTGCTGAAAAACAGGAAATAATGTCTGTCTTTACAACTGTGAGTGGGGGTTGCTGCTTTGCAATTAAGGCTGTGAAGTGATAAAAACGTGTGTGCCGTTATACACTTATTTCTTTGTTGAGCTCAGTGACTCCACATACAGTAGTAGTGTCATCACTGTGAAGCAAACACATATTGACTTCAGATCACTGCGCATAGTCTAGACTGCATTCCAAATTGCATAGTTTGTCTTTAACTTTTAGTATGTGCTGTTGTCCTTCTTAAGTATGTATTGCTACATGAACTATGCGTTACTTTGCACCTTGAACTTTACCTTATTGCTCATATATTGGTGCCCAAAGGATTTCGGATGTACATTTCTAAGGGATTAGTTCTCTAAAAATATGTAATTATTGTTTTTGGCTATTTTAGAAAGTCTATCCAATTAAATCCGAAGTGCAGTTTATATTATGGATACAACCTCAAACACACTGGCTTAAGTTCCCTTTTGCCAGTCTTTGGATGTGATGAAACAAGTTTGTGACATCAAAGCTCCAGTGCTTTTATTCAACTGGCTCCTAAAGTCAGAGCTGTTATAGTGATTATGCCCTTATGTCATTTACTTTTAAAGTGTCAAGGTCAAGGTGTCAGTATGAACATGAGTGCTGTAGATTAGGTAAGTTGAGATGTGTGGGTTGAACACACCACTCCTTCAGAAGTTCAAGAAAGAGTAGGAACTAAGCTCAAGTGGGGAACCCCTTCTGCCTGTTCCCGTGTCAGAATTAATAAAGATAATATTTACATGGTCTTCTCAAGACGCTATATGCCAAACATCTGTTTAAATAACTTTTTTTTTTGGTTTTGTACAAAGGAAACCCAACAGCAAAAGTATTGGGGCTTTGTGTCAGGGTTAATAATTGTTTGAAGTTGTTTCTCCAGCATCTTTTCCCCATATTCTTTCAGTGAGACATTTTTTATTTGATGGCTGAAATTGGGCTGAATCTGTATCGTTCCTCTTCCTTTTTCTTATTTGAGGTCTAAGTGTGTCCACAACAACACATCAAAGAAAAATATAGGGTTCAGTGAAGAGTGATTTACATTTAGTTCCCCAAAGTTCCTCTGTGAACCAGCATTTTAATTAAAACCATTTGTTCCAAGACCTGTACCTAATGTATCCCATTAGTCAGGTTTGAGGGATTACAGACAGCACGAATGAATGTCAAAGATTGAATGGAAAATGCAGATGTTCGAACAATGTCGGTCTTTCTTATAGCTATCACAGCTTTTTTAGTAATTTTGAAGAATTAACTGGCATTGACAAGGTTCCTGAAATCCACTTAAAAATAGAGATGACATTCTTTGGAAAAATAAAAATCTGGAGGAGATTTCTTGTGGGTCAGCAGGGGAGCTCTTCAAGGACGTTTAAAGATCTCAAAGAATACATTTGATCTTTTTCAATTACATTTCCAGCACTCACCATGCATTTCATTTTTGATTTTGTTGTCATTTTATTTTATTAAAAGTTGGCATGATTTTCTTTATGAGCATTTATTTTGAAACCTTTGAAGTTGAAACAAAATCACCATGATCATACAGGCAGATGGGTGCTAGGTAGTCAGTAAAGAAGATCTTGGAATGCAGACGCATTAATAATGGCCTTTTTATTCATGTTTAATAAGCTGTATCTTTTCTGGATGCATGTCAATAATTTGTGCACCATTGTTCCAGGGTTAGTACCTCCGACGGTCATCTCTTGTATCTTCTTCCTCAAATTTCAAACGACAGAAAAAAAAGGCAATCTGGATCACCTTTGCCCCTTTCTCATTTCCTCTTGTCCTCTGCTTAAATATCATATCCACACTAGCAGAGGGATCGTGTTCTTCAAAAGCATTCCTTAATAATGTTTGTATGTACCTACGTTTAAAAAAAACAAACAAACATACATTTTTATACTGCATCCAGCTACTGAGGAAGGGAAGGCAATGATCAGTGAACACACTATGACACTATGCATTGGCATTTTTAATGACATCTTTGCTTTTCCCATTTATTTCTGTTTGTGAAATAGCACCCTGTTCACGCTCCTGCAGATGTTCACAGAGGAAAGAGAGGGGAAGGAAAGAACATGTGCAAGGGTTTCAAAACCAGGTATGAACATTTTCATTTTATTTGTCTACTTTTCAAGATTTTGGCATATTTATGGGGCATTACTTTAGGCGCGGGCCATTCGATGTTATTTGCAGAAAGCACACACTGTTCAAATCAAGCTTACAAAAGCTGAGGGCCCAGCCATGTGATCATGACCTCGCAGCTGAAGGGCCAAACGATGTGATGCAAATGGGATCCAGCATTTGTGAGAGCTCCCCACAATTAATAATGGAACCGGGTTTTGAAATTGAAGAATGTGGCAACGTTTACTTTTATAAAAGCTTTGTTTTAAGCAGAACTTTTTGGGGCATGGTATGATTTAAGCAATGGTTTATAAAAAAGAAGAGAGAGAATTGTAAATTGTTTTAAATCTAAGTACTTGTGTGAAGGTTTTAAGAAAATGTTACTCTAGTCTCTGCTGGGCTCCCTGGAGATGTTTTACACATCTCTGTGAAGGTGGAATACTGCCTCCACACAAAATCTTTAAACACATTTTCAGCAGTATAACATTAGAGTGATTCTAAACACATTAATACTAAGGGGCACGTATTTGATGTACCATGTTGAAAAAAAAACCGTTTAAAATATGTAACACTTAATAGTTACTTCAAAGAACAAAAAAAAAGAACAAAAAAGTAGCATTTAAAGATCATGGTTGGGCGTTTGAAAAATGTAATTCCAACATCTTATGAGAGTATTTTAATAAATTGTATAACATGGCAATTAAAATGATGCCATGTTATACAATATCTTTGCGAAAGATGGAAAGCTAAAGGCCTGCATTGTCCCAACTATAAAAGTGTAACCACTGACTCTTGGGGCTGAGTCAGAGGAAAATGTGGTGTGCTTTTACTTTGCTCAGCCAAATGTGATATAAATAAAAAGAAAGGGAAAATGGCTGCTCCTTTGGCTGTACCCTTGGTCCCTTGCTCTTTGTTAAAACCATATCTCTACTGCTCCATTGCCCCCAGCTACATTAAATCCCATTAAATTCACCTTCATTAAAGCAGTCCTCTCTGCTCCTTGCAGCAGCCCCTCTCAAGGACAGAGCAGTAATGAGGCTGGACTGGATTTAACCTTGAAGAGTACAGGTTTTCATTTCCAAATCAATAACTTATGGTTCAAAACTGCCACTAGATCCAGGCTATAATTTTCAAGCATTAATTGTGTGGATTATGTTTCTCCAGCAGTGAGAAGGTATTTAACTCTAAGCTGCAGTGTAGCTACTACATTTATCATTTATTTCCCCCCCTTTATTTTGTAATAGGAATTGACAGCTTGCACATTTTCCATATTAGTGACTGTGTGTGCCTGTGTACACTTTGCTGCACAGATGGGATAACTTAGGAAGATTGTATTTCAAAGGCTTTGTATGAGTATAAGTAATTAGGCAGTACAGTGAAACCAAGCAGAGGGCAGGAGGCTGGAATATCCTTAATTCAGTATTGCAGCTCAGTGTCATCATTCACCCTAAAGAGGTAGAAATTTAAGACGTCTCCTTCACAGATGTGCCAGGCAAGTTTTGGCAGTCACCTGCTGTCAGAAGTAGAACATCTTGAATTGGAAATGTAAAAACCTGTAAATGATAGGTGGACAGAAGCGACAAGAAAAAAAAGCCTAACCTATAGTGAAGGAGTGACATTTTTTTAACCTTCTGTACTTCTCCATGTTTTAGTGGGACATTTCCCATATTGGGGTTTGCTTTCTTTGTAATAAAATTGTATGGAAAGCATTAACTTGTCCTGCGGTGATAATTTCTGCCCGACAAGTTCTTAATATGAAATATTGGATCTTTTCATAAAATGGGGAGGGCTGAGGCTGTAGTGATCACTGGAGCTTAATTTTTTAATCAACTTCTCTCTTTAAATGAAGCTTTATTAAATTACAAAGCTCACACAGTGGGAGTAGGACACAGGCAGAGATGGCCCAGTGTGAAAAAAGAGCTTTGTGGGATAATTAAATAAAATTAATAAAAAAACCCGCCAGCATAGACTGAGCAGAATGGGAGACCCGGTAGCCATTTTCATGCTCTGCTTTTCTTTCATTCATTCTCATTACACTCTCAGGAAATTTACCATGCAGACTTATGAAAAGAAGAAAGGGATACAATGTCTCCAAGATATCGATGGATAGTAAATGGAAACACAATTACATTCAGGTTTTTTCATAAGAAGAAGAAAGAAACCTGCTTATTGTGGCTGCTCTGCCAGCAAGCGAAGAATTCACATCGCATTTGGTTGAGCTTTGGCAGATTTGGTTTGAAAGTGGAAGATTCAGTACTGTAATGCCTTTTTGTAGTTAATTAACATTCTGACATAAAGTTTGTGATATATTAGTAAACAATTGGTGTAATTTTTCACCCAACTTAGAGTTTTTTATACTAGTATGGTGTTGAGAACAGGGATAGGGAACTTTATTTTTTCTACTTGAAAGTGTTTGATAGCGGGTTTTATTTCAGACCAGGAAGTTTTAACTATTCATGTATCCTGGACTAAAGGTGTCTTTTTGTCATGGCTTTGAGACTTTGGGATAACAAGAGAATATTTGATGTAGTCACAGTATTTGTCATCTTGTGAAATGTACTGTTCCTCTTAAATCTCTGTGAATAGTATTTGTTACCTTCTGTTTCCAGCATTTTCCTTCTCTTTATTGCAGTCATAGCTTTATCCTCCGTGATAACTTTCCAGCAGTTCCCAATCATGTCTGAGTTTAAAAAAACTGCAAATTTTGCAAATTTTAGTGCTTGATAAATCTTTGAGCTGATAAATCTGTTAATTCCAACTGGCCTTAATATATCAGGTTTCATTGTTCCACCGGTACTTTAAACAACATGCTCAGCGTTTTTTAATGTTGGAATTGTTCTTGCAAATGATGAACTGATGTTATCTCTAAAAAGCATTTGATTTGAACAGCAGGTCACCAGGGTGAAGGGCACTGGGAAACATGAAGTCCAAACATAACAAAAGGAGTAAACTTTCCCCCAAATTATTTTGAAAATAGGTTAGCCCTAAACAAGTAAGAGACTTGATCTGCTAAAACGGCAGCGATTAATACTTCACGTGGCATTGGCTGCGAACCACACAGATATCAGTTCTATATTAATTTTGATCTCACTCTGTCTGGCTTCCTTCTTAATGGCGTACTTTGTCAGGTCAAATAACTTTTGTACCATCAAATCAGAGAGGTACTTGTCTTGAGGAGGTTTATCTGGAATACATATCTTGTTAATTTCACAGATCAGTAATGAGGCTGAACTGAACAGGAATGATACCAGATGAGAAAGAGCTCAGTCGAAATCTAACTTTACCAAATGTCCAATCCACAATTCCAAGAGCATGCCCCTGGAGAAATATCAGAATAAGAATCAGAAAGTATCAAATTCATTAAGTTGTCGTTATTATTGTGTCCTCACATTGACTACACATTGATTGTATTATACTAGTTGCCTTGAGATGGATAAAAGTGCATCAAATAGTAGTATATTTCAGAACTGTAAAAATATTCTAGTAAATAACGGTAAAATATGAATATCCTGCAAAATTACCAATGAAAGCAAACGGCTCCTCCTTCAGTATGTATGCATCTAATGGGAGCAGTGATGTATAGTCATTGTTTGGACAGTCTCAGGGGTCACATTCGTCTTTTACAGCAAAACATGAGATAGGTATTTCCTCTTTATGTTGACAGCCTTTGTGTTATACTTCCTGACAAGTAGGATTTACTATATCCTGTTCTGTGAAGCATCTCCCTTACTTACTCTTTTGTGTTTCATCCACGATAGAAAATGTCTTTGGCCTTCTCGCTTTGTTTTACTATTGCCTCACATTTTACACAGCTGTCTTTGACATTTTGGAGTCCCACATTGTGGTGAAAGTCTTTTTTATAATACGTTGTTTGTGTTGAGTTAGACAGGGAACTTGAATGAAATGATATATTTAGCTCTATACAAATGTTCTTTATGTTGATTATGTTGTGGTAAAAACAAGTGAAAGTACTCTGAGTACATTTGCATTCTCCTTTTTGATTTGCATCTGTGGCAGTTTGTGTAATGTGTTTTGGTAACTACATAATTTAGCTTTCATAATACTAATAATAAACAGCCTTCCCCATACTTAAATATAGAGGCCTATCTCAAACATGACCATGGAATCTATGTCCAATGGTATACATTTTTGGGAGGGGAACTTATAACATTTTTACACAATAGGAGCAGAAATGCAGGGTGTGGAGAAACATAATGATTATGCCATGCTATCCACCGGTGGAGCTTATACTGTGAAGTGTTTGTGATAAGCAGCCTTCTCTGTAGATATTTTAGTGTTTCTATATTTAAATAGATTATCTAATTTAATTCCACTCTCACCTCTTCTTCAGAGCTGGAAAATTAACAGATGATATTGTCCAATTGTTTTGGGTGATGAACTGTCCGATCCATCATGTGTACCCGTCTACTGCACAATACATACTTGGCTAGACTCTATCCCCTGTGACCTTGGGTTGGAAGAACTTAAAGAATATTCTTTGGCAAGAATGCTTTCAAAATTGATGGAAATGGTCCGAAAACTATCGTGTCGTGACATGTTCTGTAGCGTTTTTAGTTGTCATGTTGTGTATTGCTCTATTGGTTTTAAACTATACCTCTATCGAAATTTCCAAACTGGAATGTGGCCAGGATACCCTATACTTAGACATGCTTTTAAAGAAAATAAAAACACATTTTGCGCACCCAGTTCACTCATCCTTCCATAACATGATATCTGATGTCACTCAAGAAATCTTCGGCTGGACTTCAAAGCTGAAAATATGGTAAAATCATATTCCAGCACTTTATGTTGTGCTTGAACTCACTGCAGAGCGTGTAGTTGGGCTAATTCAGTTAGCCCAAACCTTTTCCAGCCAAGGCTCTGAAGTCTTACACTCATGCACAGTATGTTGTGAAATTGCAAACACTTTTATGTCTGTCTGTCTATCAAACTATATAATGCCCTGATTTCTTTTTTACCCCACTGGCAGTGTCTTTTAATTACATTATACTGCAGGAATAAGCAGAGTTCAGAATGCCAATTTGTGTCCCAGACGGTGTAAAATGTTCTGTTACACTGCTGCCAAACAGAGCAGGTAAGAGCAGACAGGGTCCTCAGGCAAAGAGCTACTGACTGCTCCTTAAGAGATTCCCTCTCTCTTCCTCCATCTTTGTTCAAAACTTTTTCTTACCCCCTCATTGCCGTCAGTTATTAGAAGGATGAGAGGATAAATAAACATGTTCTTCAAAGGGCCGACAATCAAAGTAAAAGACTATAGTCCTCATACAGATGATGTCTTCAGGCTAGGTCTTTCTTTTTCAGTTCTGTAGAGTATAGGGATGTTGGCAAGCAAGGAAAGCATGTGTAGAGTACAAGCTTTACATTGAAGATTACAGTGTTAGTTATCTCAGTGGTTATACTGATTTGTAACTGAGAAATAAGTCAACCAAGTGTGTACAGCTGGGTGCAAACCAAATGATAGGAAGATTCATTGTATCAAACATTTTTCCATTTGGGGATGTGTGCCAATTGTGATCAAAATAATATGAGAATAATGGTAATGCTTTTAACACTCAAAGTTTTTGATTTAGTGCTTTAGAAATGTATAATTTACATCTAAAATACTAGCCCTGTGCGTAGAGAGAATATTGCCAATGAAAGCAGCACAGTGAACAGCTGCAGGTAATTAAAGCTGGCCCAGGAATGGCCAGGGAGTCAAAGTAAACATGGATGGTTTCCACAATCAACAACATTTACAAATGATGAAGAAGGAAGCTACTGAATTTGTGAAGAATGTGCAGTGGGAATGAAAAGCACAGCCAGCAGATGTTGAAAATTAAATACATGCGGCATGTGGCTAACAGGACTGTGGGCTTATTCTTCTGATGGTGGAGCCTGGGGTTCTGGAGGGCTTGAGGACAGCTGTTCTGGGTTAATGCTTACAGGTTAACATCCAGCCAGCCATAGCTAAGATTTCTTTCAAATGAATTTGCCTCGGGGAAAACTGACTTTAGTTTTTTTGTATATCTATGGCCAGCCGCTGCTGTTTTCAACACTACACATTTCAAGTCTTATTCTCTACAAGTGGCCAGGAGTTTCAAACACAGGACAATTGGCTGTTGAATTGATTGACTTTAAATGGTTGGCTGAAACCAAACTCTTGAACGCTCATAGCCCCAGAGAGATCAGATTGTTTCAGGCAAAACCCTGAAACATTGTATTTTATGAATGCCAACTGGTTTTACTTTAAATTGCTGAAAATACTTGTAGATGATTGGCAGAAGAAACTTGATGCTTACTTGTGGCTTTGTGTTTGCCCTCAGTTGGTGCTTTTGATGTTTTTATTGATACACAATGGCAGCACTAGGCACAATTTCTTTCTTTTCTGTGAAGTAAACAAACAGACAAATTGTAACACTCCCTCAGAGGTCAGAATTGAGGTGTTTCTCGGTTATAGGTAGCTTTGTGACATTTCATTGTACACTTAGTAGTTTTAATGGCCAGCAGACATTAAGGGAAATTATTATTGGTCATACAAAATAACTTTTTCTTCCAGCTTTACTTTACAATGGTACAATTAATCCAATGGGTTTATGACTTTGAACCACAGCCTCAGAAGTCTCAAACCATATTCTTATGTTATTATATTTCTGGCTTATGGATGTAGTACAGCAATGGCATTGGTAAGAACTAAAATGCTGGCGAGTGACCACATGGAATGCATTGTGTTTAATCTGCCTCTGTTGCATCTCTTTTCTCTATTCTCACACGAGAAGACTGAGTGAGTTTCATGCTACACCCTATGACTTTAAAACAACCATAGCGTGTTCTATCAAAATAGCTGCCTGTTTTTTTTATAGTCAGGTACTCAGCCTGTCTTGGCATTTTGGCTGTTGCAACAAAAACATGTCAGGAGTGTGTAATAACATTTGTGTAATGATTTGCGCTAATCTATGAAGACAGTTGTTCTGTCTCATCATTGTGTCACAACTTTACTGAAATAAAGATCAACATTTGCTTTTTGTTTAAACTTGCAGCTTGTAAAAGAAAAGATGTGTTTTCACTGAGAATAAAAGCACTTTTGAAAAAAAACATTCAGTGCTCACTGACCATTAATTTTACTGTTCATTTTCATAATGTCACTTATTTGCACAGGTTGTTCTTCACAGCAATGCTTCAGTTTTTATTTTTAAGTACTATATGATATTTTCTTGCAATCCATCAAACAAAGAAAATAGTCTTCATTGGTTGTCTTTTTTTTATATTTTGAGGGTGTAAATCTGAGGATTAATAAAGGAAAGCTGAACCCATATATTGTTTAACTGGATGTGTTTGTCCTATTTAAAAAAAAGCATTGTGTTGTTTCTCATTTAATGGTTGAGTGAATAACACCTTGACTTGCATTGATCAAGGCCACGTGTATTGCTTAAACACTAAACTGGGTTGATACTGATACATCAGTTTTGATTGTTTGTTACTGCTTTTGTCCAGTATCCAATTCAAAGACAAAAAACTGCAACGGCTTGAGTTCTGATCTCAACTGAACAAGGGATTAAACACTTACTTTCAGTTTAAAGACATTTGTCCTTCCTATATTTGCTTAAATATCCAACCATGCATGTAGCACTCATGGCATCATGTCAACTTTACCCACCCTTCTTCTAACCCGTCACACTTCTGCCCTGTCTGACCGGGTGTGTCTGCTCAGTCAGCCCACTCACAACTTCAAGTTGGATAGTTTATTATTATTTAATTTCTGCCGTCAGCTCCCATCAGGGTTTAAGATGAATGTTGCCAGCTGTTTCCCTGTTTTCATTATTTCTCTCCTTTTTTTGTGACTGTGTCTATTTCTCTCTTTCCTTAGATCTCTACATGCAGTGGCCTCATGGTGGTGGTCAAGCTCCTTCAGTGGTGAGTACCTTACTGTAGACCCAGACTGTGGACTCAGCAAACAAGTTCTTTAAATTCTCTGAGCATGTGGTAAAAAGTCATGTACACTACAGTACAAATGAAAAGTAGAAAATTGTGTTGTGTCTCGTCTTGTTTGGTTATTCTGTAGATTGTATTTTGAATAGACACGGCTAGATGTGTCAGATAAAATGCATATTCACCCCGACTGCTCCCCTGTGGATTCACTGATCAGGAGATATACATTATGTATCTCATGTTAAATCGCTTTTAAATGCAGTACGATGGTGGGAATGGTCAAATCTCCATTTAAAAGAGTGATGTTTTTTTGTGGCCAGGGGGATGTTGGACAAAGTTGAAGTCCTCCTCTTCCCCAGAGATGGGCTAGGCTCATTAGTTTTAGTTTTTGAAGTGGTGGCTTTTGATGTTCCTATGTTCTCTTTAGGCAAGCTGGCCTGGAGGATATTTAATATCACCCCTACAAATTTCCAGTTAGGAATAATTTGAGCTGAGCATCTGTCAAAGAAACAGCCATTTAAATACATTGGTCATGGTTAAAGAGGCATAAAATGAGGCCAGATTAGACAGAGCACCTTTTTCTGAGAGCTTGGCCTGGTTGGGTCTGGGGCAACCTGGGGCACAGGGACCAAGCAAAACTACTCCTGCTTTCAATTCATTAAGTATAACTATAACACAGCTGGGATACAACTCTCTACTTGCTGCCGTCCTCATAGCCGGCCATGCTTGCTTCTCCTGCCACTTTGGCATAGCAGGGATTGTCTTAAGTTCTCAGTTACTTGATTTTTATTTAGTTATGAAGGATCAGCGGAGGTGGGACTAGATTATATTTCTGTCTGTGTCTGATGCTCTGAGTAACAGGGGACGGCTCCCCTATGTCTTCACTTCAAACCTTCCCTGTCTGTTTCCACTAGGGTGTGCAGGAGGACCTTTATCTGTGTATGCGATCTTAGATTATGTCTTATCACTCAGAAAATCATGAAGGAGCATGTGTTGCGTCCTATGATAGAAGCTGTCTGTGCCTAAAGCAACTTGTTGGGTTTGTCTCAAAAATGTTAGGTATTTCAATATGTTGTTGTGTGTGTGCACTTGTTTAGGGATGTTATTTTGTGACAGCGTCTCTGTTGCGCCTGCTAAACTTTTTGAAGCATTCTTTCATAGCCTCTGCCCCGAATATCTCATGTCCCATCACTCTGGGGTCAAATTGTCTGTCCAATACAGAAAGGTTGCGTGAGCAGAACAACTCATACACTTTAGGGGGGAATAAACAACGCATTAGTTCCACATTGACTTTGAACAGAAACAGAAGAAGGAAGCAAAGAGGTTAGAGGAAGTCCACTGCAGGAGGGAAGCTGGAGAGTATTAGCGGCAGGGAGATTTCAGAGCCCGAGTGTGCACAAGCATCTCTTTCTTTCTGTCATCCAAAGTTTTTTGTCTGGCCGTGTGATGCAGATTTACTGCAACTCATCCTTCCCTCCGCTCTGTCTTGTCCTTACCATTTCATCATTCATGCTCTGTGCTCATTTGGGACTAGCATTTCAGATTTTTTTCTGAGACTACCAATGTGACCCACCCAGTTCTCTCAAAATTTGATATGCTGTAGGGTTAACACCCCCTAGTTGATCTCACCTTGTATCATTAAAATAAAATCAAAAGAATGATGTGACTTACTTCAAGAAGAAAACATGTTTTGTGCATCGTAAAGTTTATATTTTTTTCAACAATAATTTGTAAAATGATATTATCCTGCACCTATGGTCGTCATATCAGAAGATGATGTATAATTGAGGGCATGAACAAACAATATATTGTTTATTTAATTTGGACGATTTCTATTGTGTCACAATGTTTCACTACTACCTCCTATAAAAGATGACTTCAGGTCCCTGTTGAGGATTTGTGAGTCTTTGTACTCCTCCCTGACATGGTTGCCCCTATTCTATCACACAGTTTCACCAACGCAATTAACCCTAGGAATCTAAGCCTTAAGTGTTAATTGTCTAAAAATAGTTATCTCCCCGGTAAATAGATCACCTAAGGTCTGAACTATTCACTAATGAAAACTGGGTGGGTGGAAATTCCAATCTAGTACAAAAATGACTTTCTATAATGGTGATGTTCATCGTGCAAGATGAAATTATTTAATCAATTTCACTCTCCTGATACTGACTTACCGATACTCAGGGTATTGTCTGATACAGAGTACAGATGTGGTAACAGTGGAGCTTTTCATTTTTAATCTGTATACTTCACTTTGTCAGAGGTTGTAATTTATATATATTCATGCATTATACAGAAACTTTAACAAACTAAAAAAAAACTAACACGTAGTTCTAAACACTGGTTTAAAACTAATAAGATACAACAAACAACTTATCAATTTACCTTTAAGGTTGGATTTTACATGCATCCAATCCACTATCTGATCAGTACATTACTCCTTAACAGTTGAATAGGGAAAATACAAATCAGCAGTACGTCAAAGTGGACTCCTGTAAAAAACTTCTCATTTACTTTAAGAAATTCTGCTCTACTGGTTTAGTGCTATGTCCACTTTGGTGGCTATGATCCACTTTGTATTTAATGTTAAGTAAAGTTTGTCATTCAGACGGAGTTAAACTTAGGTAATTGTGCAGAATGAGGGAATTGTCAGTGTTTTATGTGAGGGGAACCATGCTGCCAGTGCACACTTTCAAGTTCGATTGGGTGTTAAATAACTAGATAACAGGAGTAGTTAATCGGTGTGAAGTTGTAACTTTACCCTTTATACCTTGGCTTGTCCTGGTGGTGGGAGGAGACGGTGTTGGAGGTGAATGTGCTGTAAGTGTGGAACTGCTGTGGAATGGGCTGTCAGGCTTCATTAGCCCAAGCCATCTCTATCTCAGGAGGAATGTGGCCAGTGGTTTAAAACCAATTTCCATTACCTGCCTTCATTTTATTAACTTCCGTACCATTACCAAGGAGCTTCCCTTTGACAGTTGTTCCTCCTCACTGTCTTGTACTTCTAAGAGATCCCTGAGGGAGCAAGGTTGTGAACCCTTACTTATCCTGTACTCTGTGTCCCCTTTAATCGCCAAGTACTGTGCCTTGTGCCAAAAGTGTGTCACTCTTACATTTCAGGTGTGAATGCCCTTGCATGAACTTTGTGACTTCCCCACTTTGGATATGAGCTGACACAAGTATTCAGCCAAAACTATGGTTTACTCCCTGGGGATGTTGTATCAGCTGTACAAGGACATTCTACAGAAACACAAGTTCTTAAAAGTTCAAAACAGGTCTCTCAGCCTAGTTTGAATTGTCACTAGCTGCTGCCTCTTGAGTCAGAATGATTGTGTTTGGATAGTCCCGTGGGATCCAGGGATGTGTGGTAAATAGTAACTGTGATTTCTATCTACGCCGTGACCCCAGTCTTCCAACACTGATTAGATCTGTTGGGAGCGTTTGTCCATGAATAAGATGGGCTTTTCCTGAAGCCCGCCTGAGTGAAGATGAGGAGTATGAAGCTTGTGCGACGCCTCTTTTCGCGACTGCCACTTGGGAGCACAGGGAGACGGAGGAGGAGGTGAAAGGCCAGGTGTCTGCCACAGAATTTAATTAGAAAGACTGTATGCTTTGTCCTCTGTAAAGTTGCTTCAGGCATTCTTTAATTGCCCCATTCCCAGTTTCTTCCAGCAGTCCCTTCTCTAAAGTTCATTAGTATTCATCTAGCACAAGCATTTGAATGTTGATTACCAGGATATTTTACTTTACTGTACCTCATACTCTTTTTAAAATTTTAGCTGAATCTTATTACTGACTGGATACATTTCTGATGGTTGAAAAATGTGTCCTCTCATTTCCATTGTTGCATTTACAGGCACTATAGCCTACCTGGTGAGATCAGTAATTGACTGTGCTGATTAACTACTGATTTACTAGCTATTAAAAAGCTCCCAGCTGATAAATCCGAGGGACATAAGCATAAAGACTCAGAAAAAGGCACAAGCCGAGGGAATAGTTCTCTGCTGGTTGTTTACGAACGTTAATTTGGAGCAAGTGACCTAATAAGAAAAATTGAGATCAATCATGGATTGATTAAACATTTAACAAAATCCATCTGGGGGATTTGATTTGAAGTTTTCATAAATCAGTGTAGGTTATAAGCAATTTAACTGTTACATTTTCACGATTCATATAATATTATTGCCAAAATATAAGAATACTTTTTAAAGAAAGCAAATTGCTTTTTTGAGCTCTTTTTTTAGCCATCAGCCTTGAGCTTTATCAGCAGTGTTTAGCCTGGTTACCAGCATTTAAGAAAAGAAAGCTGAGATTAACCCCAGCAATAACACTGACCATCATTCATTAAAACTGTAATCATGCGTAAAATGAGATTGATAGAAATGTTTCTGAAAGGTTGAGAAAAGGGAATAGAAAAGGAATTATATTCCCTGATACAGGATTTTAATGGACGGAGAGTTAATTCAGCAGCTTTCAAAAATATGGTAAGGTGCGGAAATCCTCCAGAGCAAATTATAGCGCTCTCCACCGTCATCCCAGCATTTCCAACAGTAGACAGAGGTTATGGCCCCTCAAGCACACACACACTCACACACCTTACCTGTAGTGAAAAACTGCATACACACGTATACCACTCTGCAATATAACATCTGCTTTATCTAGTTGCTGGGAATAGTTAAATCCTTCACGGGGGAAGCACTCTGTTGGTAGGATTACCGAAGTATACGCACGCCATTTCTCTCCTTATTATCACATTTTTTTCTCCACAGGCGGGTTTAAGGCCAGTGTTTTAATGTTCAGCTCTCTTCAATCCCAAGCTTTTACACTGGATAAAATATTTATTTGAGTTAATCACTCTAGTACCACGCTGAGCTCAATATCTTCAGTAGCCAGTAATAGGATTATGTTTATGATGGGTGAAAGTCAGGGCATAAACATACATTTTTTATATACTGCATTAAAAAGTTTCCAAAGAACATACTTTGAGCGTTCAGGCTCACACCTGGGTTCCCAATGATGGAAGGATCACTGGTACTTTGAAACAAAAATAGGTCTTTATTCCCAAACAGTACGTTAACAACGTTATTGACTGTTAGTCACTCTCGTCTGGCGTGGGAGGGGAGACAATCCTCACTCAGGACCCAGTCTACTGCAAAAGAGACCAGAACCAGGTTACGACCATGACTTTAATCAGTTCCTCATTAAACGGTCCCGATCAGCTGTCTGGCCTCCGGCTGAGCCACTCCTACCACTCCAGCAGCCGGCGCCCTAACCACACCCCGCTACCACACATGCATTACTTTAAAATACCTATGGCTGACAGTTACAGTCTGTCCATTTCAGCAGCTCTGTCTGATGCACATTTTGAAATACCTTTGCACTCTGACCGATAAATGAAATGCAAATGTGCTTGCCGTTCTTCTTCTTCCGGTTAAAGAGTAACAAGTCACTGGATATGGATACAGTGCGATTGAAAAAGATACAAAGATTAATGTATAATAACATCTTTGCTGTGGCTGTTTTTTTTTTACTTGTGTCTTTTTATTCACTTTATTCACAGCTTGGGTCCCTCCTGCATAGTTCACTAAAGAGTGGACTCTGTTCCTGCTGTTTTAAAGATTCATTTTGAACCTACATCCAAGCCTGACACCTGTGGAACCCTGCCTTTGATTTATTGTTGAGACCATTGATCTAATTTTGAAACCTTTGAATTTCTCCTCTGTATCCATCTTTTTCTTGTATGGCATGGAGTAAACCTAATTTCCATGTGCCTCATGCAGGGTTTCGCTCTGCAAGGTGGGAAAACCAAGTGAATAAATAAATAAAGAAACCAAAGAAACAGGTCTTTCACAGCAGCACAGAGATTTTTATAGACTGGATCAATTAAATTTGTCTTATTTGGAACGATGGGGCTCCATAACTCAATAAGAGGTAATGTAGTTGAAAGGGCCTCTCACTGTGCGGCCATTAGGTGAGAGAATGTTACCATGGGAGTATTAACATGCAGGGATTACAGAGGCATAAGACTGGTCCGAGCCAATTAGAATCAAGAGCAGCCTAGAAAGCGGAGACGTGGGTGGGCATCCTGGGCTACCGAGTCCCGCTGCGGGGGTGAGAGAGAAAGGCAGAGGAAGTCACAGCCGGGGCTTGATGGAAACCAGTAGTGCTTCAGAGAGTAGAGGAGAGACGCTGGCTTTTAGTTTTAACATGGAAGAAAAAAAGCATTAGCTCCTGCTTTGTAATTGAATAACACAGCCTTCAAGGTTTACTTCTTATTGCTTCTAAAAAAATCAAAAACATTTAAGACTCTGGGATAAAATTGTAATCTACCAATAGATAGTTGTAGAATCGACCGTACAATCTGTGTGAAACAAACTTGAAAAGTGGGTTTAAAAGTTATTTTCCAGTGGCTGTGTTAGCCGTGGATTCTTTAAGTTATAACTTTGCCAAAATACGACTAAGTGTCCACGACATTATATTCATTTTGAAGAAGGTTTTGGTGAAAGCAGCTTAGCTTAGCACGGGCACAGAAGGAATCAGGGATTGAATCACCAATAGAGACCCCCTCAAAATAATATACTTCTGGTTAATTATAATGGGCCCTGTTGAATTTGTAAGCTGGTTTTGGATGCATAAAACTAAGTATAAAGTTTTACAGAAATTTGCCTTCTTAATTTCATATTTGTAAATCAGCATTTATGCCTTGCTGATTATTATACATTTCAATCATTGTGGAAGCAGACACATGCGCATGCTTTATTTCCACTCTCACATTTCACCATGGATGTAAAGAAGCCCTTTGTTAAGGTGTTGTGAGCAAACGCTTGCAGTGACTGACTCCAGGGTTGTGCGTTAAATTATATTCTGCTAAAACTAAGAGTGGTTGGAACGTAGCTAGCATATGGATGAGTAGGACACAAGTGGATTATGCTGCAGGAGGCTTTTGTACCACCATCCAACTGCACTTCTTTTGGAATCCATTTTCATGAATATTATTTCAACTGACCACACCTGCTTTGTTCTATTAGGGATGAAAACGTTTGACAGCCACAGTTTTTGGCCTCTATGGATGGAGGATGTGATGCTCCAAAGATAGATTTTGCTTTGAATACCACTTGAAGTTAAGTGTTTCTTTTTATCATTGTGTAATAAATCAGCTAGTGGACGAGCATGTATTGCATTATGCAGTGTTATTTATTTAGTGCTATTGTCACTCTGCAGTGTCTTCATTTCCATAAATGGATATCAAAAATCCTTTTACAAAAACACTTAAAAAAGCTGGGCTTATTTCCTGTTGGTCTACTGAATTTCCTCCTAAATGCTCTATTTTCCAAGCAGCCAAACAGTTCATCCTTTTGTATGTGTGTGTGTGTGTGTGTGTGTGTGTGTGTGTGTGTGTGTGTGTGTGTGTGTGTGTGTGTGTGTGTGTGTGTGTGTGTGTGTGTGTGTGTGTGTGTGTGTGTGTGTGTGTGTGTGTGTGTGTGTGTGTGTGTGTGTGTGTGTGTGTGTGTGTGTGTGTGGTGTGTGCGTGTTTCTTAGAAAGAGAGAGGAGCACTTTTCTGCGTGAACTTGGATGTGTCACTTGCTATGTTGAAGAAGGGTGGAAACACAGAGTGCCTCAGGACATTGTAACAAAGTCCCTGGTGCCACCAGCCCCCCCGACACAATTACCCACTCATGTCTAATTGGCATTTGAGGCTTCTCTGCTTGATCGACCATGGCCACATCAGCATGAAGTGGCAGGGCAGCGTTTGCCAAGCTGTGACTTAACTGGTATCACGCTTTGTTACTCTTCTAGCTGCTTACATAATTTGCTGATGTAAATTTACTCTGCCTAATTAACATCGTCAGCCTCTCATTTAATGTGAACAGACACGAGATGCATCCGGTCCCTGGTGCTACTGTCCGTTTAGCTAACTTCTGAGCGGCCTGTCTGTTCGCTGCGGTGATGGAGTTTATGCAACTTGGTTGAATAAACCCATTACTTGGTACATACACAATACAGTCTTGGCGTGCTTAGATGAGAGGAGGAGTTTGGCATGAAAGTAACTTTACAGACGTGTCGGGAATTAAAAAATTAAGTTCATCCCAGTTGTTGGTTGATTGAAACTGAGCACTTAACTGGGGGACAGTTTGGACAATGGGGCTTGGACACAAATCTGAATGACAAGCCTCGCTGTGGAGAAGAGCTTTGTGATATTTGAGATGACTGCGCTACAGACAAACAATCATACTCCCAATTAGAGTCCCTTTCTCTACTTTATGGTCTTTGCCATGCTTAATGGCCTGTTCCCACAGAACTGTCTCTGGATGCCTGCACAGTCATCATTACCCAACCAGATATCCTGTGTGAATAAATGACAAGCTTCTGAAATATGGATTTGTTAACCTTCAAAGTGGTGCTCTCCATTGCAGGCGGACAAATTATTTGAATTTATCAAATGTAGGGGAATATTTTCTGAGAATGGTAGTGTGTGTTTGGTTTTATTTGTCCACATTTAAGGATTGATCATTTACTGTTCTTCCAAACCCTGTCAGGGCAGAGACTTCAACCTCTTACAAATACAGTAGCAGTTAGTGTAATTCTTTGGTGGACGAACCCAATGATTGGGTTGCACAACCAGTGTTTGATGCTGAGGCGGGGTCCTCAGCTGGAGCGAGCTGGCCTGCTATGTACCAAACCACCCACTCATTCAGCCAGTCAGGATATTAGATCAGACTGGTGTTTTGTGATGGTGGCAGGGTCAGTGAGCATCTCATCCGCATACCCCCACCCAGCTCCCTCCCATTGCTGCTCACCCATTTGCTTCTCTGCCGCACTGCAGGGTAATCAGGACAGTGACACTTTATGAGAGAGGGGACGACAAAAGGATTTACACACAAAGCCTGCCAGAGGAATATATCTCGTTTGCCTCCAGAGTTTAAACCTGAGTGCATAAGCACAAAAGTTTAGTTTAGCCTGATTGTTTTTTGTTCATTTGCATGATTTGATGATTCAGACGCTGCCGCACACATTTTGAATTAGATTATTTTTTAATTTGCTGTAGTAAGCACTGCAGATAAGTGTCACAGCTTTTAAGGTCATCTTTCCAAATAATGCCTATTTTTTTGGCTACTTGCTTATTAATAGTTTCATATAATTAAAAAATTATAATGGTGATGAGTTCACTGTTTTAATTGGCCTTTTGTGCTTTCTCTTGCTACATTTCACCTGTATTACACCATTTAACCACCAAGAGAAGGACAACAAGTAAAGCTGTAGTGTGATGCAAGACTTCTGTGTTGATTTTCTCCCTAAATATGTTGATTCTAGTTTTGTGCAATCTGCTTTTTGCTAAACAGAGAAGGTTAAAAATATGTAGTGGGACATCAGTGGAAATCTGGGAGAGAGCGAGTCTGAAATTAGAGGTGAAAGTATTAAATATTGATCACTCCTCTCTGTGTCCATTGCTAGCCCATTTATTATTCATTCTACCTTGAAGGTAGAATGCAAGATGACCCCTTTTCATTCAGGCCTGCGCCTGCTAACTCTTGCTCTCGTAAGTTGTGATTCCATGTAGCTCCACTGACATTTTGCTTCAGTTTAGTTCAGTTTGATTTGTGTGTTTTTTCTTTGTAATACACTTTCATACTATAAATCCCTGGTACTGCATGTGTCTCTCCATAAGTATATTATATATAAGTGTGATTGAATGTCAGATAATGTCTTTTTTCTTCATGCACTCATTATGTCTAAGAGGAGAGGGTTCTATTAAATTCAAAGTAAAATAAGCTTCTCAAAAGTAATTTCTCATTATGTATTTGTTATTAGCTGAGCTGGGTTTCCTTTCCAAAATCATAATCCATAGCAGAACATCAAGGATACATGTTGTTCATACGAACAGAATTATTTCAGATTTCCAGCAACTCTCCCAAATGATTCATATTTCATAGGTTGCCAGTGCTTCTTTGAAGATCTGTGCGGAGCTTCTGCTCAGACTTTGGTCAGTAATAAATAGGAATTCCCCCGAGGGTAAGGCTCATAGGTGCTGTTTATGTTGACCAATGGAACCACAGCCTGCAAACCTGAGGAGTAGTGCTGTTGGGATTGAAGCAGGTGGGTTCTGGGCTTCAAAGACCAAAAGATAATCTGCCGAAAAAATCTAAAGCCAGGCTCTGAAATGTGCTGAACATCTACGAGCTTCTGCTCACAAAGACACGAGGCTCATCATGTGGTTCGAGCCAGCCCAGGAATGCTTTGATGCTGCTGATCCCCTAACTTTTGTTAGTTTATTTGACTGAGTTTTTATGTATAATATGTATTCCAAATGCTAGCTCTTCTTTATAGAACTTAAAGAAAATCCTGAAGAAATAAGCTTGGAGTTGAGGGCTTGTGGTAAAGCATCTGCTGATTCAAAGGCTCAGCTGCAAAGTCTTCCATAACACAGAGGGAAAAGTGCCAGGTCAATCGCTGGATAAATTGTAGTAAAAATTGGTACCACATAACCGAGGGATTTTCTTTATTTCAGCCTTTATATTTTTTTAATTTTCCGAGGAGAATGATAATGTAAAACTATTGATCGACTTGTTAACTTTTTAAGAATTATCCGAATTATCCGATGCATTATAATGCATTCAAGTTTTTGGTGAAGTTTTACTCTCAAACAACTGTTGATGGCCGTGGATACTTTTTTAACATTGCAAATAATAAAGTCTTTATGTAAAGGTCTTCAACCTTTTCAATGTGTGTCATGAGGTTACCATTTATTGGCTGCATCATTGATGATTTATCTCCAACTTTTTGACTGAAAACGATTTCAACATCCTTTCATGAAAGTGAAAATCAGCAGAGGTTCGCTTATGTGATTATCCTAAAACACTTCAGAAAAGCCGAGACTGGTAGTCATCTATCCAGATCCACCGTTCTTCACACACCATTTCCAACCTTTCCCTTTTTAAACCACTAAGATGTGATACATTTCTGAAGCTTATATGAATCGAAGCTGCAGCCATCCAATTTGTATCACCTACAAGGTGAGGATTTAGAGAGGGTCTCAAAATATGGCAGTACATTTACGCTCAATTCCAGTATATTCTCGTCTATTTGTAGAGCCAGTAATATTATGTGCGCAGCAAATTTAGTCCATCTGTGACCCATTAAATGATCGAAAATCTCTTTCTTCATATGCATGCTGGGTTAAAATGGCTAATAAATCTTTGCTCCTGTTACAAGGAGGAGAGAGCGCTGGTTGTAAAGATGATCTTGACTTTTCTCTGCTCACATGATGATGAGTGCATAGAACTAAGGCTGAATCTTAGAAATGAGGAAATAAGTTTGTTTTATTTTACTTTGCTGTTTCAGCAACATTTTAAAAGCAGGCGTTCATTTGTAAAGATGTGGGCTGAGGTTGCATTTTAACACTTTTATGCAGTACAGTCATCTACACCCTTTTGCAATATGACTTTCTTTAGTGGTCTTCAAATGGAAACTGAATAACATGAAAAAGATAGAAAGTAATGAAGGAAATGGCCTCCAAGGCTCCATCTTAGTTTATGAAACAGGTTTTTGTAGAAAGTGATTGTTTTCTTTTTTTGCCTGCAGAGGGGGATGTTGCCCTGGACATGAGCTCATGTCCTGTGTTAAAGGAAGCGGTTTGCTTACTACTTGCACTGACTTTTACACTCACATCTGCTTAATCCTTTTGTATGCAGCTCTAAAGCATTTCATTATACTATAAAAGACCTTCCAATTTTGATTTTTCTACTTCTGCTCTCAAGTTTAAACAACCAGCAGCATCATAACATACTGTGGCTTCCTTGCTTCTCTCGTCTTTGTTCACTTAATTGTATTGTTCTTTATTTGTTCAGTATGTACAAGATCTGCACACTTTGCATTTCCAATTACAGTCTAAAGTTGAGTGTAGTTTTGTAATTTAACAGAACATTAAACAGAGCTTTAAAATAATAAAACTGATTTAACAGTTTTCATTTGGTCTAAAAATGTGAAGGTAAAAAGCCACTCAGCAGACTGTGGTATGAAACCAGTCCATAAATATGAGAAATAGTTGATGTTGAAGAATAGGCTATGGAGGTGGTAGATGAGATAGCGGGGGCTCAGATGGCCCCCCTCCCGGTGCCGGCCGTCAGAAGGAACGAAGTAGCCATTTTGTGGCGAGTGCGGTGGTGCGGTAGAGATGAGATGGTTAACACCCTTCTGCAGTATAGCCACCCTCCTCTCTCTCCCTCTAATTTTCTCTCTCCCCCTCTTTCTTTCCCTCGCTCGTTCGCTCAGTCGACTATGAAGACACTTCATCTTCCCTGACAGTATGACCACTGCTGCATGTTCTGATGCGTTCAGCATACCTTCATTGCATCATAAATAAATCAGAGAAATGACTTTTTCTTTCTCTTTCCCTCACATGTTCCTGTATCTCTTCCTATTCTGTGCCTATCCCGAGGAGTCGCTGGAAGACGGGAAATGGTATGCGGGAGGATTTCCTGCGTGCACTCCCTCTTCCACAGCTCTTACTGCATGTGCGTGATCATCACCCTCCAATCCCCTTTTACATTATCTCAAAGGAAAGAAATTATTTTTGCTCGGTAATGATATTCAGTTCTTGTTTTGACATTATCTGCTTTAATTTTAATTTAAATGTCATGGATGTGAGGGATTTTCTTAATTAATCTGCACAGGGGATGCAGAATACAAACTTGTATAATGGAAACAAACTAGTGTAATTTTTCCCTATTTTGAAAGGCGGTTTGGGGGTTGCATTGTGACATAGGGTCTGTATGAATAAACTTGACATCCTTTGTTATTTGTGCTGGAAACAAAAACACGCACATGTACATTTGCGGCGCTGTAGATTAGCAGGCAGGGTTGGAATGGGTGGATGGAGGAGAAGGGGGATATGGAGGAAGATTGTCAAGAACCCCCCCCCCCACCCCCCCCCCCACCCCCCCCCCTACTGACTCCCAGTTACCCAGTCCCTCCACCCCTTCCTGTAATCTCCACTCCTCCACGGGTAGTCTCAAACCTTGTGTTCGTCCACCACCAACCAATTACCTGGCAACCCTGCCCTTATCCCCAGCACAGGCGTGATGCTGCTGCATGATGGGGTTTTTGTATATTGAATTCCATCTCCTGGTGAGATAAAGGGTGTAGGAACAGGGCTCTGCCGCTGTGCTAGATAAGTGTTTCTCACAAACCGTTCCTCGCCGCTTCTTCTGACACTGATTGTGGAGAAAAGAGACATTGGGGATGGCAGGAGGGGAGAAGGCGTGGGGTTGGAGGGGTTGTTGCAGCGAAATGGGACCCAATTTCAGTATTATATTCCCCTTGTTTTTAATTTGTTGTAAAGCAGCTCACAGAGAGAAGTTGGATCCAGCACCTAAACGTTTCCCTGTTTCATGTTTGTAAAGTCTAGGTGTCACTATTGAAATCAATATTCAAATAGCAAGAGACTGAAAAATAATATTTTCTCGGGCATCGCTTCTTCTCATTGTTGGCTTACCAAACAACAGATATTACTCTGTGGATCGATAGTTTATCTTCATTTGGGGTGGCTGTTCAATCTGCAGAGGTGACAGTTATGGGTTGAGCAGCTCTGTGGAGTATCAGCTTTTATTCAGCTTCATCCCTTCCCTCTCAGTCCTATTTGTAAGCTGTCCTGAGAAGTGTCCCTTGGTACCTGTGGCCTGAGCTAGGCCCATCTATCTGTCTTTGTCTGGCCCACTGCAGGGAACCACACACTCATTGGTTGTCCTGGGGAACAATGTAAGTGATGGACCACCGTTCATACATCAAAACTGCAAGGCATTTGACAGTGCAGGACAGAAACATTGAAAATAATGTCCACAGCAATATGTATCAGAAGTTAAAAGTAGAGTGCCGCAGTGAAGTGCTGGAAAAGTTGAAGTTGAGCGCTCTTCTGTGTGACCCACACAACCCCGGCCCTCCCACTGTTTTAGAGGTTAATGGAAGCTGCCTTGAGCGCCTAAGAAAAGATGTTTCCAGTTAGCCAGAATGAGTGATATTCAACTACTTGGACACTAATATGCTCCAATTGAATTTCTCCCTTTGTCAGAGGGGAGTCTGTCCTGCTGTGGACCCTCCCTCACAGCTGTGCCCTTGCCTCTCTTTGCTCAGCCAGCTCTGAGCCAAGCCCCAAAGGTCAAGTGTGAGGGGTCAAGTTTAACCTGAAACCAGACAGAGCAAGAGGGAGGGGGAAGGGCTGGGGTCACTTTTGTGCAGCATATTGCCCGGCACCAGTCTGTGTGTTCTTATCAGTGTGTGGCTTCATCTGTCATTTGTTTGGCTGCTAAAGTCACATTATGTGGGGGTCACAATGGTACACATGAATAACTGTAAAGCATTGTGAATGCATCTCCATTGATGCTAAAGTCCACTCTGTATTTTGTGACACATTTCCTGTCTCCAATGCAAATAAATCTGACCATATTTGAAATGTTGAGCTTAAAACAATGCGCCCACTGCGATCCTATTGTTGCAATTGAGCAATGTTTTTAATATTTTTGCAGAACCGAATGGTTAGCATGCAGTGGACAAAACCTTTTTTTCCTCAATATTGAGCCCCGTTGTACTATTTTTTTACACAGTCTATTTAGAGGAACCTGACTCATGTGGTGGCCACTCTACCAGGTGAGCTACATGGGTGCCCCCAAGGAAACAAAATCCGATCATAAGGGTTCAACAGAAAAACAATCCTTATGCTCCGTGTGAACTACAATCAGTCTCAACTGAACATATCTGGACACATGATACTTGGGCCTGTGTGCAAGGATTGCACATTGCTTTCACATGTTAGGAACTTTAAAGTTCTCTATTTGTATTGCTCTCCTATTTTACTTGGGTAAATTGCTTGTGGATCTTGAATCTGTTCATGTACATAAACATCTGTGTCTCTCTCACTCACTTTCTCTCAGACACACACACTCACAGCACGAGTCAGTCCACACCTGGAACAGATAAAGGGTCTTTCATGTTTGCAGGGCTATCCTGAGGTCAGCGAGTGCTGGTGTTGAGAGCTAGTTTTAGTAGGAGTGAGTGGAGCTGAAGAAGAAATGAAAAGAAACCATATATATCCAGGTGTTTCAGAGTTAAGGACGTTTTATTAGCCTACATTTTCTCCCTTGATTTCTTCCCCTTGGCGTCATACCTTTCCCATGTATTGAACTGTTGGTTTAAAAGCAAGGACATAGATAATAGTTTGCCTTTTAAATTATCAACACTATAGCATCGAGATTAAAGTGTATGTTTTGTCAAGCTGCCGTTTAAATCTTGTTTCAGACATTTATAGGAGAAGGTTTGCTTTTTGTTGACTCTTCTGACAAGTATTAACTTGTTCTTTATTAACCTTTTATGCTCCATTGCTTTTGCCTGTCAGCAACTTTCATTTGATACAGACTATTATAAATTATACCTCATTTGCCAACTATCTAACACCTATAAACAATGAATATTTACAACAAACATGCATTTATAGAAAGCAATATCCGAAGCTTTACCAACTCTTACATGTTCATTTTATTTGTACTAATGCATCTCATAAACCTATTGTTAAAAAGCGTGTCTCTGAACCCCACATGCTATATTTGAATTTGAACGTGCGATTCTTAGCAATTTCTATATTAGTTTTGACATTTTCTGGCACCAATATTTCTGATCCTGTGGTTTGTCTTTTCGTACATTTATTTTATGAATACAAGTTCAAAATGAAATCATTCTGGAGAAGCATTGACCTTCTGCACTAATTCTGAAAAGGTCCTTGTTTTAAATCCGTATATGTTAACCCCCTCTTGCCTTTCCAGTTATAGTCTTTTCTGTCACTCTACTGCCAACAGTTCAATAAAGGTAAAATACCATTTAAATAAACTTTGAAACGCCGCATATAGAGCGGGTTTCCCTTGAATGTCACAGCAGTTGGTATATACATTTCTTTTGTGCTGGCGTAAACCTCTGTTTATGTGAATACATGCTATAATGTGTGCAATTGAAAAGACTGAATAGACCTCCACATGCCCAGTTTCTCACAGTATTCTGTAGGAGAGTGCTGGAGTGGTCTGTGACACCCGTATCCCTGTAAAGTTTCCGATGCAGGTGTAATTCCCTGTAAAACGCCCTATAATTTACTGCCCTTTGGGAGCACACTGTCTCAGGGCGTGAAAATCAATAGTATGGCTGAGAGGGATTGGGGAGTGTCTATGCTCAGCCACACTATGGCAGCAGTTAGGGTAATTCTGTAATGGCAGGGGATGAGGTTCAAGCTATCTAACGCTCTATCTGAAGCAGATAAATGTTTTACAACACCATCGTTTAACCCTTCCTACCCAATCCACCCTGCCCCCAACTTCTCTGAATGTTCTACCAAGGGACCGCACCAAGAGCTGAGGTCCAGACTGTAGTGTGTCAGTGTATGTATTTGTGTGTGTGTGGGGTTCAGCCCCTCAACTCCCAGGGTGTGCATTCCGACTCTTAATGCTCTATAACCTTGTAAAGATGGCCTGAGGCATTTTAGCATATAGCCGATCTTCAAAACCCCCCAGTTGTTTCAGAGGGAAGCCATGTGGAAAACATGCATTGAATCTAACAAGATGCCGCATGTATAATGTAGCATACAGCAGGTCATATAGACCGCTGGATATTATAACCCTAATTCGGTGCACCTCTAAGCATGAAGAGTAGGTTCTTTTGAATCTTAAACCAACAAGATTTAAAAGGATGATTATAGAGGAAGTAGAATAACAAGGCAGTAGTGGGATGATGGGTGATAACTCCGAGAATCATTATAATATGCTGCCTTTGCCTTCACTTTCTTTCTAATAAAAGGAGTGTAGCCTTTGTGTGATGGTGAGGAAATGGCTGGAGAGGGAGATCCCACACTTACAGCCCGGTTTCATGACGTGTCTCGGCTTCAGCAGGGACACGCAATTCATTCTGTCAGAACGGAGCGGAGAGATCTCATTGTGCCTGCCTGGATTGGCACCAACAGCAATCACTTGTTTCTGATTTATTAGATAGCCAAGGAAATTAATTTTGTTCCAAAATGCATGGTCGGAAATTAGATGGTGAAATTGTGTGAAAGAATCAGTGATTGTTTTCCCCCCGCTATCCCTCCGGAGGTACTGATAACTGCTGATCTCTGTGACACCATTAATGAAAAACTTATTCAGATTGAGGAAAAAAAAACTGTCCTTAGCGATGTTGTAATTAACTTGGCTATCTTGGCAGCCCTTAACGTGATTTGAACCACCCATTAACATTCTCCCAAAAAGCTGGCCACTAGCATTCAGGTCATGGCTGGCTATGGACCTGAGGAAGTTCTACCCTCTATTCTACTTCCTGTTCACATGCCCAGGGATCTGGTTCCCCATTGAGGCAAAATTGGTTTGCATAGCTGAATCATCTCTTAGCTTTCGTCATTCATGCTACCACTATTTACTGGAACCAAAAAGTGGTTGACAAAATATCAAAATATTGTAAGTAAAACGTAGTACATGAGATAGCCTGCTTGATTGTAAATCTGCATTACATTTTAGTAATAGTTTCTCTATATTTGCCTTTGTATCAGTAGCTAATGCGGTTCTTTCTGTTAGACAATTGACTCTACGACGCAAGGTAAAGAAACTGGTAGTTCATGGTGTTCTGTTAGTGTTTTATGGCTATATGTTCCTTGTGCATTAGTATGTTTTCGCTATGTTAAGCCATGGCAATTTAAATGCTTTGCTTGAATCACTTTGCCCATAGTATGATTATGTTTTCTATCTGTCCTCCTATTTGATCAGTAGAATTACATTTGAGATAATGTGTTTTTTTTTGCCCTGCCCTAAGGGGAAAAGGTTGTCTGAAGAATATTTTCTCTTCTCATTATCCTAAAGGTGTTGAAACCAGAAAACAAACTGCTATTTCAAGTATTACCTTCCAGCTAGCTGAGCATGTCAGTTTTCTCACATTGTTACTTGTCTACTTTACTACTTAGCCAGGTTTAGTATCTGAATATAAATTTAGAAAAGCATAAAAGTCTTGTCAAGCGTTGTTATTTTATCCACTTATCCGTGAAAAAAAGTGACACACCACCGTAAACATGTAACATACGCAACCATACAAAACTTACAACATCACACTACTATAAATTCATGGTAATCCCCGCTGGATATTTGATAATTCACTCTTATTCCCCCGTGCTCCTCCATGCTACTCTACCCCAGCATTTTCTCCTCCACCAAGGCTGTTCCACCATTTTCTCAGGATTGAATGCAAATTGGTTAAAACACTGATCAGAACTTATTACAAAATGGAGCCTTGCTTAGAGAAAGAGATGGTGCATCAGTATGAGAGCCAGGATGGAAGGGGCTGGGGAAGCCTGAATGTGAGCTGGGAGCGGTGGTGGGTGGGGCTACTGGGGGTGTGTATGTGTGTGTGTGGAGGGGTGGTGGGAGGCTTTCTGTGGCAGGGATGGGAAAATTAGATTTATTTTTTCATAGGGTGAAGAGAGGAGGGGGAGGGGGGTTTGCGGGGGTTCAGTAATGGCACCTCACTGTATTTTATATATGTACAGATGGAAGAAAATGAAAATGTTTTCTGATTTCGCCATTCTTCTTTTTCTGTTTTTATGTGTGCGTGTAATTCTGTCTGCACCTCTCTGTCTGTCTGCATTTAACCCTCCCAAGTCCGTCCCTCCTCCTGCTCCCCTTTTTCACTGTTAGATCCCCAAGGTTATGGCATGTCTGGACATCTAATCAGGCCACGTCTTGATGCTGAATATGTTGTACCCCTCATCCCCACACCCTATACTGTTTATCCTACACCTGCCATTATATATTCAAGCCTTTGTCCTCTCTCTACTGCACTCCCCGTTGTGATAAATGAACACGACCTTGGAAAATAGAGAGGTGGAAGAACAATGATTCGACTTTTTATGAATTCATTTTCTCCTATGTAGCCTGTGTTCAGATTCTACAGAGGTAACGTGGCTTTTTCTCTCGCCCATGTCTAACAAAGGTTTGCATGTGAGCATTTGAAATATACTGACGCAAAATTGAGGCACATGGAGGCCATTATGGGTAATTTAGGCAGTTATGTCTCTTGTCCCTTTGACCTGAAGGGATAATTTTTGTGCCTTGTCAGTAATAATAAAAAAAGAAAAGGTCCTTTCTGAATGTTGCCTTTTCATTTTTCCGAATCGTGTTTCAGTCCTTTTGCACGTGCCAGTCTGTGCTGTATGTCTCTTTGTGTGTGCTTGACCTGCAAATTGCATTGGAAATGCAAAATTACGGATGTTCAAGTAAATTCTGAGAAATACACGGCATGTGAAGTCATTTGAATCTGCCAAAGGTTTAGTATTGTCATATTTTAGAAGATGTGGAGAGTTGCTCACTGACCAAACTTTTAATAGTAGACACAGACTATTTTGTTGACCTTTTAGTCAGGGGGGTTCTCCCTCTCCAACCTCTTCCCACACAGCAGACAGCAGTACCCGTGCTTAGCCAGTAGATGGTGTGCCTCGTTCAGGTTTTCTTACTTTCCACTCACCGAGCCTTGCTTGCTCACCCGTGACTTGTGAAAGCGCTCTGGGGTAGGCCTCCCTAACCTATCATCCTGCACCCCCCTCAACACCCCTTTGAGCACCCCTTCCATCTCTGCCATCTCCCCCATTCCCTCCCCCCTCCTCTCCATCCAGGGGGCAGAGTCACCGAGGTGGCAGTTCTAACAAGCTGCCGGGGACCGCACTGCTCAAATGAGCCAAATCAAAGAGAAAAGGGGGAGTCTGATAGGTAGCGCCATGAACCCCCTGCAGAGAACAACCATTCTGATGAATATGAAATGAATTTGTATTGCTTGACATGATAAGCCCAAGGATAACCCTGTGCTCAGTCGACATCTTTACCATGACATGCTTCAGACATTAAAAGATGCACAAGAAAGCATCAACAAAAAATTGCAATAGCAACAACTAGCCAACAAGTTGTGAATGTTTGTGGGCTGATTTGTGAACAGGAACATTAGAGAGTCAGTGAAATGCAAATTTACAGGATCGAGATGTCTGGTTTATTGTGAACAAGGTGAAGTGTTCATCCAGCCTTACATTTGTGTCCATGTCCTTTCCAGAGAGAAGGACATGGACAGGTGGATGAATACAACTGAGTTTTTTTTTTGTGAAATCATTGACCGGTGGATTGGCATTAATAATAGAGCACTCCTGTACCGTCCTCGCTTCCCTCCTGTCTTCAGTCTTCATCTTCTCTGCACCTCTCTGATTTGTCATTTCATTTTGTGTTGCTATCCCTCTGCATCTTGCATCCCTCTTGGGCTGTCATCTCATGGTCCATGTTGATGAAATGGCGTCAGGTCACTCCACCAACAAAAATACCAGATCATGGAAAAGAACCACCATATTGTGTCCTCCCCCTACATGCAGGTTTGGTCTGTCACTTCCTCACCACACATTCACACATGTGTGAGTGAGCATGCACGCATGCAGACACACATATGGAGGAAAGTACACTTGCACATACACTCCTGTGGTTGCTGTACACTTCATTTAACACACACACAGATGCAGGGCTTTATGGTTTTCCTAAAGCCAGAAAACAAGGAAGTGCACATTGATTGTAAAAGCCTGTGTTATCATTTATGTTCACAAATGCTCCTGGCATGGAAAAAGAGCCACTGAAATTGCTCATCCAAGAGAAGCGAATAGGAAACGTTGTGTATAATAACGTGAATGGTAATGCCTCAGTTTTATGCCCCTATTTCATCTGTATGTCTGTACTCTCAGAGCCCTGAACCTAGATTTCACAATGATTTCATAATTTACAAAATGTAGTGCATACAGAAATGACAATATCTGTAATGTTTTCTATCCTTGCTCCTCTCCCTCTTGGTCCTTCAATTTATTCTTTTTACAACCTTTCTGTGAGTTTAAAGAATTACACCTTGAATATGGCTTCACCTGCAGCACTTTTATTTTGTGCAAGATGTTCTTTTGGTAGATTCCCATCTGAAAGAAGGCTTCCTAGTTATCTAAAAGTAATGGAACCTGCTTGCATTCGCAAGGCTCGCTGAAAGACAGTAGAACCACTGACACTGCTTGGATATTATTCAGTTGTTTCAATGGCCTTTAGGTTTAGAAGATGTCAATAAATAGCAATATTTGTGTTTGTACATTGTTATCTATATGGTTATATTTACAATTTTTAGATGGGGAGTTTTTTGTAGCTCAAATGTATATTCAGATGCATTACAAAATGTACCATCAGCAGCCCTCACTAGGGTTTTTTATAATATATTTTTTCTAAAACACCAAAGTGATTCACCTCTCTTGTTTAAAGAGAAATTTTGTTTACGTTGAAAAAATGGTGTTTGCACTTATGAACTTGGGAAGGGACTACTGTATTTTAGTACAGTGCTATGTTTCCTCTGTGACCCGACTGAAGACAGAAGGTGGCACTGAAGGATACCGCACTGTATACTGCGGTGCACCGTCACTATATTACATCTGGCCTGGGATGTGTATCTATTGGCCTCCAGATCAGAACAGAGAGCTAATGCTTTCCTCTGTGCCCTTTCTTAGAGGGATCTACACACATATGTTTAGTTTGTCTATATCTCTGTGCTGTCAGATTCAACTCTGTGGTCTCACATCCAGACTTTGTTTGGGGAGTTGCATCACGGATCAGGAAAGTTTTCTTTGAGGTTTCAACATGTGGGGAGGTATTCATTATCAGCAAGATGTCATTTAGAACAGCTGAGAAAAACTATAGCACATTGTTGATATGTTGACCCTGGTTGGTAACTCATTTCCTCAATGCTTTTCTGAGCATTGTCTTCAGACTGAATGCTGGAGGTGTTTTTGCGTTTTGCTTTTTCCTGAGTATACACAATAAAAGGAATTTCTCTGTAAAGCCAGTCAAACATGGAGTGAACAGACAAAAGGGATTGGAGATATCTGGGCCACAGCAGAATCCAGCGTGCCCCTCTGCTAACCTCCTCTCACACAAACACAGCAGCCATTTCCTCCCTCTGTCCCTGGAGCCCCTCGCCCCTTGCTGAAGCACCAATTCAGCCGGCTGCAGCACAGGTGTTGTGACGTGTGCCATTTCTAACCTATTTCACATTGTAGTCAACTGCATGTTATCTCAAGTTTTTCCTAGCGCGAATTTTTTTTTTTTTCAAACTGATGCTTAAAAAAGTCAATACATAGAAGATATTTTGATATCAAGTGGTATCTACATGTATACATAAATTGAGATATTTTATAGGGGTACATTTAAATCTTAAATGAATAAAGATTTCACAATTTAAGAAAAAAATCAATACAAAGTAATACTAAAAGTATTTGTTTATGCAAATGTGTTTATTTTTCATCATGAAAAAGTGCAAACTATTTATTTGTAATTATTTTGTTTACCAAAACAATTTACTTGATGTTTTTGTCACAAATCAAAATTCTATATAATTATGACATCTTACTTTACTGCTTTTTATTGAATTTTGACATGCTTTACTGTTTATTTAAATAGGGACTTCCCCCTGGCTGACTCTTATGGTGTATTGTGTGTACAGATGCATCTGGTAGGAATCAGTTGACCCCGATAGGGAGCTGAGAGTGAGAGAGGCTGTTATGCTTTAGCACTGGCCAAACTGCCAAAGTCACATCCCGATCGGAATAAATCCCTGGTGTCCACAAAGTCGAGCGTGATGGAACCGTGCTTGAGTTTGCAGTAAAAAACGGAACCAATGTAATTCAACGTAGAGGAAAAAATATGTATTCTGGTATTTTCCATTCTTGGAGAAATTAGGTTCTGGCAAAAATTACTCAAATGATCAAAAATAATTATTTACATTTATGTAATATTCAAAATAGATTTAAAATAGATTTTATTGACTTGATTTTATGTGTAAATAAGATGTGGACTGTTTTTCAAATATTATTTTCTTCTATCTTATTAAAATGATTTTTTACAAAAACAAAATAAATCTTAATTATAATTTAATCCTCCATTTCATGAATTGTGATAAAATAATGTAATAATCTAGGTTTCCTGTTCATACCCTGCATATTTAAATATAATGTTTTTGGCTGTAATCTTGTTGTCCAATATAAAAGCAAATGTATTTTTGTTCTGTTTTTCAAATCTGACCTGGGATATGTAATGAGGGTTTAGGCACAAAAGGAGTCTGCGGGCTGTGTGTTTATTTATTTCTTCTCTCTGTCCCCTGACATATCTGTAGTCCCCATCTTCGGTCTCCCCTTTGAATGGAAATAAAAAAAATAAGATAAGGGTTCATTTTTTTGAATCTTCCTCTCGCCTTACCATTTTCATCAGCTGCTCTGATAGCCATGAATCTTGTCACTCATGTTTTTCATCAACCCATGTCCATGGAGCGTGTGGTAAGTCCTGGAGATTCCCGCTGAAGCGAAAGCAATGGTCAGAGAGTCACAAGACCGAGCCCGAGAATAAAACAAACACACGGGGACAAAAAAAAATGTCTCCATAAAATCAAGCTGGAAGCGTGTTTGAACTCACAAAAGCAACAGAAACAGAGTCCTAAAATAAAACATGGTGGTAAAATGTCTTATCCTTTTGTGAATTACATGTAAATCATTTAGAGGTGAATTGACTGAAACTGGAACAGTGTGTACACTTGACAAAAACACATTTTTTTCATGGACTTTAGTTTTTTTTTCCCTGGCAAAATGTTTTGTGAGATGCAGGAAATTTGGTAGGAGGGAAATCATGTTTTTCTCCTTGTGAACGCTGCAAAGAGCAGAAAACAAGAGAGCGGAGAGCGTACAGTAATGTTTCCTCCTGGTTCGACTCTCAGATGGCAGGAGCCAGTTACTATCGCTGGTGTTCCTCTCTGCATCTGGGTTCTGCTGCTTGTCAGCACAGCTGTAGTTGTTTTCACATGTGAGCCATGTTCCTTTTGGTGAAATTTCTTCTGCCTCCTGGATACTTTGTTCTTTCAACCTGAACTTGACATTGTTTTCCCTGCTTATGTTCAAGGCTGTAATGATTGACTGTGACAAAAGGAGTATCTCCCTCCATCTTAAAAGAGAGTGATGGCCTCCAGACAGCTGTCATTTACTATTAGTCATGCCCCCATTCTCCTAAACTAATTTTTATTTTTCATTGCCTTTTGTCATGTCCTTGATGTTTTTTTACTTTTCTTTATCGACAATGTAAAGCTATGTTTATTCCCCTTAACCCAACACTGTCTCTGTGAATGAAATACTCACTTCATCTTTAGGCATTAATTGTGATTTAATTAACCTAATTACTTCATTATCTCCTACATGATTAAGATAATTAGCTTGGTGTTAAATACTGTGGCTTTTTTTCCTGTAAGACAGGAGGAATTCCCCTTGATTAGTAAATGAGATTAATTATACACAGTGTTACACCAGGTATAATTGTGAAAGTTCCCACTTGTATTCCGCTTTCACACCATTAATGAAAAATCACGGTAAATGAAGACGTGCATGTGTCTTTCACGGGTAATTAATCAGACAAAACGGATAACAGTTTAAATGTGAAATGTAGATAATTTATGCATGTAAAGCTGATTTTAATATGTTACATGGAGTTTTCTCTTTCAGAAACTGGTATTTCAGAATGAGGTCAATCAGCCTTAATATTTCCTTGCTTTAGGATTTTTATTACAAATATATTTTTTCTGGTGCAAAAGTTTTTCTGGTATCTTTGCTTAGATCGGACTTTGCATCACTTAAATCATAATTTCTCGTTAAGCATAGGATGAAGTTTGTAAAGTGACCTAATATATGCTTCTCTGATGAGTTTGAAACAGATAATAGGCCCATTTCACAGAAACTGCAGCTAGAATAAGGTCAGCATGAGTTGAATCAAGCTGAATCAATCAGCGTGGTTTGACTTTAGTGGAATTTAACCAATGAGAACATGATAGCCTAAGTTTAATATGCGATGCAGCTGGAAAATCTAGCAGTGTGCTAAAAAATCAGAAGATGGCTGGCAGCCTCATCTGTCTATGTCTGACTTTCTGTATCTTTCCATTCTCCACACTCTGTCTTTTTCTCTGTTTGTCTGCAGTCAGAGGGTAGAGTCAGTTTTACTGTCACTACCTGTGAAATTGTATTCCACGAAGATGGATGCTTTCTCTTATATTCATGACATCCAGGGAAGCACAGTCACCTCCAAAACTGTTTAATATGGATGCCGTGGAGGCGGACACATATACACACATTCAAACATGCAAACACAGTACATGTGCACACACACAATAACGCGGACATAAATGTACGCCTTGCATGCTTGCATACTGCACCCTCACAAACACACACTTTTTTTTGCCCCAAAGACAATGCATGGCTGGTGTTTTGCTCCTGCTGATGATGAAGAGTGGTAGTGACAGTGCTGCTCTCAGTAGGGTTGATGCATTACAACACAGTACTGCCATGTTGCGTAAATTCTCTGTCTCTCCTCATTGAGAACATGGAGGCTTCTCATCTAGCATGGTACACCAGCACACTTTAGCTTCTCTCTCCCTCGAATGTTTCATCTCTGGAGTTTCGTAATGACATTCACCCTATGTAGGCTCGGCATACATTTTTGACGGCATTGTGGCGTTATCTGTTGTCTTCAGTGTGTATGTATTTCTCTGTAGTTTGGGCTTCTCAGCGTTAAGGTGTTTGCCATGGATACCTTTGCGGCGACTACAGAGTACATGTTCCCTGCAGGTGCAGACCACCTTCCTCCCCTCACTGGGGGAAACCCATACAGAGTAATCTCCTCGGGTTGGACTGGAAGAGAAGCAGCCAGAGTAAATTGGTGGGCTGTGTGCTTGCAAGACTTGTGTGCGCATGTGCGACACTTATAGAAAGGATAAGGGTAGAGGGCTATGGTCTGTGGGTCATGGCGGCAAAGGAGAATCGCAGTTGAGGGGTGTGTGGGCTGCCGAAATACACACGATTAATAAAACAACACAGCTCACAGGACAGGATGCTAGTACCATCAGATACTCTCTCCTCTCCCTTTTCACTCTAACCCTCCCTTCGCTCTTTCACCACTGCCTTAATATAAGTAAAAGATGGATTGCCACGGTCTTGGGACTAGGGGGGGGGGGGGGGGGGGGGGGGGGTGGTATTGTAATGTATCATTTGGGCTATGTTTTCCCTCTCGGCGCAGTACTTAGCCAGCACCTTGCTCCTATCTACATAAGGCCAATAGGACCTCCTAAGTGTACACGGTTCAGCTATAATATGCTCTCTGTGCTGTCTGGACCTTCAAGTATTTCCATCTGCCATCCTGATGCAACGGGACAGTCAGACAGAGATCTTTGCATGTAAAGGGAAACACACACATTCCTGTTGGAATATCTCCACTGAGAGACTCCCAGAACAGTTGCAATGTTGCTGCATTTTATTCTCTGTGTGCCTGTTTGGTTGTGCTCTAATGTAGAACTAAACTTAGACACCATGCCCTAGCTGCAGGTTGTATGGAGCTTCTACATCTCGTTCTTTGGTGAGGGGGAGAAGAGGAATCACAGAGTCTGTAGAAATGGGGGTTCTGTTCAGAGGTTCAGAAGAGAGGTTTTGTGTAATCCTATGCTAAATTCAGCATCAGATCTTTTGGGGAGCGGTGTAAAACCAGTATGTTTTTCTTGTCTTTACTTTTCCTGCACACCTCAAAAAATGATGATAGCACATGGCTTTTCAGCTATCTCACCCTCAAGGCAAAATGTACAAGGCTGCTAGGCGGCGTTACCTCTTCCTCTTCCGAGAGACAGCTAACCCCCTCAAAGGATGCTGATGTCTGGAGAGGGAATGCCTATGAGCAGAAATGGGGAGGAAGGAGGGAGGTTTAAGATGGGGTGGGGGAAACATGGGGTTTTGGGGGGTTGGGTGGTAGGAGAGGGGGGCACTGAATAGTATGGAAACAGGAGGGAGGGAATATGTTAGATTCAAAGAAAAAGAAAGTCAATTTGGTCCCCCTGTTCTTTGTAGAACATTTAGCTTTGACCCTCCCTTGCTTTCTCTACTCCCTCCCAGCCCCCCCCCCCCAAAACTCATGCACACACAGACACACAGGGTCCAGCAGATCTGCAGGATATCACACCAGAGAGCCTTTTCTATCTCCTGCACAGAGATGCATGCTTCTTGATATATTTATTCACTGTATGGTGTGTATATGTCCACACTGTTGCAACAGGCAGACACTGAGGGAGGAGAGAGGGAAATAGGGAGAGAGAGTGACAGGAAGGGAGTGAGGGAGGAAGAGAGAGAGGTAGAGGAAGAGTCAGACTGAAATAGGAAAAGGGAGGGGGGAGAGCCTTATATGTTGGTTACATGTTTATGATGCAGTAAAAATATCAATTTAGATTAAAAAAACAAAACAAGGCTTGAGGATAGAATCTTGAATATATTTCTTATATTTTTGCTGAACTAGTCCTCATAGCTGCTGCCAAAGCCCTGACCAGACCTCTACTTGTGCTGAGCAGACTGGAGGAGACCCAGGGTAAGTTATGGGCTTTTTTCTCTTTTCCCTCTCTACGCTGCTGATTACGATGCTGCTGATTGATTGGTTAGAGGCTGTGGATTATCACGGGCCGCTCGTCACCAGGTACCTGATGATGAGAGGAGAGAGAGACGAGAGGAGGGGGAGAAGGGGAGGGAGGGGAGGGAAGGAGGGGTGGAAATTAGATGAGCATGGCCACCGCTCACATCACCAGATCTCACTAACTCTCTTTCTGATTTCTCTGTTTACTCTGCCATTGCACATTTGTATACGGCATGTGCAAAAAAATTGATTTTGTGCATTTGTGTGTGTTTGTGTATCATCTTGATGTGCGTGTGTGTGGTCTCAGCCGGCACACGTTGCCAGCCCGCCTGCCTTTCCGTAGTCAAACCGGCGTGTGCTGATGAGGCTGTGGGGAGGGGTTACTGATGAGGGGAAAGCCAGAGGGGCCTTTTTATGAATATGCAGATGAGGGGCATGTGTAAATGGGAGGGGGCTCGATGTGAGTGTGCGCCACACGCTTTATTGTTTATATGTTCTCCATAGGGAGCCTGATCCTCAACAGATTGCTGGCGTTTGGTGTGATCTTGCCGCTGCTTTGTTTGTGGCATTCACCGACAATAAAAGTGAAAGAAGAGCTTGGTAGGGGAAAAGTGTAGGACAAAAAAAAAAAAAACGGATAGAAAAATACAGTTAAAGAGAAGGGACGAAAAAAAATGGTAGAGCAGCTCCAGGGCATATTTTCACCCCATTGACAAGACGTGATGATTGCTGTTTTGCCCCCTCCCTCCTCCCCCTTACCTCCCTAGACGTTTTTCTAAACCATTTGCATGTCAAAGCAGTGGAGGCCACTGCGCAGATTAGTATGAGATGACATAATGATGTAATGAATTAAATGCTCCTGTTTAAGCGCTTCACTTTGCTTTGGTGGAAGGCGAGGACAGGGGGATGCGGGGTAAATGAGAGAGGAACAAGTTAGGATGAGACCCTGGCATGCTTTTCTTTTAAGTTTTCTTTTACATTAATCTCAGGAACTCTGATTGAAATAACCTTTTCTGCTGATTTGATTGAAACATTACATCTTAGTTTGCACTGAACTTAATCATATTTACATATTTCAGCTGCATATATATTTTTCACTGATTACAGCCGGTTAAACTTGGACTTTCATCACATGTTCTGTACAAATCCAATTTCACATTGCATTATAATTGAATTGATTTTGAACTTTAAGTCGTTAATTGTCGTGTTTGGGATTTATTTTTCGACTATATATTTATTTTTTTAAATCGAAGAAAAACTTTTTTTTTTTAATCTTGTATTTTTCAATAGAATTACAAAAGTTAGAAATGTCTTAGGTGACCGTTACTGGTAGCAGCTTGTTTTTTCAAGTTTCTATAGCGTCTAAACAATTTGGATTTCTCAACATTTTCATAACCTGGCAACACTTAATGTTAATGTTTGTTTTCAGATTTAAATCATTGTGTTCGCTATAGAAATATATAACAATTCTCATTAAATTTGATCAAAATTGTCATGGCTTTTAACACAAAGCACTAAAGTGACTGTGTGAGGCAGCAGTTAAAGCGTATGGAGTATCATCGATTGATGCACTGGCTAAAGCAGTGTTTTTATGAAGCCGAAAGGATCTGAGACACGACACCTGGGTCTCTATGGAGAAACACCTACTGTGTGACAGGAGCTGGAGTGTGTCACTCTTGTCATCTCCCACCACAGTGATGATAGAGACCCTCTACACACACATACACACAAACACACAAACGCACACACACCTCCGTCACCTATGACAATTGGGAAAGCTGCCTCATTGAGGACAAGGGCAGGACGGGGGCTTGTTGGGGAGATGGATACGTCCCTCATCTCGCTAAACTTTGCGTTATTCACACTATCTTACTTCTCTCCACTCTCATCGATTAGAGATGTTCTACACAGATTCAGTTTTGCTTGCCTGATGGTTGTCTGCTCTATTTGGTCATGATTTGGTTCTTCCCGGAGAGTAAGAATTGACGTGATTGACACCAAAATCAATAGTTAATGAAGACATCATGATGCGTCAGTGGAATATTTATAGATTTATCTACAAAAGGGCTGAATACAATAATTATTTAAATATTATTTGAAAAATCTAAAACACTTCAATAAGACGTTTGATGTATATTTTAAGTGGTATAACAATATCTATTTCATAAATAGAGAGTGTCCTTAGACTCACATATCCTGTGATACAAACACCAAATGTAGAAGTTTCTGGTGAAATAAAAAGAGAGGAGAAGACATAGTAAATGTATTTTTCGAGTTTATGATGTTTATCCGTGTGGCCCCGGAGCCATGTCTATGCGGGTGTGGCCGTGTGGAGTCAGCTGGCTGGTGCAGGGGGTAATGAGTATGCACTGTGACAGCTGGGATAAAGTGTATGGATGTGTTTGGTGGGAGTAATCAGCTGCCGACCACGGGGTGCACGGGGTTGATGTGAGGCTTTATGACTGCAGAGCTTAAACACACACACACACACGCGCACACACACACACACACACACACACACACACACACACACACACACACACACACACACACACACACAGGCGCACACACACAGGCGCACACACACAAGGTCCGTTGAGACTGCATGCTTCACCTTACCCCTGCACTGCTGAGCGTACCCTGAGTATCACAGCTTCTCCCCTTGCTTTCAGTAAGAATATATTTTCAGCTTTTATTTTCAATTCCCTTTGTTAAAATCATATATGTTTTCTTCTTCTTCTTATTAAAACTATATTCAAACATTTCATCGTAGCAAAGATCTTCATACGTTAATTCCTACTTGCATCTGATGTCTATGATGCTGTATTTTGTGAATTAGCATTGACTATTTGTTTGTCAAACAGCACACCCAGCAAGATATTGAATATGCTGTGTAATTGTATTACTGAACAGATTTGCTTTGTTACAAAACACATCTCAATTGAAGTATTTTGGAGCCTGTGGCTACAGTGCTTTACAAATAATTGATATAAAGTAGGCCCCACTGGCCAGTGAAATTGAGCACTAATAAATGCATGAAGAGAAAATAAATATTGATCACCCAGTACATTAGAATAGTAAAGCTTTGATTTGATTCTTACAGTTTGTAGAGTATGTTGTTGTTTGTGAGAATTGGTGGGGGTGGAGGAGTCATGCGTGTGTATTTATTTGACCATCTGCATGTTTGTGTTTGCCTGTCTGCATATGTGCAGATCTAATCCTCAGTGTGGATTCTCAGTTGTATCTTTTAATATAATGTTAGAGTAAGAGAAAGGGGATTAAATGCCTGTCTGTGTGTGTGTGTGTGTGGATAGTGAAAGTTTGTGTGCATGTGTGAGAGTTGGAGCCCTTGCCTTGAACTCCTGGCCCTGTCACTCTGGGCTGCAGTTTTCCCCAGCTCTTCCAGGTTCTCTATAGTCAATGAGGAGGATAGGCGGGAAAGAGGATTATTGGTATTGATCTACCCAGGGGGATCATTAGGCATCACTATCAATTCACAGCTCCTAGCACACAGCACCGGCCCGCACAGACATTGCCAATTTGTCCCTATTAGAGAACCCAGTTTGTGTCTGTCTGCTGTGAGAGGCAGCTCGGGCCCCACTGGAGAGCAGCCAGCCAGGGCCCAGCTTAGGCCTGACCACAGAGGGCTTGGCTGCATTCAGCTGGAGTGATCAAACACTTGCTGGCTGTGATAACCTGCTTGGTATCAGGAGGCATACACCATTGAGTATGCAAAAAAAACCCTGCATTTCTTTTACTTGAGAAAAAAATACAACTTTTCCTTTGTTTTGAATCAAAATATCTGGGACGTTAAATGTTATTTAGGGAAACAAAAGAGACTTTTTTAGACTTGCACATTCCACTTCCTGTCAATAGCTTCCTCTACATCCCCATATTATTTACCAAGAGGTAATTGGCACTGTAATAGAATACTTTAGTGAGGCTTATCCTGCCTGGCCCACTTATCTGTGTAAGCTGGCTGTTCTGGGGAGTAAAGCTGCTAGATCCGTTGTCGCTGACTTTAACCCTCTCTGTCAGAGTCAGGTGTGCAGGGAGCTGCATACCCACTGCCACTGCATGCCATGATGGGTGGTTTATGCCGGTAGATGCTCCTCACTACTTTTTGAGATGCTGCAATTTTACTGATGCGTGCATATACAATAAATAATAATACAAATATATATGTGCAAACAAATGTCATCATCTCATAAATTGTTGTCATTTAAAACATTTTTTCTTTTAAATAAAATAATATTCTAAAACGATCCGATTTGTTAGTATTTTAATTCGCTTGACATTTAAATATGAACTGCCACACCAGTGTCGTGATTCGTTCATTACATAATAATAATAATTTTACATTTTAAATGCAACCAAAAATTGTATTTCCCTGGTGACTATTTAAAAAAAATTCTATTTATGACAACTGCATATAAAAAAATATATATTATAGCTATAAACCTCTGGCATTAAGTCTATTGTTTACTTACTCCCAACCACTCTTTATATCTGGTTTCTCTCCTTAACAGGGAGGCTTCACACTGTAAATATGTATAAAAGGACATTAAATGGATAAATAATGGTGCTAAACAAGACAATACTGTTACATATGCTTGGTATTTCCTTTTGTGTTGCACTTTTGTCATAGAGAAAGTGGGGATTTGAAACTGGACCGAGCAGAGATCTTTGTTTGGGGATATGCAAAGTTATGTTTAGCTGATCATAATTATGTGCATTTATTGTTTGTGTAAAGATAGCCTCAGTGTCTTGACTCTGAAAAATTACCAGTGTTATGACACACACACACACACACACACACACACACACACACACACACACACACACACACACACACACACACACACACACACACACACACACACACACACACACATACACAAAGAGTGAGACAGACGAACCTTGCAGTTGACCAAGCGGGTCAGAAAACAGCAGGTGAATTTTTTCTCACGCCCACTGACCCCCCTCCTGGCCTCTTTAGCTGCAGCATAACAAAATCTTAATACCTCCATGATTTTACCCTCACTCCTGTAAATACAGTATAGATACACACTAGACTTATATTACATTTAGGAATATACTGTATAAATGTGAAGAAAAATCCCTCCGACTTTGTAAACAGTGCCATGGTTAGTGGAGGGAGTGTAATTTCACACTGGGGTCTATTAGAGGGTGAGCGGGGTGTGAAGGACATCCTACAGATCTTTTAAGTGCTCTAATAAATCATCTTCAGCACATTTAAAATTCATCAGTGCTAGCACTTTGCCCTCTTTCTCTCCAAATCGGTCCTTCCGTGGTCAGACAGCCACACAGCAGTAGAAACCGTTCTCTACGCTTGTAACACACTGGTCTCTAACCTGACGTTTTTGCATGTGCAAAAATCAAAGGCCCGCTGGTAATGACTTCAGTCTGGGCAATGTGTGGGGGTCCTTTTGAGCTGCTATTCCCCAGTCAGAGCACTGCTTTCACACATCCTCATTCACTGGCTGTTCATAGGACGCTGTGCAGCTCTCCCGTGCTAGGTCAACAACCACACAAATGACATATGGAGCCAGCTCCGTTTGAACCAACCCATGCAGGCGGTCACACTTCATCAGAAATAAAAGCATAGGAAATATTTGTGAGGGTAAATCATGAGGAAGTATTATGCACTGGCCCATATACCAGCATTATTTTTAGAGTGTTAAATTGTATGAACTATAGAAGAAAAAGGATAAAAAACATGATCTAATTGTTGTTACATTTAGTCTGTATAGCAACATTGTCGTGGAGCCACCAAGAGAGGGCAGTGTGGCCTGCCCAAGAGCAAGGCTCGCAGCTGTAATTCATGGTTGGAACATTGTGATCACCTGACATACACACCAGCACACAAACACACACCAGCACACATGCCCTGTCCCTCGCTTGGTTGTTATATACAAAGATGTTTTACAGACATGGCCGTCTTTTTTTTCTTTCTTCATGGTGGTGTGCAGAAACTCTCTGATCTCTTCTCTGGCATGCATCCTTTTCTTATAGGTTCTGGTTAATTTCCTCTGCGTTCATCTCTAATTGATGTTTGTCCAAACAGAATGAATATATTCTATTTGAAAGGCCAACCCATTTAATACATCTTATAAATAATAATATCCTTCGTCCAGATGTATTTATCTGTATAAACTGTGCCAATATTAATGCAGAAATGAATTTAATAGGAAATGAATGAAATGTAAGCAAAAGCAGACGGTCGTTTGTTAAATTAAAAGGACTACATGGTTGTGTACCATTTTGTTCCTGTCCTTTGTGTTTTCATGAGGCAGTGGAGGCAGACTGTCTGGGAGTAATCAGATAAAAACAGGAATCATTCATGATCCTCAAAAATGTACAAATGAAAAATAAACAGATCGCACAGAGCCAGTGGGAGCGATGTGTGCTGCTTCCGCTTCTGTAGATTTTACCCAGAGGACCAGTCATCGGCGGATCTCACTGGTAGAAATTCAACATCACCTCAAAAAGCATTTGTGTCGTCTTGTATGTTTTGTTATCTGAGAATGTGTGTTTTCTAGGGAGGAGGGAGAGGCTAAGTCTGAGCGAAGGAAGAAAAGGATAGAAAGAGAAGGGAGAGATGGATGAGGGCAGTTCGGGGGCCCTGGGTGTTTTAATTATCCACTGCTCTGTCGTTGGGTCAGAGCTCGCTATCTCTCCCTGGCTTTATCCCTGTCTCATGATTTGAGCAGTACCTTTATCCCTAAGCCTTCAGCTCCTCTGGCCAAACAAAGAAAAAAGGGAGGGCAAAGAAGGGGTTTTAAAGCAGTAACTATGCCACATTTACCATTAATATCCCTCAATCTCATCTTTTTTATGTAGTGCACAGCAGAGTAACCTCAATAAAGTGACCCCAGTGAGGCCTGGTAGTATATGAATACGGCTGTTGGGATGGAGGATCTTGTTGCAAGAGGGCAAAGCCGGTCTAGTTGTGCTCAAAAGCTGAAGCAAAGTGCTGGCAGCCTTCTAAACAAGTGGGGTGAAGGAGCACATTTAAAAAAAAATCGTCTTCCTCCGTTGACTCTTTCTTTCTGTTTTTTTTTTGTGAGAAGAGATCATCGAAATGCCAAGCGTTCCAGGGATGCTGTTTGTTTGATAACACTATCGGCTGAGAAATGGCTGCTGTGTGGATGGGCACAGTGGTCACATGACCTCACTGTAGTATTTACACATCCATGCAAAGCATTGGAGTCAGTTTCACTGTTACTGTAGTCATGATATAAAGGGTATTCATTGAATTCAGGATTTACTTTAACACCGGGTGGATGAATAAAACAAATTCATAAATGCAAAACGGGGAATAAGATGATCTCCATTACATTTGCTTTTTGTGAAATAATAATTTTTTGTTTATTAATTTAATAATCTTTAAATATATATATACATATATACATTTGTAATACTGTCAAACATTTTTCTTCCCAATTGTAAACAAATAGATTTTATTAAAATAAATGAAACACAATCTCTCTGAAAGAATAACATATCTTATCTTTGTTTGAGGCCAAACGATATATGAAAAATACTTCCATAAATTGTGTCACTGTCAAAGTGTATTTTTCAGGGTGTGCATAAAAGCGTGTGTGTAGATTGTATATCCTGAGTGCCTATGTGTTAGTCTGTAATTTCTGGACCATACTGTATCTCCATGACAACCTGGTTTTGATGTGGGTTCCCTTCCTGACATTTCCCCATTTGGGGAGGCTTGTGAATTGCCTTGCCTCTCCTTCAGTCAGTATGTCACATGAAAAAAAGGTGTTGGGTCGGGGGAGAGAGTGGGGTAAAGGGGGGGTGTGCATAGGGGGGCAGTATGAGGAATCTAATGGGCGTCTGGTCTGATTGTCCTCAGCCGTGGCAGTAGAGACAAAGCAGATGAATTGTGCAATGGATTCGAAGAGATTGGAGACAAGTGCATGTCAGCAGCCCCTCCATCTCTCCTCTTCCTCCCACCCTCCCATCCTCCAGGATCCCTCCCTCTCCATCTCTCCTCTCTTTTTGTCTGACATCCTGAAAAAAGCTGGCATGACAGCAGTGCTCTGCTTGAGCAAAACATTAAAAACAAAATGCAATCCTCACCCGTTTTTCTTTTATAAGAGATATTCAGGCAGACATTCAGTGTGTTTGCACCCATATTAATTGTGAAACCCTGCATGAAAAATCTCCACAATATTAATCACTAAACAAACATCAAGGACATTTTGATTCATGCTGTCTGAAGTGCTAGAAATAAATGACAGCATTTATAGAAAACACATCTAAAGATAAAGGGCCCTATCTTATCAGCTTAAAAGAGGCACACAGTCTGATAGACTTTTCCCCTGCATGTTTTTGTCTCGCCCCCTCATGATTTGTACTAATGTACTTTTGCGTGATACTGTATAATAATGTATTCTACTCTCCATTTTGAGCAGATGCCTGGCTGGTATTTATCCTTTCCACTGTATGCTAACCTCCAGGTAAACATTGATAGTCAGCATAGAAAGCTTCAATCACCACATTGCTTCTGTCCTGAAGCTGGAGCAGCAAGTCTTTGTGCTTCCACATGTTCATCTCTGAACCCTGGTGGAAAAATCACACAAAGCCTTATTTTTTTTGCTACTGTCTTTGTCATATAAGGCTCTGACCAGCGTGTTTTTCTGAGAATGATTGGGATTGGTGGTAGCAGTGAAGCCCAGAACTGTAGTTGTGAGGATCTCCTACAGTAATGTGTTTCAGACAGCTACTTTGGCTTTGAAGTTTCAAAGAGGAAATACACTCAGGGCTCCCCAGGTATCAAGTTTCTTCCTCAAAGCACAGTGAGTTATCAAGCTTAATTTAATTTACAGCACAATTTATTTACATTTACCTACCATCATTTTACAAATTAATCTTGAGAAAGAAGCTGAAATGTAATTTTGTTTATGTCTTAGGTATACCCCATTATTAAGATGAATATACACAATACATTTTCATTTCTATCAAGTGACCACCTTGACAGCACTGGTCTGCCAGCTTTTGTTTTGTGTTGACTGCATTTATTATTCATCTTTATATCAGTCTGTATTTTAATATGAATAATGGAGGAGGTATCAGAGGAGGAAGAGGGTTGTGAGAGAGGGGTGCCACACAGCATGTGTCCTTGGCTGTTCTCTGCTCCTGCTCTCCTCAGAGTGGAGCAGGTGGGGGGTGGGCTGAAGGAAGAGGAGGGCTGTCGGACTCGGAGTCTCGCTGTGCCTGATGCAGGGCCGAGATCCTGGGTCCTGCTCCCTCTCCTCTCCACCGTCTGCCTGCCTGCTTACCTGGCTGGCTCTCTTGTCAGATTTAATAACAGTATATAAATCAAAAGCCTCCTGTCAGCCACACAGCCTTCATTAAATTCAAATGGGGAACGGGTCTCTTTGGATCCAATTTTAATAAAACCAGGTAATCAAATATGGGTTTAAAAATGGGTCATCACTTCACAGCCCCACAGATGTCCGGTCACCACTGGTGTCTTGTGTACACATTTAAGATTTCAAGGAAGGAGACCCCACTTATACACAGATAGTATACTGTGTACATTCTCTGCATGTGTACCAATATATTGTTTCTTTGTATGCAGACACAATGAAGGCTTGCTAACACAATACCATCAACTCAATCAAAGAAATTCAATAGCTAGACATTTCCCTTTTCTTTGTGCAGTTTACAATTGCAATGTGTTTATTTCTTATGTGGGCAGAATATAAATCATTGAGACATTTACATTCACTTAATAGCAGGATAACTGACTATATAAGTTGTATAAATGATGTATAAAAATAGGACTGTTATTATGTCTTGTCAGAACATTTAAAAACCTTTTTTTTTAATTGTTTATGGTTTTTTATCAATGTGGTCTTAGCTATTGGGCCTTTTTGATGTGTACATGTAGGAAATTATATCTTCATTTTATATTATTAGTATTATTATAAATATATTATGCACACCTGCAGTATAGAAATAAACATAGTACAGTAGCTGTTCTCCACATATAATTATATTTAGTAGCTTTATAATCCATTGTTATTGCAACACTGTGTACCTTTGGGAGGCATTTAAGCTAACTATTTTGAGTGACTGATTTATATACAGAGACACACACAGGTAGATCAACAGAGACACAGATGTTCAATCATACATGCCAGCAGGTTTTGCCTGGTGTTGCTCAGCTGGGGTTAGTGTTGCATCTGGAGTAGACCAATGCTCAGGGTTTAGAGATGATTGTGAATCCAGCTTTGCTTTTATTGTTGCTGATTTTGGAGGCAGATACCACACACACCAGCATTTCTCTGACTGCAAAATATACTGTCCAAGCATTTCTTTTTTTTGCAAGGGTTTTATTGTGCATGTTTTTGTACTTGACCTGCACGTCATGCGTACAACATTGCTAGCTCAAGGCAGACTTGTATTTAGACTTGTTTTAGTGGTGACATTTCTTCTTCTACTAATGGTTTATGGAATACCTGTTCAATATCTTTATTTCCGTTTCATGATGGATATGATGTTTGAGGTTTGTGCATTAGATAGACAGACAGATACATGAAAAACTCCTGTTTAATTATGCATGGAAGTAAGGGTATAAATTGTCATGTATTATGCAGAAGTGAAAAGAAAAGAAGCAGGGCATTTACTGTATCAATTGCTTTACATCTATATTTTTGGGGGATTATCACAATGAAACTATTTGTATCATACAGCTTGCGAGCAGAAGAGGGCACTATGAGTTGCAGACGCACATTCTCCTTTTCTGTCCCTCTCTTTCTTTCTGTTGCTGGTTATTTCTGAATCTCATTTTAGACTCACATTGGACATTGCTTCTTTATAGTTTTGTAACTAATTGTGTTTCAAGCGTAATCAATATCAATTAATTTTGAGGAAAGCTTATATAATATCATATATTAAGGACAAATCTAAAATGATCAACAGAAGATGAACTAGTACTGAACTAAATCAAAGTTGATATTCTAAATAAATATTTCAAACATAGTAATTATTCTTAATTATTTTATATGCACTGTGTTTTGCCTGTGGTTTTTTTGTTTTGTTGTGAAGCTGCATGGTGCCACATGTGGGACTCTCCAAAACATGGCACAAATGCATCATGTTTCCAAACACATCAGCTATTCATATGCCCATTTCAGCATTTCACCCAATGTTACAGTATTGTCCTACGGCGATTCTTATCGGTGTTATTATTTTTTTTTATTCATTATTGCTACTGGTTTGCAAGAGAAAATAAAAGCTTAGTGTCAGAAAGAAAACATATTTTTTACCATATTTTTAGAATTAGCATTTTATGTAAATACTGACTGTAGTAGATCCAAACATTCTTTGTCACTGAATATCAACGCAACTCACTGTCTTTATTTTTTCATGATTTATAAGAGGCCTTTTTCTTCTATCTTTCTTGTTAAACTTGCAGGTCCTTTGTTAGAGCGGAAGACATTCAGCGAGAGCCATCCCATGATTATTTGTCCTCCTCAGCAGCCAGATAATCACGGTCAGCTCTACCTGAGCATTGTGTCCTCCACAGGCAGGTCAGAGGAGATCCCATCACCCCCTGGTGTGTCTCCCTCCTGCCTCTGTTCTTCCTGCCTCCCTTCCTGTTGTCATCGTGGCCTGCCATGTTAGTGCAGACTCCTGCTGCTCAGCCCTCTCCTTCAATAAATCTTCATATGTGTTGGAGGGAAGGTGGAGGGTACAGACAACAATAACCACCGGTACTCTCCATCAAAGGGTTATCTGGCTTTCACAGGCGCGCTGACAGACTGCTCTCTGACATGGAGCAGAGGCCGAGTGCTGTGTCTCTGACAGGGAGGAGTCCTGGCTTTGGAGAGAGCAAAGGGATTCATTGATAGGAACTAAAACAATGTTCAAAAAGTTTCTCAGAAAATAGCTTTAAAAAAATGAGTGAGAGATGTGGTCCAAAAAATTTGAGTTTGACTGAGTCCCCAAAGATTCCTAATTGCAGATGTTACCTATAGCTTGTGCGATGCCTCGCTATAGTGTCATTTATTGTTCACATTTATATTTAAACAGATAATATATTTGCAGTTAACTGTCAACTTTATTATAATGATTTCCTTGATGTTCAAAAAAGAACCTTAATGTGTTTGTGATCGGAATCGCTGAGTTTCAGAGGAAACAGATTTAGCTATGAAGGAGATTTTTTCCCTGGTTTGGTTCCAGGGGCCTATTCTTCAGTGTCGTATTAGTGTGTCAGCGAGGACTGCTGTTATGAATTACCAGCCCCAAATTTTGCAACTTAAAAAGTGGGAATGAGAGTAAACCTTTTGTTTATGTCACCTATCATCTTGAAATATTTACCATTCTGCGCCTCTCAGCTCCCTGTCTCCCTCCAGTGTGATAAAAGGTTGCTGGCTCCCAATCTTAACCCCTTCCTGCTTTGTCCCATCTCCTTTTCCATCTCGGCTGGGAACAGACATCATATAAACCTTGTCTTTCAGCTCAAAACCTGCTGCCTCAATTTCTTTTTCTCTGCTGCAGGAAGTAGTTTATTCAGGGTGGTTCCTTTGGGAATCATATGAGCATTTGACCAGGTGTCTGTGACACTTTTCAATATTTTATTCCAGAGCGTGTTTGTGTGTTTAGTGTGTGTATTTGAGTTGTTACATATTTGACTTCTCAGTTTGAAGAGAAACAATGCATACGTGCACTTGTGCACTTTTGCACTTTGTATGCCTGTGTTGTAGGATTGACGGTGTGTGCATTGTGTATGTTTAAAAAAATAAACAAAAAGAGGAAAGGAAATCAAATTCAGTGGAGAATGAATTATGGAGTATGTATCGTTATCTACAGTGTGTAGCTCGGAGTGCGTGAGTGAATGAAATTCATGTGCGAAAGGTGCTGGAATAAAAACAGAAAAACTGCAGTGTGTTTTAGGCATTGTGTCAGGTAGTGTATGAATTGCCTGCGGTTGCCTTGCAGGACTGATACCTCTGAAATCAACTATTTCTCTCCATTCGCTTTCAACGAAAACATGTCCCCCAGCTAAGGTGCACCTTCATCGTTTTTACCATCACTTTTTCAAGAGAAAACAAAACTGTGAGGAGTAGCACACAGATACTGAGTTTTGTAAAGGTGTATAGTCTGTCTCGCCAAGGTAAATTGGCATTGTGCTAGAGCCCCATTCGACACATCTCTCACTGTGAGGGGCTAGCTGCTCAGATCAACATTATGGCAAATTATTTCAGTCAGACTGCTTTGTCAAGCAGAATGTTAATCTCTCATCAAAATTCCTAGTTGTTTGTGTTTCAAGTGAAATTGTATCAAAAGCAGGATGAGAGTAAATGTTTTTAGAGTCAAATAAGAATACTACATTTTTGACAGAATTTGTTTTGTTATTGACTTAAAAATGTGTCTTCTAGTAAGCTCCTCTACTTCTGTTAGACAGACTACTATTTGATCTTTTTATTTCTATATTTTTCTTTCATTTCCCTTGTTTGGTAAATGGAAGCAAGAGCTTACAGGAAAGTGTTGAACGGCAGGATCACAAACGACTATATGTTAGGCCTTTGTCTCCATCCTTTTCTTCTTTGCCTTCTACCTCTTCCGCTTGATCTTATTGTTTGACCTCCCCTTACTCTCTTTTCTGTGTGGATGTTTCTCAAACACATTCTATGTTGCATTGAGCAGTGAAACATCGATTCTGACACTCTTTTGGCTCTCCACTCTGCTACTTTTTGTTTTCACGTCCCGTCCAGATTTTCTTTTCTGTTGGTTCGGTGGTAGGCATGATGTGGGGGTTATGTCAGGAGGGGTGATCATAAATATTAGGAGCTGCAGGGAGACAAAGGGGCTAAAATGGAAAGGCTTGGGTGGATGAGGGGACCTGGCCATGTCATGTACCTCAGTCATTTTTCTTGTGCGCTTAGAACTCAGTCAGGGGTTTAATTGGAATCCAGACTTCAAAGAAAGCCTCGGCCCATCCAGCAGCCCCCCATCCCAACTCCACCCCTGCACTAACTCCCCTGGCTGGATCCACTCATGTCCACAGCGCACACACACACACACACACACACACACACACACACACACACACACACACACACACACACACACACACACACACACACACACACACACACAGACCGTGACCACTACAATATCAGAGAGAGCATCACCATGCACGACCCCGGCTGAAATTGACTTTGCTCATATTTGCACAAGATATTTAGGTGTGGTTTACGTTCATATGTGTGGATTTGTTCGGCCCTTGTTTGTGTTTGAATTTTAACAGCCCAATCTTTCTTACACTTTATTAAAGTCACCTATTTGTTGAAAATGCTTACATATTCATAAAGCAATATGCTAATTTGTTAATTAATTTAGGCTTGATACAAACAGATGAAATATATAAATAGAGAAAAACAAGAAATTTGACATCAATATTTACTTGCATTGCTTTTCCAAAGCATTTAATTAGTTTGGAATTGTATTGCTCATGGTAACGTTTCTAAATATCAACACGTTTATGATAGAAAAATATCTTATTCTAATACGCTTTTTGCTACAACAAATATCAGACATTAGGTAGATCCATTATGCATCTTCAAAACCTGAATAACATTTTTTATCAGTTGAGAAAACTGATGTAGTCGTAATGTACCACTGGAGGCACAATAAATAAACCACAAGGAGCTTAACATTAAGGATTATCTTTAAATGTGCATACCATAGTCTATTATGGGGTACAGTGGGTACATCTTAAGTAAAACACATACAGTACATCACACACATTGACCATCTTATCAGGCTGAGATTTGTATTTGTATGTTGTCTTCAATTTGTATACTTTTTAACCAGCACAACAATCACACTTTGGTTTGTAGTTTGACTCTCTTTTTTTATAGTTCTGGTATTAATGCCATAATTAGAGGAATTGGAAATATGCATGAAAACTAACTTTGTAATAGTCTCAGCCTGAAGGAAATGGCAAATGGGTCACTCCATTAGCATCATTGCACTAACTACTGTACTGTTTGGTACTTGTAGAACTTGTTAATCGCACTATTCATATCTCCATTGACTGAATAACTTCACTTCTCATATGATACTGTACACATAACCATCTGTACATGTTGCTTAAACTGCTTATACTGTTTATACAGTTTATTGTTGCTGTTTGCACATATAACCCATATTGCATCATTGCACTCACTACTGCACTGTTACTGTAAATAACGACCATGTTATTGCACTATTCATCCCGCATTGATTGAATTAATATACTGTTCATATAAGTAATGTACACACAACCAACTGTACAGGTTGTTTATACTGTCTATACTGTGCATATACAATCTGTAGATACTGCATATACAATCCCTAAATACTTACTGCTATAACATATGCATATAGTATTTTTTTTTCTCTCTGTATATATTATAGTACATCTTTGCACTTCTGGTTGGATGCTAACTGCATTTCATTGGCTTGTACCTGTACTTTGCACAATGACAATAAAGTTGAATCTAATCTAATCTAATCTATTATAATTGATATTGCAGCAGCAGGGGTTGAAATGAAGTAACATATGCACCTGTGTTATTAAGGCTTCTGCCTGCCTCTTTGGAGTTTCAGTGGGCCTTGTTAGCGCTGAGTGGAAGACACTTTTGAGGCTATACCTGTAAGATAATATGCTTCACAGCTATGATTATATGTAGGGAAAGAGGACCTGTTTTCAGACCTCTAACAAATCACTTTTTCCATCATGGGCTGGTAAAGGTGTTAATGACTCCTTGACTTTTTGATTTTCCATTTGAATTATAAAACAGCTGTATCAATTGAAGTACAGTTAATAGTGAATTTCAAGTAGCAATACATAGAAAAAAAATGTATCCAATTTAAATAGTTTTTGACTAAGAAAGACCATAAAAGCTTCAATCCGCGTGAACAAATAGTACGTTTGAGGGGGAAACACTGAACATGTGAAATTATGCCATAACTTAAACTGAAATGAGGTTAAGGAGGTCAGCTGTTCACTATTAGAACAGAGTTTAAATGCAAGAAGAATCGTCTGAATCCAGGAGCAATTTTTGCCAATATGAAGCATTTATTTTAAATAACATGAAGAGCTTTGATAAATTCCCTGCCCCGGTTTTAGGGAAATACAAATATTCAGATCCAATCAATATTATTTGTAATTATTTAGTACTGAACATACATCATAGTAACTTAAGGGTGCTAACTTGCCATAACAGCTATAAATGCATTCATAACAATAACATTTTTTCTTTTAAAGTGTAACATTTTTATTTACTATGTTTGCCATTTTGATAATGTCCAGCAAAGGAATTACACATTACTAACGTATTCCTCTTTTCATGATACCTGTTCAGTTTTGGCTTACCCTGTCACAGCAGCTCAATGCCTCCTCTGTAAATGTTTTCAGGAATATGAGTTTAATGCCGGAGTCTCACTTACAGCTGGTGGTAAAGATGATGACGACAGATTGTTAGATTGTTGTTTAAAGAAAACAGAGGTCTTTTCTACTATCCTGCTGTTTTGTAAAAAAAAACGGAAACAAGTATTGCTGTCTTGACGAGAAGCGTGGGCTCTGAATGACTAATAGGGCGGCTCATACAGAATGGTTTGTAATGGAGGTGTTAATGACCATGTTGCTTAAAGGTTACTTCTGAGTGGTGTTTTCTTTCTCCCTCAGGTCAACACCTTTATGTTCCCACCAACGTGTTCCCTTTGTTTCCTATTATCCTCCCCTTTTCCAGCACAACCTTGAGTGCAACTGCAGCGACCAACAGATCAAGGGATGACAGAATAAGACCAATGAAAAAGATAATGAAGGAGAGGTTTTATCAGTGAGGTCCCAGCACAGCCACTTTTAACTCAGGCGTCTTGACTTGGCTGGCATCCACCGTTTCTCACATGGGCTGCTGCAAGATGAAGGGAAAAGCATTCTGCTCTTTACAAACACAAGCAAACACACTCATTCATGTTAAGTTTTGTCAAACCTATCTGAATGTAGAGATCCCTTCTTCCTTTAGAAGCTCCTAAAGTGAAGGACACAATGGAATTATTGGAGGAAAATGGTAGGGGAAAAAAACAAGGTGAGGACTTTTTTAGATGTAGATAGAGGTCAGGGGTACATTGAGGAGGGGCTGCTAGCTTTTATGGTAATTGCAATCTCAGCATCCCATTGTCAATGGGCTCAGTGGTAGGTCTAATTTGAGAGCGCAAGTAGTTTTGTACTCTGTCACAGCAACCTATTGTCATAACCAGCAGAGCAGGGGGCCATAGTACACTTTCATGCCGGGTCTTTATTGGATTCTGGAAACAGGTGAATGTTTAGTGAAACAGATGGCCTTATCCAGAAAATAGGTGAACACTTGAGTAGTTAATGTCCTTGCCTGGAAAGAGGACGATATTCAGTCAAATGGATATCCTTGTCTTGGTGACCTGAGCTTCAGGAAGTATTGAGAGCATTTATGTTCTGTTGTGATTTTCAGCTCGGACAGCTGCTGTACGTGCACAGCTGTCCAATTGGGTGTAGATTAAAGGCAATTAGTTAATAACTGTTGTCCTTTTTGTTAGCAGAATAGATATTTGTTAAATTCCCACTCCTTCAAAGATTACTAAAAAACAATTAAATCCATTCGGATACAGGCTGACTTCCTTGTTCGTTGATACCAATTTGATGCCAAAATCCTGAATATGTGATGGTACTAGATGGTCTGCAGTGTTACAGGAATCGCCAGTACCATGAATCTGGGCTTGAGACTAATGATAAAATAATATGCAAAAGCTAAGAAAAAGGGGGTTGAACAACAAGGGTTTTTTCTTTTTTTGGATCTTTCTCTTTCTACCATGGGATTTAATAAGGAATCGATAATCGTGGAATTTAGTCTGTATTGCTATCATTTACTGAATCTTTCACATACATAGTGCTAGATTTTATCCGGTTTTCTTCTTGTATGTTCTTCGTGTCTTGGAGAGATTTTAGTCGAAGAATTGTTTTAGACAGCTGGCTCTCTGGACAGAAGAGGTCTAAGATAGGAAAAGGAAAACGGCGGTGTTAGTTTACTGTGATCTGAAACATGGATACCTCGGGTCTCTTGAAAAACACAGATCCACACACACACACACACACACACACACACACACACACACACACACACACACACACACACACACACACACACACACACACACACACACACACACACACACACACACACACACACACACACACACACACACACACACACACACACACACACACACACACACACACACTATCTCCCTACATCATCTGGGCTGATAAAAGACTATAGTGCAGAGCGAGGAGATGGAACACAACAACACTTCTCACCTTGCATGCGCAGACACAGAGAAAGAGACTGGCTCTTCTAAACTGAATACACTGTCTTCACATGTCTTCTTGCCCCTGGTGCAAACGCCATGCCCTCGTGCTTCATGATTGTTGGGAACACACACATAAATGTGTATGTATACAGCACATATTTATTTATTGTTCTCTGAGCCTCAATTTTTGGGCATATAAATGCTGCTGTTTATAAATGTCAAGAAATAAATTCCACAGCACTATCTTCGAACCATAAATCTTTCCCGATCACACCTATAGTGGTATTTAAACACAATGACATATTGCCATCACAGTAGAATTATATTTGTTTGGCCTTTTCCTAGTGTGTTTTAAAGGGTATGTCATTACAGCTAGTGCAGAGAGTTATGTGGTACATATTGTTTTGAATGCCATATTGTCTTAAATGTAACCTTTAATTAATATATCACATGAAACAGCCCTGTAAATATGAAGACAATACCCCAAATCATACATTAATAGATTGCTGTTAAAACTGTAACTGCCAACTGTAGAATTGTAAGCAAAAAATGAACCCTATATATAAGTGAAGGACATTGACGGAGCAGTTTCAGCCAAACGTGTGATCAGGTTGAGGTTACAAAAGCACTTTGTTTAATGAAAGAGAAATCTTGATCAATTAAAAAATCTTTCACATTTGACTTTTTCATTGTTTAGGCAGTATTTTTCTAACCTTAAAGGGTTGACATTTTTCCTTTTCACCTTAAAATAGTTGTCTCAGGTGCCCCTATGAACATCAAAATAGGTTTTGCGTTTTATTTTCCAGTTCAGAGATACCGTCCAGAATTACTTTTATGTAACTGATTTACATACATCCTCTGTATATATTTCAGGGTTTTGTCTAAACCAGGCGAATAGGGGTGCTGCACTCACCTACTTTACTTTACTGTGTGCATACATTTGAAAAGACAATTGATATTATGCTTTAGCTGAGTATGTATTTTTAAAGCAAATATTGAAGGAAAAACATGTAAATACTTTCAGTTAATTTGAATGTTTTGAAACTTTACATATCCATTTATTATAACTATTTCCTCATTATGTTGATACACTATGTAATTCAGGTGGCACATTTCTTCGTTGAAAGCATATTTGCTGCTCTAAATAGCTAGTATATGAGCGTTATTTATAAAAGGTGCATGTTTGAATAAAAATACTTTGAATATAAAAAATGTGTATGGTTCTTTAGCAATGCCATGATTTGAAACCAGTCAAGGCAGCTTCATTTGCTCTGTTGCAACCCCAAGCTGAGCCTGCTTGTCGGTGTGGCTGTGAAGGAGAAGGGCTACCGTGCTCTACCTGTGGTTCTGTGTGGTAACAGACCCCATGTTTCAGGCCCTTACCAAGGGGATTAAAGTTAGCAGTGGGGAGAAGTAGACTGGAGGCCTGTGATCCTAACATAAGGGGGATCCTGTTGGCTGATGGCTGTCATATCCACATTATGAAACACATAACAACACATTGCAGCCTGCACTGTATGCCTTATGATGAAATGTCTTGCAGTTTTCATTTAGGTGCCTTTACTTTCACTTTTATTGAGCAAAAAAGTGTCTTTTAAGTCCACCTACATCATCATACACCTGCAAATAGATCTCCGCAGGACGTGACACTGCTTGCAGTATCCTCTGTCTTTAAATGCTTGTGTTGTGTTCTACATACATTTAGCTCTGTTTATCTGATCTTTATCAGTGATGTGGTTATGATGCCACGATTGAGCTTAAAATGAAATGTTGTTAAGTGCCAAACCCACACACAGAGACTAGAGGATTGCATTGCCAGCCTCCTGCAGCAAAGGCCCAAAGTACCATAAAAACCTTAATTGGTGTGTTAAACATCAGACTGTAATCACATGTGGTGAGCCTGGAGAGATCTGTAAACACCCTGTATGTGGTGTTACTCTCCGCCTTCTCCTTTGCGACTTCCCCGCTTACACTACACCCAAACAAAAGCATGTGTTGATTTCAAAGCTGTAGGTCAACCTGGGTTTTTATTTTGTATTCCTTTAGGCTGGAGAAAATAAATTGACTACATATGGGGGGCTTAATCTGCTCATGGGGCAGCACTGTTAGTGTTTGGACACTAATCACAATGGATATAACATTAAATATGTATACATGTGTGATAGTGGCTGTCTGCTCCTTTTTCCCCAAGCCAATACAAGACTTGCATACACCAGTTTAGACGTGTCACGGTCTCCGTGCTAACATCCAATCCAATGTATTGTGTTGAAAATGGAAAGTTGATTTTAGCGTGCCGCTTCACGAAGGACTCGGTCTTTTGAAGGGCAAAATGCAGTAGGCAGAGAAAAAAATCTGCCGCAGAAGGTGAATGCTGTCTGGGTTCAGGTCAATCAGTTTTCTTCTTCTCACCCACATCCCCCTACTGCCTCACTAACTCCATCTTTCTTTCTCTATGGAGCACCGGAACGATTAGCCGAGGAACTGATGTTGGAATAAAAAAATGTTCCTTTAAATGGTATGTTATTTTAATTCTTTTTTACATATCTTATGTTTCATTATCTCTGTCTTTTACCATGAGCACACTCATTTAAAAAAACAAAAACATTTTGAATAGTAAAGCTGCCATCATTATAACAGTGTATTGCATATTGAAGTAACTAAGACGGGCAAGTCTTAGCATATGGACATTGAAATGTTCTATTGTAACTTATGGACAGTAACCTTTTGCAATTTTGTGAAACCATACAACACTGATTATTTAAAGAGATATTTTCTCTTACCTGCCCCTTTTACAGACAAGTCAGAAATGAGAGTTGGCTACACTGCAACAGCAGCATTGGTAGGGAGTTGCTCCTATGCTGTCTGACGCCGGGTACTGAATTGTGATCTTTTAGTGAGATGATAGTCTCCCAACTCACTGCTCCTCCCTGCAGCCCCCTGTGCACTTGGGAACGAGAGATCCGTGTCTCTTCTGGTAGTATATCTTCATGTGTTTTTGAGGTGTAATCTCCCTTATGTCTTAACCACTGCATTAAATGTGATTGCAGTGACATTTCCATGAAAAGATTGCCATAATATGGATTTTATGTAATTACAAAGCTGGAACGCTGATACATTTTTTTTTTTATTATTGCTCTTGAGGGTTTTTTTTCTGATGCAGGTGTGGTGGTGTCCTACTCTTTTATTACACCCAGAGAGCTAATAGCCAATGTAGATACACGCTGATAGAAGAGGTTTATCACAACACAGCACTGCTGCATTGATGGCTGCACTCTCCCAGAGGGTAGAGGTGCTTATTATGCATCCCATATAAAGGCACAGTGTTTGCTCATAAAAGCCCAGTCTGGATAACGATGCTTGAACACTCGCTCTCATCTGATTTCATTTGAAGACTAATGATGAGTTTGCCTTCTAACTTCATTTCCTCTCAACATTACAGTGCAGCTGTGTTTTTCGCAATGATGAAGTGTTATAAAACTGTGGACGAAGTGTCTGAGGTACATTTGTGAAATGAGGCATCACAAGTCCAGATTTTCTGGGAGATGGAATGAATTCTTTAAAGTATGCTGTTGAGTGTAATGCACAGTGGCCTTTTCTTTTTGTGTCGGCGCTTTTGTTCTTCCACTTCCTGTTTTTAGTAAGCCCACGCAGACATGGGGCTGCTAGTGACAGCATGCGTCCTCAGTTACCACCTCGGCCTAATATAATACTGCCATTCAGGCTCCATTGTCCACTTAATGGCAAATTTAGCCTGGAACAAAAATATTGAAAATGTATGAAGTACGGACAATTTTTCTGAATAAAGAATTAGCTGTGAAAATGCAAGTTCTTTGCATGTTATGTGCCAATCTTCATGGTATAACATTGTGCTTGTAAGAATATAGAAGCAATTAAGAATGCTTCATATCTGACAGCGAATGGATAGAAAGATTCAATTAACAGTTGAATTAAATTCAAGCAGTGGCAGTCGCTTATTGCTATTATTATAATATTAATTTCTAAACATTTTAAGCCGTGTGCAAAAAAAAAGGTATGGAAAAACAATATGGATATCACTTTAACTTTCAACCAGAAATCAATATTTCTCATGTTCATGATTTCAAACCTTTTGGCCTCCTTTTAATACATATTGGTTAGTGTGTGAGTTTGTGCCACAGGAAAGGCCTGATATGCATTAGATACGGCCAAGTGGAGGCGGAATTATCTTCTCAGGCATTAAAGTGTTCGGTAAGACATCCACACTTAAACGCACACTTACCTCTCATATACGCTATTCCTTCCCACTTAAACGCATTTGAGTAGAGCTATTAAATGAATTATGTCTCTTTTGTGTTTTTGACCAGTAGGTGAGCATTACAGATTTCAATCAATCTGCTTCAAACTGGTAGAATTTTCTTTGATTAAACCATTCAAAGACACAGCATTTGCATCAACGTTGAAATGCTTGACTGAGTTTTAGAAGCGCTACTGTATTGTCTTTACTACTGCGCTCTAAGTTTGTTAAGATTCATTTGTTGTTGCTGCACAGGAGTACCATTATCACTCTGCCATTACAGCTGATGACAGCTGCTGCTTCAATGGATTTTATTATTATAGACTGTTGGCATTTAATTTAAATTATATTGTATAAAATGAATCAAGTACTGCATCTTTTCTTTCTTTGTGACATTGGAAATATGTATTACTATGTTTCAATAAGCTGACTGGTTTATTTTTTAATTACAACATATGTTTGCTGACAGACATGCTGTATAAAATGCCACGCTGCACCTGTAGTGGAACAAAGACATGGCAATGAGGAGAAGGTGTGTTACACTATATACTATGGTAACAAGGTAAAAACCACTAGCCATGAAATCTGTGCTGATCACATGCTTCCCTGTAGTTCCCTAAAGTGGAACAACTGTTTTCACTGCAGCTTGTAACCACCCTTCCATAAACATTGACCTTATGCCTGAAAAATCAATTGCAAGTCTGAAGTCCTCAGTTAACATCACTGGCCTTGTGGATGAATCGAAAAGTATTAAAAATAACTTATTTCTTATTATAATTACCTTGGCCTTGCACGTTATTGATAAACAATTATGCACTTTTTATAACCCCCTCTGAAGCTACTGATTTTATTCTTTGTCAAATGGATTACCACAGCGCATTACAATCAAAGGTGTTGCTTTAAAATATTATTTTAAAGGTGATCAGTTTAGAGTTGAAACGAAATATCAAAGCAATGCTTTATACATATTTAATGCAAGGCTAACTGTTTTCATGGACACTAAGAGACGTGATTTCAAGTCTTTATAGGTAGAAGCTTTGTTCAGGTCTTTCAGTTTTCCTGCAGTAAATATTTGAAATAATAGTTATATTTATATATAAAGCCAGGATGCGTACATACTGTGCAGAAGCTATACAGTCACACACAACCAGGGTGTATAAAGAGACTGTTAGTTTGCTCTAGTGGTGACTGGCTGCCGGCCAGTAGAAGCTTTCTCAGGCTTCAGGGAAGATATAGTGTCCATAACCCCCTCCTAGCACTGTCCTTCCTTTGAGCCGCATTTGAATTTAATATTCCATGAAATAAGGCAGCCTATCAGGCTGCTGTAATCACGTCAGGTTAATAGAAGAAGTAAAATTACTCCTACTTACTCCGCTCTCCCTCTCTTTGACACTTTCTCAACCATACCCCTTTTCCCTCAATCATGAGAATATTTGAAGCCAAACTGTGTCTTGTATTTTTTTCCTCCTTGAAATTCTTTTTTCTTCCTCCCGAAGTGTTCTGATTATTATTAGGATTCATCCTGAATGGCTGATGCAGATCCCTTTGAGAGTGAGACGACTGATTTTCCAGTCCTAATAGGATGTTCAGTTTGTGGGAAATAAATCTGGACCTTCATTCTTTCTTAACTTGTTTTTTTCAACCAGCATATTCTCTTTTCATTTAATACTCAGTTTTTTTTTACTCAGTAGCTTGCTGACCCACACACACACAGACACACACACACACACACACACACACACACACACACACACACACACACACACACACACACACACACACACACACACACACACACACACACACACACACACACACACACACACACACACACACACACACACACACACATGACCGCAGTCTGTGGGTGTCAGCCTGTCAGGGTTGTAGATGTCATGTAATTGTATGTATCACCTGCAGCATTCCTTCTGTGTAAAAGCATTCTCCTGCAGCACTGAGGCCTGCTGTTCCATAGTGATACGGCTATGCCATACATGTGACACCCACACATTGCTCCCTGTGGATCACTCTTTATTACTCCCATTTCACCTCCATCAAGGCCTGGTCTGCTGCCATTATGACACCTGAGGAGAGAAGGAGGGAAGGGTACGAAGGAGAACAGTCGCACTCAAGGCAGTACAAGCCTGACAGACTGTCTTTTGGACAGGCTGGGGACAAAGAGAGTTTCTAGGCAGCCAGCTCCTTAAGTAGGATTTCTCCTTTTTTATAGACCACCTTTTCACAATAAAGACGGTCTCTAAGGCTGCAATTCCGAGTTTTCTGTCTTCAGTCACACATAGTTCTTCAGATAAGTCAAAGAGATGCATGGTGAAAGCTGATCATATTCAGACTTGTGCTTTTGGGTGTGCTTAATTTTGTGTGAGGTCTCAAAAATGTCAAAATAATCCGTCTGCAGCTTTCAAATGTTCTTCTCTTGTGTTTCTCGAGACCACTATGAATGAGCATTTCCCTTTACTCACATGCAGATGGTTTAAAGCATTTTACTTTCATTTATTTACATGTTAAATACACCATGATTTAAAAAATAAGTCATAAACATTTTCGATTCGATTAATTAATTAAGAGCTTCAAATAGTGGTCAACTTTTAGGCAGATTTTAAAGGTCCCCTGACTGACAAACTTGTATGGTTTATAGATTTACTTTTCATAAATAGCTAATCTTTTTTTTAGATTTCCAGTGTGCCATCATGACCAAAAACACCTGAAATACAGAAAATCATTCAACCCAGGCTGCAGTTCTTTCCTCTCCCTCTGAATGAATTTAAACAGGAGAAGTGACTCTGTCATATTAAGAATAGGAAATGGTAGATCAGGAAGAAGGGCAGAAAGAAACTGACAGGAATGCAGGCATCATGCATCCTCTAAAACCTACATCGTGGTGTCAAAATGTCGAAACAAAGAACTAATGGGAAACCATTTTCTACACTATTCTTCACCAAGAAACAATGGTTTTGATTCCAAGTTTGGCTGCATGTGATGCTTTTTATTGGCGATTGCAAATGTTGCCATTGCAAGCTCTATTTTTGGGACTTGAGTCAGGCATGTAAAGACTTTTTTTTCTTGCCCATGCCCATTTGGTATTGAGGTTATTTACCATAAGTACTTTCCTGTGCAGAATTGTGACTGAAGCAATCAAGTGACACACTGCAATTTCTGTTACGACCATCACTGGAAATGAGCTGTCCCATTACACAGTGCAGTGTGAACCTAAAAGAGCGCCTTAGGCAAACGATGCATTTTGTTAAAGTTTAGGAATTTCCCTTTTATTTTGGATTCTTCAAAGGAAAATGGAATGTATCTAAATGGTAGCATGTTTGCTGTTTCAGTCACTGACTACCTACTGGTTCCTGTAGTCAGAGTTAATCTTCATTATTATTAACTAGTTAAATTACAGTTAACTTATATTTTAAAGGAATTGCATTTTAAAAAGTGTGCTTCTATCTTTGATCAAAAACCGTAAATTCCATTCCTCGACAAGTTTTAATTTGCAGTGTTTTTGAAGATTCCCCGTACCGTAGCAATTTTTACATGTAATTTGGCGCATATAGTAAAGATGGTGGGTGTAGAGAAAAAGCGGCAATGGGGTTAGACGGTGTATGCTGATTTATAGCAAGGCCAGAGAGCAAAGCCCTGAAGCAGCAAATGCAGTGCTTCAAATAGAGATTGCCGGTGGCCTTTGGTGTGATCGGTGACCCAAGGTGAGGCACTTAGTGATTTATCTCTCACATATCCCTTCATCTCTCTTGGTCTGTGGTGGGGCAGGGCAGGCTAAACACGTAGCACCTCTCTCGTAGCTTTGGCCCTGGCCTTGACTCTCTGCCTGGCCCAGGAACATAGCCGAGTCTAGGTTGGAAAGCATCGAACACACAGCCTAGCACCTCTGGCAGTCAGGGTTAGCAACATATAGATGAGGGTCAGAGTTGCAGGTCAAGCTGGCAGACCTTTCACCGTGCTGGAGTGCATCCCTGAAACTCTGTTACGCTGTGATTTGTTTTTTTTTGTTATCAACTTCTTTTGAGCGGGGCCTCTTTCTTCTTTTCTTGCCTCCATTCTTTAACACACACTAACACGTACACTATGATATGATCCCTGCTCTCCCGTACACACATTCACACACTTGCTGTGCATACCTTCATATATACAGTCATGAACACACTCTGAGCCCCACAGCTGTCTAAAGCTGAGGTTGGCTAATGAGGAGATGTCTTCTCAGTTGAGTGGACTTGATGCCAAGAGGAAAAACCTGCAGAATCAGCCCTACAGCTTCATCTGTCCCCTCTCTGTGGTAATGTGTGTGTGTGTGTGTGTGTGTGTGTGTGTGTGTGTGTGTGTGTGTGTGTGTGTGTGTGTGTGTGTGTGTGTATGTGTATGTGTATGTGTATGTGTATGTGTATGTGTATGTGTATGTGTATGTGTATGTGTGTGTGTGTGTGTGTGTGTGTGTGTGTGTGTGTGTTCACGCAAGTGTGTGTATATCTACTCTATCTACGCACATACACAATTTAGACCCGTGCTCCTGCGAGTTTTGAGCAAGTGTGTATTCCAATGTGGGGAGTATGAGTGGTGTGTTCTTGTGTATGCTAGTCCAAAAGACAGAAAGTGTGTGTGTGTGTCTGTGTGTGTGTTAAGCTCGACTACACTCTTAACACATTTCACTGCATGGGACTTGGGCTGACATCTCCCATGCCCTGGGATCCTTTAGGAGCAAATTTAGAGTGATTTTCAGTGCAATTATACCTGCCAGCTTTGACTGGTAGAGTTGCCCTCTTCTCGGCTCATGTCTTCATGCTGGAGAGCAGCTCCAGTGATGCTGAGGAGGCTGGTGCTAGGGCCCAGGGCCAGCAACCAACTAAACCAGAGAGGTATCCTTCCCTAGCTGTGACTGGCTACAGTAGCCCACACTCATGGTCCTGCAAGGTGCCCAGAACAAGAAGCCATTCACAGCCAGTGGAAGGTGATAATTATCTCCCGCTCTGAGTGTCAGTCACCACTGCCTTCTGTCCTTGTAATCTGCGAGGGTGTGTAGAGGCTGGGTTGGTGGCATAATTGGAGAGGCCACAATGGGTGATTAGTGAACCTTGCACCTCTAAATAGCCCCTGCCCATGTGCTATGAGCCGGTAAATGTAATTTTTGAAGCTAAATTGTTAAATTACATCAAATGGATGCTCTTTGACAATCAATATCTTGCTGTAATAGATATTTTTTCAAATTATACTGTGATGAATATTATAATGCTTATATAATCGGTTAAATCATACAACATTTTTTTACGATCACTGCCAATGCGGTGTGTGAATGTTTATATGGGTACATGTGTGTCATTCCCCTGAACGGGACCCCTGTGACCTCCGTGTGTTTCCCTGTCTGGGGCCAGACTGCAGTGTCTTAAGCACCATATATCAGATTAGCCATAAAACCCCCGCCTTGGCCTTACTCTGCTCGACACACTGGAAGCTAATGAGAGATGCACGATCAGCTTCACAATGATGCCACTCACCACCTCCTGTAGAGTAGCCTGGGTAATAAAGTAAGGAGGGGTGTTGAGGACAATCTGATTCCTTACAAGAAGTACATTACCACTTCAGCTGCCATGTCCGTGCGGGCATCCATTTTACCTGTATCAAGGTACATGGTAAAAGCACAAGCTCATTTTCTAGGTGAGAAGAGGTTCTGCACAGGGACTTGAGCACTTCTCGCTAATTTCACAGATATTTCACAGAAGCTCCGGAGAACATTTTTGTGTTGCAGCGGTGTTTCAGGAGATTAGGTGGAAAGAGTCTTTGCCTGGCTGTGGAATCTGCAGGAAGGCCATGGTTAGTCAGGGTCATGATGATCAAATCATCAGTTAAAAGGTGAACCTAAATTGCTATTACATTTAAATCATATTGAAATTGAATAGGTCAAGGAAACAAAATTGTTAGGTATAATTCTGGATCAAAAATGATCTTGGTCTAAACAAATTGATAATGTTGTATGTAAAATGGGAAGGGGTGTGTCACTTGTTAAAAGAATTGTAAAATATTTGCCAAAAGATGTCGGTAGACAAGTTCTAGATGCTTTGGTTCTGTCACAGTTTGATTACTGTTTTGTTATTTGGTCTAGTGCTGCAGAAAAAGATCTAGACAAACTACAAGTAGCTCAAAATAAGGCAGCACGATGTGCACTGCAGTGCTCCTACAGAACCAGAGTGACTGAAATGTTGGAGACCCTTAAATGGTTGAGTGTCAGACAGAGGTCCACTTATACTTTGTTAAATGTTGTTAGGAATATTACAGTGACACACTTACCACATATATTATCACAAAGGTTTATATCGCAGTATACTCAACATAACTATCAAACAAGACATGCAATAGAAAGAAGGTTCGTATTAACCACATCTAAATCAAATAACAGACAGAAAACAGTCATGTACAGAGCCATGGTCAGCTGGAACTCTTTACCAGTCCACATAATTCAGGAAAATTCTCAAGTACATTTTAAAAGGTTGCTAAAACATTATATGAGCATTACAGAGTAAAATGTAACTGTGCCTGTGGTTTGGCCTTGTGATGATGGCTAAAATGTGATGACCATTTTTGTTTCACTTCGTATACCATTGTTCATATGATGAAATGAGTTGTTCTATTTTGCTTTTAGTTTTGTTTACTGTTTGTTTTGTGTGTGTGTGAGGACCCCAGGAAGAATAGCCAACGCTTATGCTAGTGCTAATGGGGATCCTAATAAAGAATAAAGGGACGGGCATATTAAGCAAAGGTGTTGTATTGCTGAGGAAGCTGAGAGCCAGCCTTGTCTGGGGCAGGTGAGCAATGTCTCACACACTCACTCTGACTTTTGCAGATGAAAGAGAACATTTCTGAGGGCGTAAAGACTGCAGGCCAGAGGTCAAGCACGATGCATTTATAGTTTAGGTGTGTGTTTACTGTCTATTATACATGTTTATTGTCTTGTCGTAAACCTAATTTTAATAGTAACAAAAGTTCCTCATGTGTTTTTATAGTAGCCATAACAAGTTCAGACAGACTTAGGGTTTTAGGGAAATGGTGGAGGGTCACAGGCTACAGAGAGGGCATAAGGACGATTATTTATTTAGCTCATTAGCTAATAGCGCTTCCATCCAGTGGCCCCAGGGAAACACTATTTCATGTTTCTGAAACTTCTTTATTAAGTGTTTAACAGGTTGAATCCGGGGAAAAGACCTCCACATGACGACAAACTCTTAATGAATCCTAATCTGGAGAAGAACAATAACCCCGCTGATCCTATAATATTTCACGATGCCTCATATATTTTCAAAAGTATAATAAAGGGTTTAAAATGTTTTATATTCCCTCAATTATGGAATCAAATAAAGCAAGCTGAGGTTGTATTGGCACATTGAAAAAAAATGTATGACAGCGCTTGTCCTGCATTTAAGAGCGCACCAATTTCCTGGTTGTGCTCGCAGTGTTTGTGTTCTGACATTATGGGTTGAGATGTTGACAGTGAGATAGTGACCTAGCTTAGCAACGCCCCCCCACTCCACTCCACGCACCTGACACCCATCACCTTTACAAACACACATACACATTGTGTTACTGACGAGTACTCTGGTCAGTGCGCGGCATGTTGCTGACTCTCCAAAAAGCTACCCCGCCCAGATAAATAATAGAGTCAAAGAGGCTTTCTCCTGTCGCTCCACGCCATCAACTCCAAACACCAAAGTTGATGACTCAGCTGTAAGGTGTCCATTATCTGCTGTGGACGCAGGAGTTGAGCAGGCTCGTCCAGTGGGGGGCCACGCGTGTTAAAGCGTCCCTCAGGCTCATCTGACAGCTTACTTCTTTCTGTGCCCTCTACAGTCACAGTCATAGCAAGGCAAAGGCAGCAGACACCCATATATATTAATATCCTCCTTTGCTCAATGTCATATCTATCTTTCAAGGTCATGATTAGGATGAGCTGTGATCAGATACGCTACTGACTCCCTCTGCCACACACACACACACACACACACACACACACACACACACACACACACACACACACACACACACACACACACACACACACACACACACACACACACACACACACACACACACACACACACACACACACACACACAATCCCTCTGTCACTCCTGAGTCATCACAGTCAACAAAACATTCAACAGCGGAGTGTTTGATTCCCCTGCTCTGTCACTATTTATTCTAATATCTTCTGGCATTATAGCAGTAGCTCATAATGAGTTCTGATAAATTAAAGGTTGTATTGTTCAGCTGCCATGGCTGTCCTTGATCAGGATGCCAATTATTGAGGGTAATTTTCTTACTCACCCCTTTTCTTCCATATGTCCCAAACAAAAGGACATTTCTGAAGAGTGAATCAAGTTGACACATGGTGACAGATTTTTAAAAAACCTTTTTCCTCAATAATACTTCAATGTTATGATGGCACTTCCTGCTTTTCTTTTTCTTTTTTTATTCTACCCCCATGTTGTGTTCTTGCTTTAGGTGCAAAGTACAAAATACTGCTCCTGTGACTCAATTGAAGATGTCACCCAAGAATCTTTAACATGAATAGAATAGTTTTGACCCTCCTAATCCAAAAAGACGGATGAGGATGCAGTCATTCTGTATTTTTACAGATGTAGTCAGACAAGTATGCCTCTTCCTAACTAGTGTTGATCTAAACATAACTTAATAAAACTAACATGCTCAGAGGCAGGTGAAGGGAGGGAAGACATCTTCTTCTTTCATAAACAATATATGAGGTGCTTTTTGCAAGTCAAATCCTTAAAGATTTACTGCCAGCTCCACTCTCAGGGCTTTTCAAAGAGCAAAGATAGCATGCAACGGAAATGTTGAGGAAAGTAGGGTGGGGTTGGAAAACAGAACATGAAGCACTTAAATTATGGTTGATGGGTGATATTTAACTCAAGATTGAGAAATATCTCCATGTTTTGTCTACACTGTTTTTCTTCTTCTATTAAGCCAGAACATGTTCCACAACCTCTCGGCCTGCTTCAATTCTGTGTTGTGACTGCCTTCATTGGCCAGCATGAATTCACAGAGAATCGGCGTCATATCTCCTAAGTGAGAGTGACCTGTAATTAAGGTCCTCAGATACCCTCTGCATGTTATCGCTTTAACAATCTCCAGGGTAAGATGCTTTTTGACTGCTGGTTGTGCAGTGACCTGTGCACATCAAGCTTTTCTCTGCTTATTGGGTTGTCTTCTTTCCACACTAATGGCCAAAGGGGTTTGAGTCCAGGCTTCACCTGACCACTGCTCACAAAGCTGGGTCTCTCAAACCGACAGGCGGAACAGAAATCACATTAACCCAGCCCGAACCAAAAGAAAAGCCTACTGTTGCACATACATTCTAAACAAAAACAGGAGAATGGCACTGTTTGCCCCCTTCATCAGCAGCATGTGTCACTTCGACTCATTGTTGTTTACTGGTGTTTCATGAACGCCGTCTGCCACCCACACCTTCTTCCAGAGGGCAGTGGTCATGCTACTTGTGACAGCATTATTGGGCTGAAGAGCTAAAACACCCTATTGGTGATGGCAGGACATGACGTCTTTAGACAAAATTATAGCTATGTTGTAATAATTCATAGGACTTTCTGCCAATTAGGGTATCGTTTTGTTTTTTTTAGTTTGGTTTATTTCAAGCAGGCCACTGCAGTCTGGCACATCCTGCCTGTAGGCTTGAAGGGAAAGAATGAAAGGTGAGTTAAAGCTAAATTAGTTATCAGAGCAGTCATCTACCGGCAAGATTTTTTTTGTAAAGAAAAAGATTGTGGTTGAGTTTTTTAGGTGAGTCTCCACGTCTCTCATCTTTCATCTGCGTGTGCTGCTCTGTGTCCAGAAGGCATCTAGACTCATTTCTTTTCTACCCTTTACATTGCACCTCATCATAAACTTCCCCCACCTCGACAATGCTGTGGAGAATAAATCGACCATATTTCAGCACTGATGCTCCCTGCCCCATCCCAGTCCTTGAGAAGGGAGGGCAGCAGCCCTGGCAGTTTGTTGTTTTTATTTAATGCGCTCCTACTTCCATGTCATATTTTCTGTCTTTAATTGATGCCCATGCCTGTGTTGTTGCCCAGTGCACCATTGAGAGGATGCTTTCTCAAAACAGGCCCTTATCTTGCTCTAATAGGCCTGGCACTCCTCTGAGGCCTTCAGCTGTGTCAAGCCACTGCTGCCTCGCTGCGCCTACGGTTTGAACTGCTGCCGTGTTGCCCATTAGTTCTCTCTCCAGGCCTCACTATTCCCCGTGCTCATCCCTCTGCCACGCCACCCCCCAGCCCCACAGCCTTCCCAGCCCTATCTTTCACCTCTGCCTGCTCTGCTCCCTGCTCCCCACTCCCCAATGTTTCATCAGCCATAATATGAGCACGCTTTCACAGTAAACATTTTTCTTCGTATTTTTTCTCTGCAGCTCCACTCTGCAGGTCTGGTCCCGTCTAGGTAATTTGTGTGTTTCGAAGGTACTTTAGACCATGTGCCACCCATCACATCCTGCCCCCTGCAGGGGGCCCTCCTGCTAAAGTCAGTGCATAGGGTACATGATTGCATACTGCATTTAGATGGCACAAGGTTTTTCTTTATCTGAATTGTTTGTGTGTGTTTACAGTACGTGTGTTTGTGTGTATGCTTGTATGAAAGCGATTGCCTCTGCTTGAGCATGTTTGAGGGAAAACAGTTGTATCTAAAGTGTAAAACATATCATACTGAACTTGTAGGCCCTCTTTGCATCAGCGCCTCTGCACACATTGATAAATTGGCAAAGCAGTTTGTTCTACCAAATTTAACAATGATATATCATTATCACAACTTTGGGGTAAATCTATAAAATCAATGAGCCTGCCGGTGGAGCAGGATTAGTATTACTAACACGCGGAGAGAGTGTTAAAGTGCCCGAGTATGGATCCCAGTTGTGGCTTGGATCAATGGCATTTGTGGACACTAAGCTCAATAACAAGCCATCCAAGAACTGGTTAGAAGAAGAAAGAAATAGATGTGAAAAGCAAATTTGCTGGTAGAGAAGCTAATATCCTGTGCGCGCCTGGCTGAACATGAGCTGTGTAGCTGCTGGCGGGTGAAGAGGGAGTAGAGGGCAGGAGAGGAATAGATTCCACTGCTGAAATGATACAGATACAAATGTAGCTGTCATTATTGATATTCTTCCATCATTGATATTGGCATACAGGGATGAAGAATGTAAAATACATTGATCTCAAAGGGTGGGAAAAATGTATTGAGTGACACAATTTGATTTAGATATTGAGTGTTTTCAAAGACACAGCTGATGCTGAAAAGGATATTGAGAAAACTGTATACTGGATATCTTTTGGGAGTGATTCTCCATCAGATAAGAATAATCATTGACAGCATGTTTGAACTGGGTTAACAGAGTGAGATATAGAGCTCTGGTTGCATGGCTTTTGGGCGGTTGAACAGCAAGAGGTGGGTGGAAGCCACTATGATTGCATTTCAAAAGTCATATTTAACTGTTTAGGTCTCAAGTCTACAAAAGATGACAGTGTCCTAAAAGTATGTGAATCTCACATCTATGACAGTGTCAATTAACTCATATTTTGGCAGTACTTAGGCTATTCTATAAAGTGGACCTAATCGCATGACTACATATACAAATCCTCTGTCAACATTTGTAAAAATGTCATTATAGTTTTACAATCATTTGGAAGATTGCCTCAAATATAAATGACCTTTTCTGAAAATGGTTACTCGGGTTGTAAGAATTAAAGTAAAAAAATATTGTGAAAACCTGTTTCTAAAGCATATGTTCAGGTATCTACCATGACCCTCGCCCTAGCCTTATCTAATTACATTTTAAGAATATGCTTAAAGCAAGCTTACAAGATAATTACTATGATGTCCATGTCACATTGTTCCTAGGGTGAGTATTTTGTCAGTAAACCCCTTGACATATACCTATGAAAGGGTGAGCCTGTTAAAACATTAGTTCACACAAACTATATTTCTTATTTGCTGGCAGAATCCATTTTCTTCATCTGTCGAGACACTCTGAGAGATAAACAGGACAATTTCTCTCTGTCAGTGACTCTGATTGCCTATGTGCTGTTGCTCTGTGATTGTACATCCAATAGTGGCCGACTCTGTATTCAGAAGTAACTGCTGGCAAGCGGGGAAAATGTAGCAAGCGAACTGTGGTCAAACATCACTTCCCTAAGAACACAAGTGGGCCATCTATACAAAAGGCTGACGATAACAGCAAGACAACAACCCAACTTATTGGTTTGGAGGAAAATACAAAGGAGGGAATGATAGATTGAACCGAAGGGGGGGGAGAGGAAAGTTTGTTCTTTAAGGCACAACATAATGCCAGGTACAGAAGGGAAAGGACAAGCTAGATGAGATATTGTGCCAAGAGGGGGATGTGTAGGAAAAAGACAGCGAAAAAGAAAGCCCTGTTGAGAGCTGGGACTACTTGTGATGGGGCCGGTTTGTTTTATACCTCTGTTTTGACAGAGATGAGCGATAGACGGAGAAAGACTTGGAACAGGGCGTAATTAAACAGCCTAATGAGTTTGTGCCTCTTTTGAAGACTGTTTTTAAATGGAGCCCTGGTTTTGTGCTAGAAAATCTTCTCTTTTAGAGATGTCAAAGAAGTTTCTGACAGACCAGTTATCACAGCATGTCAAATTGCTCCAGCTCAAGAAATGATTTGGATTTTTTTCTTTTCACAGAGTGCTGCGAAACAAAAGCCCCCCCACTCTTTAATTTGCCTTGGCAGGGTCCCTCTGGGTGGGGGGTCCGCATGGACAGAGAGGGCTTTGCCAGAGGATTATAGGATGAGAGGGGGTGAGTTGAGTGAGTGTGCATAAATGTGTGTGTGTGTGTGTGTTTGTTGGAGGTGTGCATCTGCGTCTGATAGGCATGGGGGTGTGGGGTTCGTGGGGGGTTACAAGCAATTTTTCCCAAAACGCTGCAATTGTCCCCAAGATTGAACAGCGCAGAGTGGTGACGCTCATTTTCCAGTCTATTCATTATCTCCTCTGTATTTACTTATCTTTGTCTCACAAGGGAAAAAAAATCTGTGTTAAAAGGGGCCCTTTCATGTGGAGAGGGTTTTTTAACTGAGCTTTATGCTCTGACATGGTTGAGTTAAACTAAACTGTAGTTATGTTATGCAAGCAGTATGAATAGCAAATTAGTACTTCCTGCATTTCAGTGGTATTATAAACTGTATTAGATCCCTGATTTCTTCAAATTGCATTTCCCTGCAGTCTCGTATAGCGCCTGCTTTTTTGATGAAATTCCCAATTTTGTGGTGAGAAATTAGCTCAAAGAAAATCACATCGTTATTCTTGGACAGAAATAATCATACAGTGTTTTTACAACCTGTGCCATAGAAGTTTATGATTTTATTTCTCTTTGAAAATAAATCCCCTCATAAATGATTCATTCTTGGTGAAAGATCATCTGACAAGGAATAATAAACCAGTACTAGCCGACTCGTATTTACATTCAAATAAATGCAGACAAAGGAAGTTCATACGAAAAGATATTTCTTCTGTGTTTGCGACACAATAAAACATAGTTGTCATTGTCCCTCTCAATGACTGTCAAAGCTGATTTACAGGTTTGTTTTTCTTGCAACTAAGAGTTTGACACAACGTCACTGCTGCAGATTCACAGAGTTTTTTTTTTTCCTTTGTCACTTCACTATACATGTAGATACCATGTCTGTCTCTGATACTGGGGTGAAGAAATGGCTCATTTTGTGCTGCTATTTAAGTACAAGCTGCAGCTCTAGTTAAAGAGCTTCGGGACAAAAGATGTGATAAAAGCAAACCATTGGTAAAAATGTATATTGCTTTTATTTAACAATGTCAGTTTGAGTTTGCAGACACATCCCTTCAAATTTGCAAAACCTTTATTATGTAGGATAATAATGATAAAAATGACACAACATTAGGAAACACAGAAACACAAGAGAAAGATCTAACTTTTAAAGCACAACCCTGTATTTACATGAGTAGTTGCAGTTTTTAGTTTTCAGAATTTTGTGTATTGTAAACGGAAATGTTGTAATTTGTTGATAACATTTAGATATATTGTGAAGAGTTAAAATGTATTAATCTATAATCAGTTTTGTGAAACGTCAAACACTTTAGTCCAAAACTTTTTATTAAAATAATTGTGGGCAGATCAAATGTTAGAGGATGTTAGAGTGTGGTTAGAGGGCCTTGATAAAGTAACAGTGCTGCACTGCAGAAACAGTAAAGTATGTGATAGAAATAGCTTGAAGAAACATCTCCTCAGGGCACACCTACAGCTCTCACCCAGCTCTTCACAAGAACTATAAAGAATTTTCAAACAAAAAGGGATTTTTTTTTGCCTTCAAACTTAATTACTGTTATTCCTCTGTTAGGTGCCTGATTTGAGGGAGATAATAAGGTGAGATATTGAAGTGGGCCTCCAGGGGGCTCAGGTCTGGTGGATCAGGAGCACGAAGATGAGGGAAGACACCATCTTTTCAAATTATTCTGGGGGGCCAGTGCTCCAAAGCAGCTTATGCAGCTAAGGCTTGGTAATTAAATTATAATTTAACCTGCTGAGGGTGGAGTGGCAGGACTGGACCAGGCTTGGGGGGTATGGCACTGACAGGATTTACACTTAATGAAATAATAAAGCAACACCAGCAAGGAAGCATGCAATGAAGAAACAGACGCGGCGCCACTTGGCTCTCTGTTTATCCACTCTTCAGTGCTGGGGGGAGGTTAAAAACAAACGAGTTACTCTCTCTCTTCTTCATTTCTTCATCTCTTTGTTCAGTACATGTAGTGGGTGGCACTGTATTTAAGTCAATAAAGTACTTTTTATCGTGTTTTTTGTATTTACTATATATACATTTGTGTTTGTGGTGTGCTTGGATTGCCAACTTTGTTTGTGGTTCAGTAAAGAATTGTGATGTAAAAGATATGGGTAATATGTTCACAGTATACCAGCCTTTGTTTATGTTTATTTGATAATCTTATCCATTAACACGTCTGTGTACGCACGCAAAAATCAGTCAAAGATTACATATTTGTTTTTTAGGTTTGTGCTAATGGGTTTTTTATTTTATGTTTACTCTGCTGCATTTTGCTTAGGGGTTATGTTTCTTGTTCTGCATGCTAATTATCTGCTGATTAATTAAAGTCTCTCTGTGGGGAGCTTTGAAGTGCATCTAATTAAAAACCCGTATGGTAAAGAGAACCCCTAAAATTGCTGACTCTCAAACATAAATATTGAAGAAAGCAGTAACTCCTGTTGAGAACAGCTTTGGTCCCAAATAAATTGATGTTGGCTTGCTGGTATTGTCTTAAACCTCCTAATATGGCATCTTTTCTTTCATTTCACTTCACTTCTAGTTCATATATCTACGGCTTACTTGTAAATAGGCAAATGTGTACAACTATATTATATAATTCAGTGACATTCAATCTCCCTGCATTGTGATTGCCACCATATTAAGATTATATGCAGTCATATATTCACCATCAGTCAGTCAGCTTGAGGTATTATTTTAAAGAACTACCTAAATTCAAAGTATTTTACATGAAACACGAGAAGAAGCCCTAAAGTGATTGAAATGGGGAGAAAGTGAGCGAGAGTGAATAAGACAAAGATTTAAACGGCGATGAGAGAAATATGGAATCTACCACATCTGTTTTCTGTCAATGCACCTTTTTCCTCTCCTTCCCTTTTCCCTCTTTCTCCGTCTCTGCAGCTGTTAAGATGGATGCCTCGCAGTGGAGGGAAGAACCATGCAGTGTTCCTATAGTCCTGCATTGCCGCAAGCTCATTAAAACCCTCCCCTCCAAATTCACTCCCGCCCTTGCCTGCCCCACTCTCACCATTCACCCGAGCCTAAATCTGCCCCCACCCAGCCTCAGCAAAGGATCCAGCCCCAGCCAGCATGACAGACAGGCCCAGTTAACAGTCCCTGTAAGCGGCGAAAGAAAGCAGAGCAGAGAGGTAAAATGACTGGACCGCAAATGACAGGTGTAGTTAAAATAGTGAGGCGCAGAAAGGCTTGAGGACAGAGAGCCGGTGCGGCACTGTAATAAGCAGGATGAAGGAGCTCAAGCATTACCTGAGTTTTCCTCTCTCTTCGACTTACATCCTTCCTCAGGCCAACAAAGGGAAAACAAGAGAAAGTAAACTTTTTCCTTTAGACACTTCCTCTCTCTGCATTCAGTTATCTCTCGCAATTCAGTCCTAAATTGCTTCATCTGAGGACTTTAATGAGGCATTATTGACACACTGCAGGATATTTGTGAAATGTAGGAGTTTTAGTAATACGCTGTGTTACAGGGCTACTTGAATTGTAAATGGGCAAGGGGAGGCCATTTTGTGTAGTCCCCTTCGGACTCATTTAGATGGACACAGGAGGGATTTGCCTCCACTGCTGATCTGCATCTATTTTCTATGCCTTTCATCCATTTTCTCTGTTGCCTTTTTTATCCCCACCATTCCATCAAATCCCAACCAGCCTCATGTTTAAAATAATCAGTTTCTGCAGCATCTTCTTGTGGGGCAGGGGGAGACTGGGGGTGGTGAGCCAACCCTTTGGTGAGGGTACACTTCTGATGTTGGACTAGGGAAAGACATTGCATATTTGTTATTGTAACCATCCTTGTAACTAAGAATTAGATTCTAATGAACCTTTATGGTCAACAAAATATACAAAAACAGGTTGGCTGAGTCCTATCCACAAACACATACAAAAATAGGCCATGTCCCATGCCAGGAGAGACAGTACTAAAAGTCTACAGCCAGAAGTGCTTTGAGTTAAATGCTCAGCAGGAGTGATGTTTATCAGTTCGACATGCTAGTAAAGCATGTAAGACAGTAAAGCATTAAGTGAATTGTACTAAAGTTAAAGCTGATGGGAATATCATTAGTTTTATGTGGACATAAACAACTAATTAAGTTTGTGTTATCAATTCATCATGAACAAGAACATGTTTCCCTGGCCCACAACACTCAGTCCATCCAATAGTTTAAAACTCATGTTACCAACAACACAACATGCTAATGTCATTTTTTGAATGATCAGGTATTGATTAGGAGAACCAACACTGCCATCGGAAGAGTCATACCACTTGCTTAGTATACCCAACATACCATGCGATAGATTAACTTTTAAAGCTAGCACATACTCACACATAATGGCTTAAAACTAGTAGTAACTGTGGTCATTCGTTTGACTTGCATTTAAATGATTTGGCACCGTATGTTTAATTTCCCTCTAAATATAGTCTTTCGCTGATCAAATTCCCATTGCTGTTTAAAAGGATTTTACTCTCCTCCTTCTCTTCCTCCCCCTCCACGCCTTCCCTAACTCTGACTCCACTGCCTATCTGATTGGTATTAACAGGATTATCAATGCTGCTGCCATAATTACAAGCAACACACCACAATTACTGATATAGATCAGGAAGATTAAACTACATTATGTGGAGCTTGCCTCCAGGCAATATATCTAATGGGTCTTGATCATGTATACTTTGTTGATATCTACATGTCATGACAGTATTTATAAAACACTCTGCCATTATTTCCACAAGACTTACAGTAGCTGATAATTGTTGGCTCCCAACCTGCTTTAAGCCTGGCAGATACACTATAAGCAACTGAATCCTGAACTGAGTCCTCTATCATGGCGTACAGCTGACTCCAACTTAAGGTGATGCCAAGGTATTTATTACAGTACAATATTTGGAGGATTGGATCATGCTCTTCATCTTTATGGAGCTATATATTTAGAGATGAGTGACAGAAGAGATGGAAGCAAGAGAGTTGTTATTGTTTGACATCAACTCCAAATGTCACGGCACATCGTATGAACCAAAGTCCGCTGAGCTGTAGAATGCTCCCACAGTCAAAAACATGATATTTATGCTTTTACATACTCGGCTGTGTTACATTAGTCTCCAGACTGCATCAACCTGTAAGGCCTGCTGTTTAGGGATCCTCCCATATTTCGGCTCTGTATCGCTGACATATACGGCGTGTAAAGAGTATGGCCATCTGGGGGAGCTAAATTTAGCAGGTCCCTGTGCAGAATAGGAACATCTGTCTTTATCAGCATCGGTTAACTTGGTACAGGAAACTCAGCACATGTAATTCATGCAATATTTAGATGAGAGGGTCAGAGTGCTCCTGTGGGGATGGAGACAGTCTCTGTTGCACAGACTGCATGATTGACCTGGGCCTGGTCTGCGGAGAGGTGACAGCTCTGATCTCTTTAAAGGACGATGCAGCACACAGGAATGTCATGACCCCCCCCCCCCCCCCCCACACACACACACACACACACACACACATCTGCTGATGCTGTGCTTCTGACTGATAAAGCAATAACACAGCAGTAACACATTTACAGTTTAGAGGCTAAATTATAGATACAGTTGTATTTTGATATTGACATGACATTTAGTCCAAAGGTCAAAGTGCTCCAGTTCTCTAATTTGCAAGAATACATTTTAGGCACTTGTGCTTTACTTTAGAACTTTAATTGTATAATCCTTTATACATCTGCCTCTCTGTTTCATTGATAAATACTGTAATTTCATTTTAATACATTACGCAAAAGAAATCATCAATTTTTAAAACATGTAGCCAGTATGAATATTAATCTACCCAAAATGTAAAGCTGTTCAAATTCAGTTCAATAGTATAGTAGCCATTACCTATAGTATATGATGTTCATGAAAAAGACAGAGTCCACCCGGAGAGTTTTAGACTTTTATGTTTCATCATTTAAGCTTATTCTACTTTTTCTTACGGAATATTTGTATTTTTGGGAGTTGTTCTTGAAAAGAAAATATGAAAGGTTTTCCCTACTCTTTGTAAAACTGTGGTGAAGGTCTTGAAAAGAGAGAAGAGCAGCATGTGAATGGTAGACTGCGGCACAGTTGAATGATAATAACAGACAAAGCGACAGGTCGATTTATTCATGCTGAATTTACCATATTATGTTTTTGATGTATCCGTGGAACCTTGGGTACATTTCTATGGCTGTCTGGGTCCTAAAACTTCAACTCTGGTTTGGTAGGTTATCATTATTTCAATGGTGTTGAAACCTAGGAGCTATTTGATAGTTGATGCTTGTCTGGGGGGAACTGTGTTTGTTCGTAAAGGTTTGGGTTTTGTTGGAGTAGGTTTCTCACTACTGTTGTGACTTAAACATTGCAGAAGCACACATGTACATCATGTAATTTGTGTTGCATCATATTTGTGTGTAGATTTGCATTTTGTGGTTTCCAATGGTATGTGCAACTGTTGTTCAGGAGTACAGTGCAGCTCTTATTTCTTCCTTCGTATGGCTGCTCACACGCCACCTCCTCTGCCATATTAAACACTCAGTCAGTGTTCACTCAGTATTTCTTGGCAACGGTCCTGTCTTTTCTTTGGGGTGTCACGCTGTAGCGTTGCTCCTACATTCAAATCAAAGCCCAACAGAAGCAGAGAGAGTGAGGAAGGCTGAAGTCCTCCCAATCTCCCACCCACACACATTCCAACGCACAAAAGAAACAATAAAGATGCTCAAAGTACACACAACTACTGACACGCATTCATCTGACGCACACACATCATCAAGATGACGGTCACCTACCTCAATCTGTCACTCTGTTACTTATGAGAGATGGTACATACGCAACAACACATGCTTCATAGTGTGTAAAGAATCATACTGGTATTCCTAAATAGTATTTGAGTTACCATGTGAGAACTCCAATACAATAATAGGAGTCCCATGATCTAATGTTACCTATATGCTAGTATAGTAGTGCAGAAAGTGTACACATAACTTATTTTCCAGGAGGTTAAGAAGCTTTATTCTAACAAACTGACAAAATGGCTGTGGTCCTTTTTTTTTTAATCTATTCCAATATTCTCCCTCTGTCGAGAGAATCTCCTTCTCATTGAACCAATCATCCCATCACAGATACACAATGAGGATACTTGCATCATAACTTTAAACTAGCAGAATATCCTCCCTAGCTCTAAGATGGCCTGACTCTTTTTTTCTTTATTTCCTGCTAAGTGATCTGCCATTGTGCGACAACTGCTCCATTAAAAATGTAACATTATCTAGAAATGAAGCCAATAACCTGTTAAGATATATGAAACTCATTTGTGTAATGTTTGAGAAATTGCTGCCAGGGGGTTGTGGATATATGCGATCTCTGGTGCCAGTGCGGAAGATTTGAAAAAGGGGAGGTAAATATTTCAAAAAAGAATAATATCACCATGAAACCATTTACAAACTTAAAGGGCACACATGCACACCCGCACACAGTCTCTCACACACGGACAAACACACACACAATAACTCCCAGGCTTTGAAATGGCATGATAAAAATGCTGTCCTTCATGCTCTGCAGCTGATGTCTGATATTTCATCCTTGTTGTTTTATTAAAGATTTAAACAAGTTTACATCCCTCACAAATACAAATTAGCCAATTTCCTTGACACCCTCTCTGATCTAATGGGAAAGATATGAAGAGGAGAGGAGAAAGGGATGGAATGCGAAACTGAAATTGTGATTGTATATTATATTGCTGTATCTGAATTTAATACATTTAAAGAAAACATAATTTTAAGTTATCAGTGCAGAGGCGGGCAGTTTCACATTCTATTGAATATGACTGTCAGACCAAAAGTGAATGGGAATTCAGCATGCTATAAAATTGAAACAATAACTTCCTGCCATTAGTATTGAGCAGTTGAAAACAAGCATCTCTTTAAGCATCGTTTGTCTCAATACAATTTGTCCATGTTGGTATTAATGGATGTACAGTTTGAGTGAATAGGACACTTCTTGTAGTTTTACCTTCCTTCATCATCTTATGTTTTTCCTTTTATAACTTTGTCGATCAACTTCTTTTGCAGTTGTTTTATCTTCCGCATTTACCACACTTGGTAATGTCTCGTTCTTTTGTGGGCTCTTATGTCTCCGCATCCTCAAAGTCGATCGATTACCTCCATGGCTGAGGTTCTTACTCTCAGCTGACGCATTAGGTATCTATCCTTGGCTCTCTGACCCGGGCCAACCCCCGCCTCACCCTGTGGCTCCTTCCGAACTTTGATGGCAGCATCCATATCCATGTCACCAGTCTGACACTGTCCGTCCTGCATCAATAAACATTTGGGGAAGGCAGATTTTTCTGGGCTGAATAATTTATAGTGCATGATTAGAAACTCTATCCTGAGTGGAAGATCTGGTTGCTTGTATGTTTGTCTTGGATCTTTACAATAAAACATGACCCAGTCTGATTAGAATGTCCGGTGCCACAGAGCTTGTTGGCTGTGTGTATGAGTGTGTGATTGTCTGTATGAGAAACAGTGAGAGTGAATGACGAGACTATTGGATATAGGTATTTTTTGAGTGGCTCTCTATAAGCAGACATAGATAATAAATGATTTTTTTAATTTAAGGCTTGATGTCTCAGACTGTGGAGGAGCCGTTCTACATGATTTAATGAATCACAGATATTATTTTTCTCCAAAAACTGAGACGATTCTCCAAAGATTGTAACAACGATACCGAAAAGTGCAATCGCATTTGATGAACGTGTGAACTTCTTATCCACAGTTAGTAATACATCTAATAATTTGGTTCTGGTTATTGCTGAATCCGTATTAGTCTTTTATAGTTCTGTGGTGTTTTGTTTAGTTAATGTCAAGCAATTTTTTCCAACAGCTTACTGAAGTTGATCTTGCGGTAGCACATTTACTCAACAGGGTGCCCCAGTGAAATCAAATCTGTATTTAAGATGTGCCTTTGTAACAACAATGTGTCTTAATTTTTCTAATGGTTTAGACCTCAAAACTTACCAGCGTCATCTGAAAGGAAACTAAACTTTTAACTTCCCTGTCCAAGCCCCCCATTGATTTTACAAATTGCAGAGGCATATTCGCCATGTTCAAAATCTAAAACCTTTCAGTTAACAGAGGCAGATATGAGGCTAGCGTCTAACACTGTTGTCCTTCACTGGGGCTGCTTCTCTTTGTGTTTCAGAGGGACGGTAGAGAAAGCGCATCATGAACTTCTCATCATACAGTAGCGAGAAGTGTGTTTGGGGTGGGGAGGGGGTGTTATGTTCATTAGCACAGTCAAAATGCCTGGAGGCATAAGCAGAGAAGGAGTGAGGGAAGTTGGGTTGGGTGGGTGGGGGTGGCTTGTATGGAAATTGACCATTGTGCTGTAACTGTTCATCTGGTGTAGGCCTTTGAAGTGAGCTGTTCAACACTGCAGCCGGCCTTGTTCTTGGTAATTGCCTAAATGATCTCCGCGGAGCGTGGGCTTGTGTTACAACTGAACTAATCCAGGGGCAACCCGCTGATTTGACAGAGAGCTCTTCGCCATGTCAGTCCCCCCCCCCCTCGGCCAAACAACAGCCTATCTTCCATTCTGTTTCGTCTGTTTTATTAGACATACACAGCGGGGGGTGTCATGGTAGTCATGTTGGTTCTGGAGGCAAGTGGGGGGGGGTTCTGTTTGTTGTAGGAATGATGGCCCCTGTGCTCCCCAAGCTTAGCCACACGCTTAACCCGCACTACTTGACATCATACCCGCCGCTCGCCCCCATTGATATGTAAATGAGCAGCAGCCCCGTTTGCAAATGAGGGAGGAATAATTAGTCAGGAGCACTTAGCAACAACAACAACAATAATACACGCGTCTGATCCAGGCTGAGCTGCTCTCTCTTTGTCGTTTGAGATGCTGCTGGCAATCAGACAAGCCTCCCTCCCTTCCCTTTCCCCTCCATTGCAGCACCAGAGACACTGGTGGGTGGTGGGGCATCCACAACAAGTACATTGTTTGGCCTTTTGGAGCCTCACCAGGGTTTAGGGAGCCAGTGGAGCATGGAGGCCAAGCAGAGCCCTAGGCCAACAGTACCGAGTACAGAGCACAGCCTGGGTTGGACACCCCTCCGGTATGCAGGGAGGTCAGAGCAGAGAGCGAACTGGAGAGGAAGTAATGTGGAAACCCTGAGACCGGAGTTTTACAGGTCCTGGAGGAAGAAAAAGCACCGTCACACATATGTCCATGAAAAAGGCACAGCTCAAGTGAAAAAATGAAATTGCAGTTTAGATTTAATTGAGGAAAGTACCATGTTCATTTGTGTGGGTTAGAATGAATAAGAGCAAAGAATAAATTGATGAAAAACAAAATGGCGGATGGAAGAAAAAAAATGAACAGCAACCATTTCGGGAAAATGAGTCGGTACCTTGACTGGGAACAATAGATTATTATGTCCAATTTACATACAGCGCCAGTGCTTCAAAGAGACGGGTGTCATGTTAGTGCTCCGGTGCCAGGCGTAATGAAGAGCCCCCCTCCCACTGTCCCAGGACAGGCCCAGTGGCAGGGTATCAGGTAGACTAAGGTCCCATATAAAAGCGGCCCCTATGAATTATAAATCATAGGCCACTGGAGCCACAGCCTGTGGGATACAGAGGGGGTAAAAGGGACTATATTCCCGGAACAAAGGACAGCAATGGGAGGGGCAAAGGTTGAGAGGTGGTGGGGTTAGTGTCATACAGGAAAAGTTAAAGGACAGAGAACGTGATAGTGTGTGTTGCCTGTCGTTATCTAACACAAGTAATAGCTCTGTGGTATCGATTAAAAACATCTTCCGAAAATGTAAGGAACCAATACAGTGCTGTTATATGTTCCACGTGTGTTTTTTCACCCCATAGGGAGGCAATGGGAAGTGCTAAGAATTCTGCATATTTTTGTCACTATTTTGTGTATTGAGAATAAGCAAGAGTGCATGTGGTTTTCTTTATGCTTGTGTTCATGTGAAAGATTTCTGAACCGGCACGATATTTCTGGTCCTCCCCAATGGTCAGTGTTTTGTAGGCCTGGTTCAGTCAGAGGTGATTGAATAGAAATATTGTTTTTTTTCCTCTTTTTTTGGGAAAGGGGGGGCATGCTGATGAAAGGTTGATTGATATGGTGTCAGGCGCTCTGTGATGGATTAAATTGTGTGTGCAGACGTGGCCCTGGCCAGTCATGGCTGTTGCTGCCTTTTCTGCCAGCCACTGCTGCGGCAGCTTTAAGAAAATTTGATTTTCGCAGCTCAGAAACACACGGCAGCCCCTTTCTCTCCGCTGCCTGACTTCCATTTAGTTTGAGAGTGCACAAGTGATTCTTTATTGGATGAAATCTGCGCCGGATTGGATAAAGTGTTAGAGCGCTGAGCCATCTATCACTATCACCGCCCCAGCTCCAGTTTCATTTTAAAAGAAAAGAATGAAAGCAGAAAAAACAGAAAAGAAGAAGAAGAAAAACAGACAGCCATAGGATGTTGGAGATTTGAAAATGAACTGTGGCAAGTGAAAAAAAGATCCATCCTCCAACAAGTAAGCCTGTTTCCTCTGTTGAAGGATACCAAGCATTTTACTGTAGAGATGCCTCCAAGACTCACTGGTCTCTCAAGCTCTCCCCTCTCTACTCTCATAACGTCTGCTGACCAGCTCCAGCGCACACCTGGTCACTTCATGCTCCTTAGGGCTACTACTACTACTACTACTACGTCTCACATAGTTGTTGCTTTTTCTTTTTTATATGACCCATCACACAACTCTGTCTGATGACAAAGATTAACACATATTGTATTGTTATAAGGCCTTATAAATAAGTACCTATGTGGCAGGCATGATACATTTTAAAAAAGTAAGGAGAATCAGTAAGGAGTTGGTTTTCTGAGGTTTCTTTGCATTTATAATATTTTAAGAAACTTTTATTTTCTAAATAGATAAGACTTCACCAGCATTATATGCCTTCAGAATTTTTTTGTCATATTAGATATTTTTAGAGAAATCCATTTGGAATTACGTGTGAGTATGTATAAAGATGTTGATTAGATTGACATCTGCAAGCAGAAATTAATTATACTTTCTGCTTGCAGATGTCTAGCCTTTACAAATCATTTTCTTCAACCAAAGAAAGCAATACAATTAAACTAAATGGAAGATATATTTGTTCACCTTCCTGTAAACTTATTTAAATGAATGTTTTTCTTGAGAATTTTTACCTTTGCACATCTGTGTCAGATATATTTGGGATGTCACATTCCAATTGGAACCAAAAGATAGTTGAACTGATGTCTGTGCTCGCTGACAGTGGGATAAAAGCTGTGTGACAGAGCCCCTGACCCCACAAACCCTCAACCCAGCCCCCCCCCCATCCTACATAAGTGCAGTCACACTCATCAGGCCTGCATCTCTAGTCATTCGCCTGGCACAGCAGGGCTCAGTCTACACCTGCAAATTAGTCAAAGTTGTTTGTTTGTGCACATCGGACCATCTCTCTTCCATTCATTTTTAAACACTATCCTTTATATGTCCCCCTTTCTGTCCATTAGTGCTCTGCTCTATAAAGCAAATGGCCATGAATTTACCTCAAGGCAATGCACATGAGAGCATCGGAAGGAAGAGGAAGAAAAAAGAGCTGGGTGAAAAAGGCGGCAAAAATTGTGAGACTCGTATGTATTTCATTTCGTCTTACATAATTCATTTTGAAATGCATCTTGGATGATGTAAATCTGTTCAGAGGCACCATCTATTCCAAGCCTTTACCCTTAAATGTCTCTGTGGTTGAAGTGTCCTGAGGCAGTTTGGACCCACCAGCCTTCCCCACCCCCAGCCTTAATAAATCATTACGGAGCAGAGCCGCACTTATCAAGCTGGTCAGAGACCTTTAATGAGCACAGGGACCACGACTCTGCACAGCCCGAGAAATATTTTATTAAGAGCACATTTAAACACAGTACTCAGGATGTATGACCACATTGGTGAGGCCCTTGTATCACGTCAGAATCATGAATAGCAGGCCAGATACCACAGACTGTCTGAGAGATCCACACATTACTTAACTTGTGATGCAGCTAACTCTGTCTGACTTGTCCACTGGCCAGCGCTGAGTGCCCTCTCTGGAGCGCTTGGATTATTTCCTGGATCCCGATGGGTCCCATGAGGCCTTATGACCTTTGCTCCTATGCTCTGGTTATGATGGCCCTTCAGAGAAGCGAACATACTTGCAAGTCAGACTCGAGTCGTGTCCCTGAATAATGATTTTTAGCTTCTTATGGCCATTGTGCTTTAAGTGTGGAATCAAATCGGCAGAATAGTGAAAATTTATGTGCTTCTTTGAATCAAACCATAGCCAAGAGACATTTCATGGTTATGTCAAAGCATTAACATTTTTCTTGGAAATTCTAGGCCCACTGATTTCATTCTTCTTTTGAAGTTAATACTATGCCACTCAAATAGCTACTTCATAACTTTATCTTATGTTGAATTAATTAATAAAGTCAGATGCTGTGCTCTTCACTATAAAAGTGTCACAAGTTCAAATTGTTTTGTGGTTGTCAGAATTGTAGCCTGTAGAGAGTGTGTGTGTGTGTGTGTGTGTGTGTGTGTGTGTGTGTGTGTGTGTGTGTGTGTGTGTGTGTGTGTGTGTGTGTGTGTGTGTGTGTGTGTGTGTGTGTGTGTGTGTGTGTGTGTGTGTGTGTGTGTGTGTGTGCGTGCGTGCGTGCGTGCGTGCGTGCGTGCGTGCGTGCGTGTGTGTGTGTGTGTGTGTGTGTGTGTGTAGTCACTAAAAATAATAATAATAATAATACAATACAAACCAGGTAAGACGTTTGGAAGTACAATTAGAAATCATGCCAAAGGTTAAGGCCATTTTCTTTGATACAGGCGGATGCCATTCAAAGAAAATTCTCTCAGCCATTAATCCAACATTCAGAAATATCTGACCTGTGATAATGGCAAGTACATGGTTAATGCATCATTTTTACAGAAGTTGGAAAATTACTAAGAGCTCCGACAATTTCAGAATGAACTAGGACGGTTATAATAAAGGCTGAGTGACTGTCTTCCACATCCTTTTTTTACGTTTTAAGAACTCAAAAAAAAAAAGAAAATCATTTCGCTGTTGTTTCATCTTAGTCTTTTCTTTTCCAGCACAGAAATACAAGGCTTATTAAAGATGACTAAAAGCTAAAACCGACCAAGCTTCATTCTTCTTCTTTTCTCTCCTCTCTTCAACTTTTATTTTTAATGTAAAATCGTCTCTGAGCTCGTTTACTCAGGAAGAGGTGGCTATAAATGTTTTAAAATTCAACCAAAAAAGAAATAAGAAAGGGAAAAAAATGGAATGGAAGGAGGAAAGGAAAGGTAATATGAGAAAGATCTTAATCTTAATAATTCATAAAGCAGTCCTTCAATCCCCTTTTTCTCTCTGCTGACTGGTGTTTGATGAAGATACAGACTTTCTCTCTGCTGGGCTCCAGCAAGGTAAATGCTGTGCAGTGTAGATAGGCCTCTGATAAGGCCAATATATGAGACACTTACCGGGGGAGTGGGAAAACGGCATTACCCAGACAGAACATAGGGGAGGACAACAGAGCAGGACCAGATCAGAAACAAGGTTATAGAGGCAGGAAAGGCCCTTGGGGAGACCAGGAAAGACAACAACTCAGACTGCACCCTGGTTGCAGCACCTCGGGTCGCAGGGTCAGTGAAAGGGTGGGCAGTGTATCGTTACTGCGTTGAGAGCCCATGTTTGCTTGAATACATTTACATCTGAAACCCACTGGAAACAAAAATGTCACTAGATTGGTTGCATTTCTTAAGCATATGAATTATATTATTTGTAGCAATCTGCAGTTTGGATTCATTCATTCTGCTTGGATATTGTGTCTTTTGAGAACAAATTATGTTTTTTTTGTTGTAGAAATTCACAGTGATATGTAGTGTTTTTTATAAATCTGAGAAAAGGAAAAGGATCCGGGTAGAGAGATGTGGAGGAAGGAAGAGGGCTTTGTTGCTCTGAGGTACAGCCCTCTGATCTCCTTTTAAGTTGTGGCCCAGCATGCTCAGCAACATAGCCAGTCAAACCTACAGCCCCCCAGGGTTCAAGCTCTGCTCAAAGGGTTCTCCTCTCTGAGGCTCCTCTGCGTAACCGCAAGGCCACGGCTTGTTTCCACCTCAGTGATCACACGCACTCTCCCGGACCAGGAAGCGCATGTTGACACATGTGTTTGAGGAAGCGTTCTGTGATAATGTCCCAGTATTGATCAGCTATCTGTGATGTTAGCTGTTGGAAAGCGACCTGAATTCAATCTGTAATGATTGTTAATACTGGATACATATAGGAGGCTCAGCCTATGCTGTGCCGTTGGGTGTGTGAGGGGTGGTGGGGTCCCAAGGTTCACCAATGGTGAGGGGCCCACCCATCTGTAGTCGTAAGAGTCAAGTTCAGCCAGAGGGTCTATGAGGGACTGGAGGTCTGGACGCCATGTCCATCTGGATCACTTTGCATACAGAGGCCAGCTGACTGAGCAAGCCCCTCCTGGTTAGTGACAGCAGAAGATGGCCAAAGGGGACGGTTGATTTGGGAAATGTGATTTTTCTAAGCAATAGGAGAACTGAACTGCTAGCCTTTATATTTGCTTAATGCAATGCAAATTGATTTTCAACATCACCACCACTGCTTATATCTTACTGGTTCATGTTTATTTGAATTGCAGTATGTATGTAATGCAAAGAGGCGGTCAGTAATTAGTTTATTAAAAAAAAGAGAGAAAGAAGTTAACTGACAGTGAACTTGTAACTTGCAAACCTAAATAAATACTTTAAGTAAACTAAAAATATGATTTTTAAAGCACACACACACTTCAGAAATTAAAAAAAATGTTCATCTGGAGAGTGGATGCTGACAACTTTTTTTGCAAGGCAATGGTGTGTGTGTGTGTGTGTGTGTGTGTGTGTGTGTGTGTGTGTGTGTGTGTGTGTGTGTGTGTGTGTGTGTGTGTGTGTGTGTGTGTGTGTGTGTGTGTGTGTGTGTGTGTGTGTGTGTGTGTGTGTGTGTGTGTGTGTGTGTGTGTGTGTGTTTAACACATTCATGAGATGTGTGAACCTTGTTGTCCCTGAAGGTGCAGAGGCTAGGCACACTGCCGCTGCTCATATGCATCTCTTTTATTGTCTATTGTGTGTAATCACGGTCCTCTTGCTTCCCGGTGCCAGACTTTTGACCTTTTTATTCTGCTGTCCATTTACAGCTGCCCCGCAACCTAACAGGCATCATACTGAACAGATGTGCATGGGGGATGCCACTGAATGCTAATGAAGACTTCTCAAAAACCAAATCCTTTTCTTCGACGGGATGATAGAATGAAAAAAATAAAATAGTTTAAGTCATTTTTATTCCAGTTTTAGTTAAATGATTGATTTATAAAATGTAAAAAACTCAAGTTATGAGTAAAACTCTGATAGTAGTAGGCCCCATGAGTGTGTATTTGTGTGTGTCTGTCCATGTGTGCACGTGACAGTGAGTGTGCATATCTAAAATGTATGTGCGTGCATGTGCGTTGTGGCCGTTCGTGCGTCTGTGTATGTGTGTCCCCAGGCTAGACAAAGCATGCTACTCCTTGGCAGTTCCCCCTGTCACTGCAGAGGCCTCAGTGTGTGAGTGCGAGTGTGTGTGATCAATCTCACGTGGACCAGTCATGGTGTCAGGGCAGCAGTGGATCTGACTCTCTCTCTCTTTCTCTCCCCCTCTTTTCTCTCCGTGTCTCCCATTTCTCTTCCTCTTTCTCTCTTGCTCCTTTCCATCGGTCCTTTCCTTTGACTGTGGGACAGTAGGAGTGCCGGGTCAGGAGCAAACCTATAGTGCGCCTATCTTTCTGGAGGATAATTAATGCATGCCAAGCTGGAGGGCTGATCCTGCCATCGGACTGCTCCAAACAGGTACCTGTGCCTTCCTTTTCTGTGGAGCTGCCCTTCTCGGTTTCACTTTGTCAACTGAGCTTTGCTGACTGACTGATTTGCTGACCAGCACTCACTCATGCTTTCACTTTTTCACACTGCCTCTCTCCCTCCTCCCTCCTCTGTCTCTCTCTGTCTCTCTCTCTCTCTCTCCTACACACACAGTCACACACACACACACACACACACACACACACACACACACACACACACACACACACACACACACACACACACACACACACACACACACACACACACACACACACACACAAACACTTACTGTTCAAAAGGCAGTACTGTCGGTACACCCATTACGAGTAACTTTTAATAGTGTTTGCTGGAGTGAGAATAGCTTGGTTTTCCTCTTGATCTACATTGTGTGGGTTTACAGGTTTACAGGTGTAGAGCTATAGGCACGTTTTAAGCTCTGAGGTGGCAAATGTCATGTTTTTCAAGTTGAAGTGGGTTGTCTTTACTGCTCTGGGCTGTACTAGGTGCTCCTACACCTCTGATCGCCTCTGATCGACTTTCTCAAAGGTTGCAGCTTTTCTCTTTTCTGTGATTTTGTGTATTTGATGTGCTATTCCTCGCTGAGATAAAACACCAACATAGATCGGCAAACTGTGATGGCTCTGAAGCAGTTAAAACTGTTTTACTGCTTTGCTACATTGTTACATTTACTAAAATGTGCAATTTTTTCATAAAATAACAAATTCATAAAAAGAAAACGTTGATATTATTTGGTATTTTGTAAACTCACATTTACTAAAATGTTTGACTATTATTATATTCTGCACTTTGAAGCATGTCTTGACTTTTACAAATCAAATGCTACAGTTTGTTTATCACCATAATGGTCTATTAATTAATACAGACATACATGGTAGTGTTTTATATAATCGTTGGTTTATTCTGTTCATACAATCATTTCACAGGCATTCATCATACTGAAGTAGTGAAAGAAGAAATGTAAAAAAATATAAAATGCATATTACACGGAGGCTTTAGTTTTAGTTACTTCAAAGGGACTTGCTTCTTTCCTTAGTTTCCCCCTTGCACATTAGTTTGGATTGACAGACTGGATCAACTTTCAGAGTTCTGTAGGCATGTAGGCAAACAGCTACTTTTACAGATTTGAGGAAAGGGGAAAAGGCGTTTCCTGTATATGTCACTTTCATTTTTAGATGAGGAGATATTTTTCCAAAGGGTCAGCAAAAGAATTCATGGTAGGTGCAGCTCTGGCAGTTTTGAGGGGGGGGGGGGGGATTTGGAGTGCACATGACAGTCTTTCAGAAATTTCAGCCATTTTCTTCTCAAGTACCCACCTGCCAAACGTGTTTAAACTGTCATCATATCGTATTGTATAGTAATATAACTTAAATACGTTAACATGCCATTTATTAGATGAGGCTAGGTGACCCATTTAGAAGTTGTTTTAAACTTAATTTACACGTACATACACACCAGTCCAAAAGGTTAATGGCTGACAAATTAACCCCTGCAGCATTATCTTACAAATGGCCTGCAGCATATGATAACCTATAATCAATATCACCAATTATGTGTCAGACAGAGGCTATTGGCCGTGACCTGTCTCTCATGAAGAGACTTTTTGAGGAAACAGGATCTCTTCCACTATGCAGATGCAGGATCGCTCCCATTCTGATGTCATTACAGACACCTGGGACCACCTATCATCCTCTGACTGCATCTCTTCTTCATGACCCTCTCCTCTTCTTCTTCTTCATCTTTGTATCTCCACATTCTTCCTCATTTCACTTTTATTTATGATCTTGTTCCTTTCTGTCTTCCTAAAAAATAAGATACATTTTTTATATAAATAAAAAGAAAGAAGGAAACTGTGGTTTTCCTTCATTTGATTTTTACATTGATATGACAATTGCAGTTGATCCTAAATGAACAGATAAAATAGTTTCATAGCCTGAAAAAAAAAGATTTTTTTGATTAAGTAATTCAATTAAATTGTTATAACCTTAGATATCATGCCAGATTTTTCTTTATATATTTGTTGCGGTGATGAGTATCATTTATGTATTACAAAATACTATGTGTGTGTATAATGTATGTGTATGTATGTGTGTATATATAGATATCTATCTATCTATATATATATATCAGGCTTTCAGTGATGAAAGTCAGAGAATGTGTTTCTTCTTTATCATACTATAGAGTGATTTGAGACAAAATCAAGTAATTGTGTTTAATCCTGAAAGCAGTAGAACATAAGGAAAGTGAAAAGGCCATCTAACAACTCCAAGTTTTACATGCAATACACACACACACACACACACACACACACACACACACACACACACACACACACACACACACACACACACACACACACACACACACACACACACACACACACGAACAGGCATGTGTGTTGTTTTTTTAAAGTCACTTAGCTGCCCGATTACTGAAAGCTACTAAATATGGCATATAACAATGTTCTACCATATAGGCTGTTAATTTAGTCTAGCCACTTATAAATTGCAACCATTGTTTATAACCGGTAATGTCATAGCTTGTACATTAAACTAATGATGTTAAAGTATAATCGGGAGTATGATAAAAAAAACAAAAAAAAAACGTGTGGTCAATGCTATTGATAGCTTGAAGTAACGAGAACATGTGTGTAATTATGCCCTCAGCACGCAATCTACGATATAACACAGTGACTTTTCCGCATTGAAAACTAAAGGTCACTTATTCTTATGTTCTTCCAGGGCTTAAAGAATTTGAATGGCTCGTAAAAAATGGGGAGAATTTAACGGAAGCATGTACCATATGAGCCTTTCATTTATATTTATGAAATGCGTGACGAGACTACCTCGTGTAAACAATGCGATTGTAAAGATCATTGACATATATTATAAACATATTATTATATTATATTCTATATTTCGAACTTGCAGTGACAAAGACAGGAGATTGCTGTTGTAAAATTCCCGGTAATTATAAATATTAACAAATCTGTTCAAACTACAATTAACCGAAGTCTGCTTGGCACCTTTTAATAAACCAACCACAATTAAAGCCAAACTCAAGTCACCTTATCATCAGATTAAGCTACTACTAATAATTCTACTTCTAGTAATAATGAAAACATCGTAGTAGTCATTATAAATATATGAATCATAATACTCTGGGCTGCTGCGGACAGACAGAGGCATGCAGACAGCAGGTGCTGCGGTCTGTGTCCTCCCGGGTGTGTTAATGGTCACTGGCTGCAGAGACCTTGAACTTCACCGGGGCTTGTTGGGGCTTCATGCAGGGGGCAGCTGAGAGCCATATGCCTCCATGTCACTGCTGTGACACGCAGCGCAGAGTGAGTGGCGCTCGCCCGGCTCTTATGGAGAGGACAAGTAGCCTACCCACTGGTTCTCTCGCTGCTGAATATTTTTTTTCTAACAAATGTTTTTTTCTATTGGTAAATATTTGTTTAGATTGTTTTTACCTAAGTCTGTCGCGGTTATGAAGTTACTCGTCATATTAGTGGCTTGAACGTTATTGGATGCAGTAATGACCATTTACATTTCCAATTGATGAGATTAATTTAAAACGGAAATTATTTATTAAAAGGCATTTATTTGTTCACGTTTTTGCACAAAATAAAAAAACCTTGTATATCCATAACAGTCAGCTTGCAGATAGTTTAGCTGTTTAGGCCTATTCAATATTCAGCCTAGAATAAGGTGTAAGTGGTGTGTAGTGCACGAATCAAAAGAGGGGAAACCTCCGGGTGGTTTTCCCCTCCACTACATCCACCCCAACCCTCATCCAGACTCTTCCTGCTGTCCAGACCTGATTCACATTTAGGCCCATTTGCCCTTCGTGGAAAGGATGGCACAGACAGGAGGGGCACTAATCGCTTACTGTAACCAATATAAATAGAAACATGGAGACAATTAATTATTTCTTTTGCTCTTTTCTGAATGTCGTGGTGGTGCTTTCATCGTTCTTTTTTTTTCAAACACGGACTATTTTGTTTCACAGATGTTAATTGATTAATGATCCAACATTCTCGCAAGTAGATACATTTACATCCTGCATCGATGTTTCAGATTTCTATTTTTGTTGCACATCAATGTTGGCTATGTAAGACTACAGGCCCTATCCTCTGTGCGATATGTCAGTTATTGCAGTAACTATGATGTCATGTTTGAAATCCCTTTGGTCTTTGAATGACTGAAAGACACTCTTAATAATGAGGACTAAATAAACGCTATTATTTTTTTTTTTATAAAGAGAGGTAGTTGAGGCCAAGGTGGGGGATAAATAAATAAATGATGCTTAGAGGTGAAATTTGAAAACAAACTCTGAAATAAAACGTCTGATCGTGTCAGGTCTCAATGTGATTTGTTTGCCCCAGAAATCATGAGTAAGAGTCAAAAGAAGCGAGGTTGCTTTTGCTTTTTAATCTAGATTTGATGTTGCTGTTTAGACTTTAATACAATTATTATTATTATTTTGAGTTTGACAGGCCGGTTGGGTAAATCCCTGCACTGCAGAATACACAGTGGGCATATACCTTACATTATGCTGAAACGTATACTGCATGATAAAGTGCATGAAAGAAAATCGTATCTTATTTATTTTACCTGGAATTAAATGCTATATTTCCTTTTAATTATGCAGTAATGCATTATAATAAATTAAGACCCATCTTTTAAATAGTGATACATCTACATTTTAACTTTTGCCAGTACACTGACAAAATATAATGCCGACCAAGCGTGTTGCTTGCACGGCTGGGCCTAATTGTTGTATTCATGCTAACAAGTGTCCTATTAGAATATAATGAATATTAAATAGACGGAATAAACTTGTCAGATTCAATTGGGATCACTTGCCAAATTCCTCAACAGTTGGCCCGCGAGGCAATTAATACAAGCTATTACCCCGCGATTAAGCCTAATTAGCCCCGATTAGTTCAGAAAGGGAGGGGTGGTGGCGCTAATTGAAAAATGCTTCAGAAAAGGAGGTTGTGTATTGTAGACGCGGGGTCTTCATAAGCAGCTCTCAGTGGTAAATACCATTCACATTCAAATGAGAGTGACAAAGTTTGGCACAGAAACAAGCACACGTCCGCCTCCCGGCCTCCCAGTCTGCTTTATAAAAAAGCGCTCCGCCTTTTGTTAACCTGACACGTGTTTAGAGGAGCGTTATTTGGTTAATTCTGTAGGAGTATGGCACCGTGCCCGACAGCTTGGATAAGAAACCCAGCCCTAAAATACGAAAAGGGACAATAATTAAAATGATATCCAGCCGTTTTTTGTTTTTTTTTGCCTTTGTCTTTTATCTGACATTAAAATATAACGCCCACAAACACACAAGCACACTCACAACGTGCGCACACGAGCCAACAAAAGCACCCATATACAAGAATAATCTCATTGAAATAAAGAAGGGGGTTGGGGGGTTGTGTTAAGAATGGACTTTAAATGCATTTAAGCTACAGTATGGAGAGCAGAGCCTTGCACCTGTCTCCCCCTCGCTGGAGATTTGCACCCCTCCCGCTGCCAGCATTGAGGAGTCGCCCATTTTTGTGTGTGAATGTGTGTGCGTGTGTGACTGTCCATGCATGTCATATTTTCGACCGAGACTCACACACGCAAAAGACGCCTTTCCTGCGGCATTTGTCTCTTTCTTGTGCATTACAGTGAAAATGTGACCTAAATAACCATTGCAATGTCTGTTCCTGCTTTTAGACTTCTCATAAGAATAATCCGTAATTTTGCACGTTTTGTTGTGCCCGCCCCCCCTCACCATGATGTAGTCGTCTTTGATGACTGTAATATTAACATGATAAGGAGATGTCAATGAGAACCTCTCTATACCTGACTGAGCAGACGTCTCTGTGATGCAGGCTCTAATGTAATATTAATGCATGCAGGGCTTGTTTCTTATCGGGAAAGATCTTTCCAAAATTGTCCTCCACAGGGACCCTATTAGAGTGAAGCACACCTAATAGAAATGATCACTCTCTTCATCCTGAATCCGAAAGAAATCACTCAAGTTTATACAGTAAGTGAAAATAATTCGAAAATCTCACTTCATCTAGGCCTAGCATACATTTGTTGGCTAATGTAAGCGTATTATTTAGTTCAAATTTCAAGCTCTTTTTAGTTTCTATTAAAACATCAGTTTATGATGAAAAAACTAAACATTTTTAAACTGCCTGATTAAAAATATATATATATATAAAATCATCTAATCAATTGTTCAAATTTCCGTCTCTGATATAGGTTGGTGTTTGGAATTAACATACTTCACTGTGAAATCTAACAAATAAAAATGAGGAAAACTCAAATTAATTCACAAGCAATGGCATTGAAATTCTAAATTATGCATATCCTAAACCATAACATTTTACACAAAATACATTTTTTATTTTTGTTTGGTAATTATAGGTACTTTTACCTTGCTCTAAATTCCTACTTTTAGTTTTTTTTAATGCATAATATAATATTGATGGACATCTAGCACTGGTGAAAAAAAGATGTGCATGTGGCCTCCAAATCTTAAATTCTTACTGTAAGTACACGTTGACTAATCATTTTCTGTTGAGAGCAGTTAAGATGTATTTAAATGAATAATGTTGTCCGTTGGAGATATTGATTGTGGGATTGCGAAGGTGTAAGTAAAATGGAGCATTGATGCGTCTGCTCTGGGGTGTGCCCTGTGAACAGAGGACCCGAGGATAATGAGGCATAATGCTGCCCGAGACGGGGCCTCCTGCCGAATAAATCTCAAATTATACCCCAAACCAAGTGAACGTTCTCCTGGGGGCCAGAAGGTCAAGTCCACGACCCCTGACCCCAGAGAGTCTGGGTCTTGAGAGGAGGTGAGACAGGAGGCTGAACATGGCTGCTGCTCATGATGGTGAGGGAAGTGCCTGGAACCTGGTTGTTGTCTCTGCAGCCTGCTGTCCTCAAGCCTGCTCCTCCCTGCTTGATTTTAGCCAACACGCCATCTATTATTTAGCAGACTTATTAAAAGTTATTTCAGAGCCACCGGGTCCTGCCAGATGACCTGAGAAAAGGGGGCCTCCTGAGTGGCCAGACAGACTGGAAAACCCAAATGGACACAGTGGAACTGCTAAAAACACACATGGCTCAAAACAAACAGAAAACACGGCCTGCATTATTAAGAGGTGCATTCACTATATGAGGAATAAGAGCTCTTCAATATTTCACTAGCGCAATCTCAAATATAGATGAATGTTTAATTAAAGCCAACTTTTGCAGTATATGTACAGTAAGAGAAAATAAATAAAACCACACAAATAAGAAAATGTTTTTTAAAATAATTTACTCATAAGTAAAACTCTGAAGAATAGACATACATATATATATATATATATATATATATATAGATATATGTATATAAGCAAATATATTTTCAAATAAAGTATGTAAACTAGCTTTATTAACATGATATCCTACTTAAATACAGCAAAGAATTAACCAATGTTGCAGAAATATACAAAAATAAAATAAAAAAGTTTTAAATTTGAATCTGATTTATTCAAAGGCATTTAAATATCTTTAAATATATTGTATAACCTGAGCATTTAAATAAAACAAAAATAAACCTGAGAAGCTAAGAGACTTTTTATTTATTTTTAAAACAATTTTCCATAAAATGAAAGCAGCACTCAATTCAAATGTATTGACTTATCCCTAGGACACTGACTTAACCTATGTCTTGACACAGGCTGCCTTGGTTTGTGCACAGTTTTGAATATTCATATCTTTGTTGAAGAAGCGTGACATAACCTTTTCCCCTTAATGTGATGTGTGCACATGCACTTCCCAGCTGTGTCCAGAGAGGGCGGGGCTATATGGGCAGTTTGGGGGGGGGATCAGTGTAGAGAGCTGAAGCTGGCCGGGGCGGAAAGGTCAGGGGAGGCAGGAGACAGGCGGGCTGCCCGACTGCTAAATCTTTGAACCTAACAGATGGTGAAGGTTAGGTGACGTCCCCTCGCCTGGCCTTTCCCCAGTAATTGAGGATAATTTGAGCACCAAAGAGAGCAGGCCTGTCCACTGTCAGGCCCAGAGAGGAGAGACGAGGTTAATATGAAAATGATTTTGCATTACGGCTGGCTTTGTGAGGCTGGCCGCAATCCTAATCCTGGCCTGAGGCAGCAGGAATGAAGAAGTGTCACCCTGGGTCCAGGCGCCACGCCACGCACATGAATACATCTCCAACCCATGGCCCTGTGCCCCCCATTAACCAGCACTCTGCCAGGGCCGATTACACACTCCCACTCAGGAGCCGGGCAGGCTTTGGGGGCATTTTAGGAAGGCTTGGGAGTGAACCGACATAAACCTTTATCCCATAAGAACAAAAGAGGTGCAGAAAGGCCATGTGATATCAGCAGGGTTTTTTCACCTCTCCCCACAACTACTGTAGCAAATCGCTGCCTCTTTGTAACTAAACTTGATCAGGATCTGTGTTTTGGAAGTTCTTCAAATCTTTAAAAAATACATTTTGCTTTAGAAATAAACAATCAAATGATGTGAAATGTTACAGCCAGTTGGATCATTTATTTCTCACTATACTTCGGTACATTTTTGAACAAGATTAGATTTGTAACATGAATATATTGACTGGACTTCCCCACAGCACAAGTCTGTCATGTTGCAACTGTGGGACCAATTCTGTCCAGAAAGTTGCCTCCTTGGTGTGATGAAGTCATTTACAACTATATTGATCTAATAGTCAAACCGGGCATGTTAACCTGAAGAGCCTTGGAGGGAGTTTCTGGGAAAATGGAGGTGCCCCAGGGACTCTCCCATAAGCTCAAGCAAGACACAAAAGACAGAGATGTAATTTAAAATGTTAGCAGTGGCCGGGGCCCTCTTATGCATCGCTGTGGTGTTGCACTCCTGAGTGGATATATTCTAATAGTAAAGGTTTTAAAGCAAAAAAGTCACTTCTTTCCCTGTAGAATATGTATTTTGATGTGAAGTGAATAACAGGCAAAAGTAAAAGAAGATGCAATGCACGAAAGGAATGCAGTAAAATATCTGCTAAGTGTATTCATAATTGTAGAAAAATGTATAACAATCCAATCCTCAGACCCAATGTTTTAATCACGGAGAGATGTTTCATATCAAAGAAGAGGAAATCACCACATAAAATGTTTTCAAATATATTCTTACAATTGTCTTCTCCAACTCTCATCATCTTTTCATCTGTTATGTTAGAATTGACTTTTTAATGCTAGTATGTCAAAAGTGCTTAATATTCCACTGACACACAGATGTAAATGGCTATTTTCGACTCTCAGTGCTCTGCATCTGTGTGTTTCTGTGTGTGTGCGTGTGAAGTAGCTGCTGTGTTGTGCTGTCGAGCTGGGTGGCCCGTGGGCTCCCCCAGGTGTAGTCCAGATGAAGGGGTCTTTACCGGGCGTCCCTGCTGCTGTGCCCTCAGCTTGTCCGTCTTGTTCCCCAGGAGCAGCGGGCTTTAAACTAGCTCCGCTCACAGCCTGTGACCTCCTCCTCCAGTGTGGCCTGTGTGAGCAGGAGAGGAACCCTCACGGCCCTGGAGACTAGTCCCTCACCAACTACAGTCCCATCCCTTTTCCACCTCTTTCATGGCCTCACCTGCATGTGTGAGCCGAAGCTTTAGTAAACTGAAACGTGGGCAAGTTCTTGTACAAGAAGGAGATTATTGATGATTTATTGGTTTGGTTCACACCGCCGATTTTTTTGGAATACATTGATTGTCAAATATGAAATAGTTTGGTTCAATAGGGCAGGCAGAGGGGTGCTTATCCTCTCCTTCCTTCCTTCCTTCCTTCCTTCCTTCCTTCCTTCCTTCCTTCCTTCCTTCCTTCCTTCCTTCCTTCCTTCCTTCCTTCCTTCCTTCCTTCCTTCCTTCCTTCCTTCATCTTTCTCCCTCTAGCCACCCCAACCCCCTCTCCACCTCCTGTGTTTTATGGGGATTGGTCAGTTGTCAGGTCAGTTGTTCCCTCTGAGAAAGGGTGAATGAAAATTGAATACTGCTTCCTAAACAATGAAAGAAACAGCTGTTTTATGCAGCTTGTAGGCCATTTTCTTTTCACTGTGGAACACACACACACACACACACACACACACACACACACAGACACACACACACACACACACACACACACACACACACACACACACACACACACACACACACACACACACACACACACACACACACACACACACACACACACACACACACACACACACACACACACAAACTCAGACTAGTGGTATGATTGAATTTAGTTTACTCCCATATTTCGTGATGCAACTCATATTTCAGTAAATCACAAGAAATATTTTTTTCAGGCAGTTCAAATCTTATTGTTTGCTCTCTCACCAGGGGTGCATTTGTTCAACTTTTTTGCTGTAGTTGGAGATGTTATCTTGCATGTGTTTTTTTATTTTACATGTGCAAGTTTGAGCCCTGGGAAGAACCAGTGGCAAAACAGGGTTTTCTATATTATTGTCTTCTGATTATTTCATTTCATGTTGTTGCTCCAATTGGGCGAATAGCATTCATCATTCCTTTGACCTACAAGATCATGGCAGAAAGTATGGCTTTGAAAAGTAAAACAAAAAATCCACTTTTAAATAAGATCAATTGTAAACAAACCCAGGGCAACCCTTTGAAAGGCCCCGCCAAGAGATTTACCTTGCCCTGTGGCAAATAATATTTTTTGAACTGGGTTTAAATTTCAAGTGTCTTGGGTTTATAAAAACCTGGAACAAAAGAAAGCCAGTCTCTGAACAGCAAATATTATCTGCTGGTCGGGCAAGATGTCAAGATTGCCTTTTTGTTGTCTCAAATACAGGGCCAGATATAGTGTCTGGCATATTCCAGAATAGACCTCAGAATATATCCCTATTTAGTAGATTTTACTAGGAACACCATAAAACAACATCTGCATGCACAGTTTGAGATAGACCTTATCTATGATGAATTTTCACAAGCTAAATCCTTTTGAGATTTCTTTAAATGTAGCTTTTAACATTGCTTAACTGAGCTGCTTCTTAAAGTCTATTTTTTCAAATTAATTTCTGGGTTCAAAGAACATTTTGCATTTTTTCTACTATGCAAGAATTGTTAGAACTTGAATACTTTAATGGACTATGTGGTACAATCACCTGAATTTTATTGTATGTTGTGAGAATACCTTTTTTTTTGACAGTTTCCACTGCTGTTATGCGCTATAATTTGATGTCTAATTATATAAAGAAGTGTGGTTGTGCTGGCTGGCTCTGTAAAGGCTTTCCTTCAGGTTGATAACCATAGCAATAACTATTTACCGTTCCTTGGTAATAACAGTACTAGGAAACCATGTAATGACTGTTCCCTTGATCAGACCCATATTGAGCTATGATGAAAGCATATGGGAATTTGTTATAGAGGCCTGGTGTGACATCCATTACTCCTTAATATCCTGCAATCTTTCCACTCTCCTCTCTCCTTTGGCCCCAAAATCCAGACCTCTAAGAGTTCTATTTCCACCTCAGCTCGACATTCCCACCTGTTCATTTTGCCTGCTGAGACATATTTTGTCTTTTGTTTGTTGATGTTATTTAGAAAAGAGAGCACATCAGAGAGAAATGGCTAAGTAATCATAAAAGAAAGCTGCTGCTGCACCTCTGAGTCACTTTTATTTTAATTGGTTGCAGATTTTAAGTGAACTTCAGTGGCTAGGTCGAGGGAGGAACAGCACTGTCTGTTATTTGGTTTTCCTTTGTAGTGAGCCCTTGTCAGAGCCAAATAAACCAGTGCAGCTCACCACTGGGCAACCTTTCCCTACTAACCATCGCAAACCAGCAAGAGAGCCTTCTCTGTCATCTGATGTTCCACTCTACTTAAAACAGAGCGGAGGGGGGGGGGGGGGGGGGGGGGGGATTTGAGTGTGGAAAAAAAGCGAGAAAAAACCATGGCCCCGCTATCATCATTTTATTTTGATTTTTTTCCCCCCATCCCATTCTTTAATCCCTCTGATGAAGTCTGGACAGGCAGAGGCATGCTCTCGCAGACAGCAATTTCACTGCACCATATGCGCCTCACACATCGGATGGCAGGGAGGAGAGGGGTCTGTCGGGAGCACAGCCAGGAGACAGGAGAGAGGAAGAAAATACACAACATGAAATCTACAATGGGCTGCAGCCGGGACACACTGATACCTCGTGATATTTTGTCTGCAGCATCCGCTTATGCTCCTTTAGCAACGTGCCCATCATGCATCACCGTCACAAAAACACACCAAATAAAACATGTCACCTATAACCCTTGACCTGTTCTGAAATACTAACACTGAAGCAGGTGAACAAATGAGTCAGGTACTCACACAAAAGGAACCAGGTACCCACACAAAAGGAACCAGGTACCCACACAAAATGGTGGTAAGCTGTGCGCTGTTTTGCCCCTCCCTACGCCGAGGATGTGGTGCCGACACCCTGATCATGTGATTAGAGAGGATGGAAAATAGCTCCGCGTCTACTGTGGTTGCCTTCAGACTTCCCTGGTTTATCCGTACGCCCAGAGGAGATGCCTTTAACTTTGTGGAGACAAGCATTGGTGCAAGACAGAGGGACACATATAATGACAACTAATATTATTTTTAAACATAAACTGCAAAATACATGCAGATATAATTTATATTTAAATATTTGGATCAAACATTTTTATTTATTTTAAATGATTGAATGTATGTGATGTGTTTTGACAACAAACCAAAATAATCACGGATTGCAAAGTAGTGCCTTTTAAATGTGAACTAGCCACATTTAGTAGATGTGTAGATTTTCTTACAGAATGATATGTATGTAACTGTGAACGGGACAGGGAATGGGTGGATGGTAAAATAAAGACCTTGCCCAGTTACATACAACGGGAAATCCATAACCCTGCTTGTGCCATGATCTGCTTGCATTTCTAGCACACTCTGTGCTGACCAAGCAGGTTGCACCTTAATTCTCACATGTGCTTCCTATATACATAATATATCCATCTCTTACCCTCTAGACCTGTTTACTCCCCTTGTGAAGTATGTGTGGACCTCAGAAGGGACCCGCTGCTTTTGTATTAGAGAGATAGAAAGAAAGAGAGAGAGTTTAAAGGCGACAATCTAAGTGAAGGTGGGCAGCGGGGCAGAAGGTTACACTTAAACTCTGATTGGGTAGTCTGTAATTAGGACTGCGTTTGGCAGCTTTCAATTTTAGGTTAGAATTGAAGGGGAATTAGAGTGACTGTGTCTATTACTAAGCTCACCTGAGAGTTCAGGAGCATGTATCAGTTCTCCGAAGTCCGGTCTCATAGATTACTCCTCAATGGGCTGGTCGGCTCGCTGACATTGGGAAGCTGTTAAGATAGGCTGGCATAGTTCAAATTAGTTCAGCATTTCTGTAGGAGGAAAACAAACTGCAATTAAATTACTTATTCTTTGATGAGGATGCTCTTATTAAACAACTTCTGCTCACTTCCAGAAACGAAAAAAGGTCCCCAGCTGCTTTTAACTAAAGTACTGCTGTGAAACATTTTTCACGGTAACGCATCAGTATTATTGCATCCATGCCGGGTTGGACAGTGGCTCCAGTGAATCGTTTTGAATGTATTTTAAATGGCAATAATGAGGCCTGCTGAGTGATTGATGCTGTCAGCGTACAGCGTGTACCTATGCAACCCTGGGCCCAGCAGGTGTGGATCAGCAGCACATTAGACAGAAAGGGAGAAATGTGGTACGCATGTGGCGATGTCTGGGAGAAGAGACATACATCAGCTGCCCGTCTGCAGCGGCGATTCAGAACATACGGTATCTTCTAGAAGTGCGGTAAAAGCTCTGCCCAGGAGGATCTGTATAATGCTCTTCATTTGCTGCAGGGAAAGCTGAGACATCCCAGGGTATTGATCCAACTATTGACATCATTTGACGGATCCTTTCAAGCATATTGTTAGGCTGCCAAGGAAAGTGAGTGAAAGTGTAAATGGGTGAACTCTCTGTCATCAGGGCGGCACGTGTGTAATGTAGTGCATATATTCAGAGGTCTTGTTCAAAAAGATTGCCACACCCTGCTGCTGTGTCTCAGCCCCCTTTTAACCTCTCTGAACCAGGAAAGCCTGCAGCTCTATACTGTGAGGTCTATCATTCCAGACCTTTCTTCTCTCCATCAATGTGGACAAGCGTCCTTATTATTTCATATCTTGAATTATTATTGGTCAGTTGTCAGGTCAGTTGTTCCCTCTTATTATATATATATATTTTTTTTAAAGCAGGAGAATGTTGTGGTAATTATTGCAACATTCCGACTTCATTGAACTTCACTGATGAACTTGGTGGTTTCCCCATGCTCTGTAAGAGTCTGTTACTGTATCCAGGCATCATTTGGGCTGTGGAGGCTGCCCTTGACTTTGAGCAGTTCCCAGGCTCTTGAGGGGCTCCGAGGGGACAGCTTTGTGTGACGCACAGAGAGCAGATGTTCTTCTGCATTTGTTGTGGCCCGTTTGGGATGCTGTGTCTGTCCAGACTTGACCCTTGATCCTTTAGGTTGATTAGCATGCTCCTGGAGCAGGGGTCAAAAGACACATCTCACATGCTCAGTGAAAGCGTGGGGTCAAGATGGAGAAATATCTGTGTTTTCTGTGTGTCATCTCTTTTTAATCTGACGTCCTTGGTTATATCTACAGCAGAATTTCAGTGTGATTTTGCAATTTCCATTACATCTATTTAAGGCCTGCTAGATTAAAAAAAAAAAAAGTTTTCAGAAGCAAGCAAAATGTTTAAAATAAGAATAAAAGCTCTGAAATTTTTTTAAGATAATGATTTTGTACAAAAAAAAATATTTTCTTTCTTTCTTTCTTTCTTTCTTTCTTCTTTCTTCTTTCTTTCTTTCTTTCTTTCTTTCTTTCTTTCTTTCTTTCTTTCCTTGTTAGAAATATTTTGACACAAGTCTGTGTTTGTGTTTACTGCATGCATGTTTTTTGAGAATTCATACGCAACAGATCCGGACTAAACCAAGAATATATTACACCGGTTTTAAATAGTCAGGTCATACATTTGCAGTGGCACCACTCTCTCTCAAATAGGGGTCCTCTCCTGTGCTTTTCCTTGCTCGCACTCTGTATCGTATAGTAGTGGGATGTTGTGAAGCTGCTCCCCACTGACCACCTTCAGGCCCTGGGGCTTTCTGCAGTGAATGAGCTACTTGCTGACCACTTCAATAATATTCAATCATACATATCATTTGCAATTCTTGTAACCATGTTCAGACTTTATAATGTGACAGGCTCTGTCAAAATCTGGATTATTGGAATAGAAGTTAAACTTAACATTTCCTCAAATGGATCATTTGTGAGGGGTTCTAATACCGTTACTGAGAGGTGTGCTGAAAGGATGGAAATACTTTCAGAATATTGATTCTTGTTAAATCAGGAAAGTTAACTTTTCTCGAATTAAACTAAGTGCAGTATGAAACAATATACAGGAAACTGACTTTGTCAGTGTGGCTGACAGGATGACGAAGAAATTACGAGTTTAATGCTTTCAAACCACACGTTCTTATTAGTAAGATTGTCTCAAATGCAAAATCTGTAATTTCACACCTGGGACTGGAATTTAAACGAGTTTGGTATTTTTGTCAGTGTTATATAAAACATTGCTTTTCTTCATAAGAAATCATTGTATATCTTTATTTTCAACAATTATATGTATTAACATTTTAGTTCCACTTGTATGAAGCAGTTTCACCTGCTTAAAGGACTGTATCCTGTCTGATGACTGTTGGTTGGGCAAAAATAACAAAAAGCTATTGCAGATTTGTCTTGTCCCTCCCCTCGGAGACGTGCTCTTCTGACTCCAGTTGATTTGACCTCAGCCACATTGTTGACTTTTTTGAGGTAAAAGGGAGCATCTTATTGTGTTGTTTGAGATTGATGCTTTCCCTATGAAAGTTTCTCTAGGATCAAAGACTCTCTCATGCATTAATAAAAGGGTGTTTTGTGAGAGTCTTATTAGCTGTAATGTGCTGTCTGGTAATTCATGTCTGACGGCAGCAAGCGTCAGTTGTAGGCGGAAGAATGAAAGAGCACAGACAGTGTTGTATTTCAATATTGCTGCCTTTATGGGTACCGGGGCTAAATTTATATTGATCTGAATTTGATAATGATTCTATTAGCTCTATTCAATTTGTATATATTCAAGGGCTCAGTTACACACCGAAACAGAAAAAAAAGCCAAAGAAAACAAATTAGTGTGTAAGGGTGGATTGTGTTGCATGTAATCTAAGAGGGGACCATTGGTGGGGATCATCAGGAACTCTGAGTGAAGGTAAAAAGGAGAGAGCAAGGAGCCTTGTTTGTGCATGTGTGAGTGTGTAAATATCTGTTGCTAAATTGCTTCCTGCTGATTGTTTTTAATGCAAATTTAATCAATTATTCATACTGTCTGTATAAGTGTGGGTGCATGCAGTAGTTTGCATATATTTTTAAATATATTTCAAATATATATATATATATATATATATTTGTTTTTGTTTTTTCAATTATTTCATTTTTAGTTTGATTTTCAAAGGTTAAGCCAGTCACCTGCATGTTGAGTGACACAGACGCTGGTCAGTTTACAGAGGCCCCTAGGTTACATCTTATTAACACACTAATTATTATTGGCACCTCACTGACATTGGTCAGCAGGCCTGCCAATACCTGTCTACTACTATCAAGGCCAGACAGAGGTCATTATCAGAGATCTGGGCCCCAATGGGGACCTGAGGGACTCCACTATTCACAAGCTCAACAGGCCTATAGCCCAGACAGGTCAGGTCAATGCAAAACCCCCCTCCTCAACCCCCTCACCACAACCTCTCTCGGTCCTGTCTCATCATCTTGGTTTTCTCACAAGATGTGTTACAGCTTCTATGAAATTCTTTTCTGGCACCTCAATATTTTTCTGAGTTCTGATGTTTTTTATCAGTAGATTTAAAGTCATCTAGGTTATCAACATTGAGTGCCTCCAAGCTTTGCCTGTGGCCCCTGCAGTTACAGTTGATATGGAGGTATCTTAAGTCAGCCTCAGTGTTTTCATTTCAGTTGGCAGCATGAGGCTGATAAATCTGTGGAAAAACACTCATTTAGACGGTATGCATATGGATTTTTCCCTCGAAAGTAATGGGTATTGTATACTTAGAGGAATTAACATAAGACATTTTACACAGTCCAAGGAAAATATAATTCATGCATAATTGATTGGCGACTTGATTGCCTGAGTTTACTGTCATTTTTCTGTAGTGAGACAAAGTCTTTCCTCGGGCTGTTTGGCGTAATGGACTTTGGGATATTTAATTTAGGGCTGTCCAGGAGCAGAAATGGATCTCCACTCTCACTCTCTTTTATACAACATGTTTGGTTTCCACTACTTAAATGACTCTCATTTAGCATGCAAACCCATGGTCAGAGCCTTTCTAATTGCCTGTCATTTTGATAAACTCTATCAGCCTATTTGAATATGTTGTTCCTCACATCCCAGTTTGAGGTGCAGGTGAGAGGAGTGGTAAACTATCGACATCCTTCCATATTGAATTTGGTTTTTGTAGATTACTGTTTCAGTTAGATGTGTGTTACATCATATGCTCTTGGTTTGTTTAACATTGGTACCTTTGGCAACATGGTTAGTGGAACAGATTAAGAAAACACATAGAAGGAATAATGCACTGCAAAAATATATAGTTTTAGGTAATTCTGTGGAACAATAAAAACACAAAACACTTTTATCTTAATGTTGATATCTTGAAGCAACGTTGTAATATATGTTAAAAAGCATAATTTATTGCTTGTGTATGTGTGTTTTTCAGAAACTCTTAAATGATCCCAACAATGTAATTAATTTGTAAAGAAAATAGCTTCACAAATGTGTTTTTTGTGATCAAAAGGGGCACTGATTGCAAATCAGGTCATTTTCTGAAATCTCCTGGCATAAATAAATGCTCTCTGTGGGGCTGAAGCAGATGCTTCTCCTCCTGTTTTTGGATGATAATCTTTCTAACAATCAAACTAGTTTGAGTGTTGTGTGGTCTGAATATGTTGGACATGTTGTTTGGAAATTCATACCTTTACTGTTTAGGATAAAGATATTATTGTGCGTGACTCTCTGTCATTAAAGCGGATGGGATTAGAAAGATGGTCAGCTTCGTCGGCTTTGGTCATTTGCTGGTGCTTAATGAAGAATGAAAAGATGAAAGTTGCAGATGACTTGAAACCTTGACCATTTTCACATCCAAGCACTTTCCACTTTATGATACCTCAGAACGAAGACCGTCAAATAGCCGTGTTAGGCAGCAGGCCCTTTCACAGCATGGTGGACATGGTGAACAGAAAGTGGCCAAGCCCCTGGTCGCTGCTTCATTATCCCGCTGTAACCATCCACATCAGCAGACACCTCCGCTCCAGCCTGCTGGGCCTGCCGCTGCACCGGCCACTCGCCCGAGACGAAAGGCAATGAACTCCAAAACATGCCGTTCATCTTCCAGATGGAGTGATTTACTGATTTAGCATGGGCTCTGTCCCACATGGCCACTGCACCCATACACCAGCATTTCCCACTCTGCTGAATAAACATTTATATTCTTTAACTTGATGTTTTGATATTATGAAAATAGAAATCAAACAGTCAAAATGCATTTGGAACATTCTGTGCATAACCGACCGATGGAGGAAATAGAGAAAAATGACACTGGGGAAGTAAGTGAGGAAAAATGAATATAACGGGCTGGACTGCCATGCTCAGAGGGAATTTGAAATCATACTGGGGAGAAATGGGAGAGAGTGGTTTCTCCTTTTCCTGCTGAGCTGTACCAAATAGAGGATGGGGCGCAGTTATTTTTATTTCCCTGTTTTTTTTTATTTCCCTGACATGTAGGAGTTTTTTTTAGAAGCTTGATTTTACTACTGTAATTTTTTCATCACTCAGACGCAGCCACCTGTCTCTTCCAAAGATCCTCTTCCTTTGTCTCTTAAATAATAAGCCTACATACATATCCAAAATGGGCTAACGAAAATGACCATGGAGAAAAAGTAAAAGGTGTTGGCCAGGGGAGGGAAAAGATGAAAAAACGGAGGGGGGGGGGGGGGGGGTAGTCATAATAATAACAATAAAAATAGGGGGGTGGGGATAGAGAGGTGACCTTTTTCTCTCTGGCTTGCGTCTGGCCATCAGTAAGCAGCCATTTTTGAGAGGGAAGCCATTTTCTTGCCCAGCTCATTACTGTGTTTTATATTCAGCCTTGTTGGGAGGCGCTGGTCACTGTTCAACGCTGCAGTCATGTCAGGCGTCAGCTGAAGGGTGTGTACTATGTCTGTGTGTGTGTGCGTGTGTGCGTGTGTGCGTGTGGGCGTGGGTGTGCGTGTGTGTGGTTCGAGCGAGAGGCTCTGAGGGGGAGCCAGGGGCACTCAGGATTAGACGGAAAGACCCCTGGGTTGGAGGCCAGAGCTCAAGTTCATCACTGCAGACAATTGAAAGCTCTTCAGAAAGCGATTGCGCTCTCAGTGATATTGGCCTTTGTGCCGTGGACTGACTATACACTACAAAACTCTCCTCTCATCCACCACCGTCGCAGCGGCACCTTAGCTCTTCGCTGTCTTCTCCCGATCCGGTTTGGGCCTCCCCGTGGTCATCCTGCTACTTTTAATTATATCCCATAAGGGATATGACCAAACGCTATGGTAACTGTGTGTGTGTTTATTTGTGCTGTTTTTGCATGGTCGACTGACAGAGGCGCTGTCTTTCTAGGCATGCGCACAGGGTCTGTGCTTTGAGTACAATACACAGCGACAACACACACACACACACACACACACACACACACACACACACACACACACACACACACACACACACACACACACACACCACCATTCCTCCTCTCTCCTGTCCTTCTCTCAGCCCAACCTCCTCCCTCTTTACACCCCTTCACGAGGACATCTGCTCCCCCAGCGTAGCTGCCATTGTGATGCTCCACACTAACAGGGGTTTTAGCCACTGGTGGTGTGAAATTAAACAGCCACCTCGTCCCTTGATGATAAGTGGCGTCCTGTCTTCATGCTGCGGCTATCTCCCGTCACACAGCACAAGGTCACGCTTTCAAGGGTGAATTAGAGTTCACTATTGTAAAAAGAAAAAGGAGAGATAGTTCAAAATATCATCTCTGGACCTGTTTTGATTTTGTGCAATTTTTTTCTATTGTCTCCATCTGATACTGGATTGGACATGGATTTTACACCGCATCACCTCTGCCACGATGCACCCATGTACCCTTTTATGACCTGAAAGTGAACATGCACTGGGCTGTCTCATAATGGAAATAGAATATTCAGTGTATTTGATGCACAAGTGAATGTTCAGTACATGATAATTGCATATTATTCAGAGACCTGCAATCAGTGAGGTACACTTCAAAAAAGAAAGAAAGTCATTGAAGTAATGAAAAGGCTCTTTTTTACTAGGCAAATGATCTTTTTGAAATGAATAGTTAATATTTTAGTATTGCTATATATTTTTAATTCCCCCTTTGCATTTTTGCAAATATAATGTATCCTTCCACATTCATTTGACTGAACAGCCTTGATGAGTACTTCAAATGTGAATTAAAGCACTTCATTTTAAGAGGAAAATGAGTAATAATTCAGAGATATTAATAATACATAATAATGCTATTCAGGAAAATTGAAAGTTTAAAAACAGAGGAGAAAAGAGGAGGAAACATTACATATTGCATTGTTTGGCTGTGTTTAATGGCCAAGTCTGCAATAAATGTTACACAAAGTGGGGCAGGCATATCAGAGGGGGGGGGGGGGGGTGAGGTAAAGGCAGGCACATGACAGCTGTGTGGAGACGGATACTTTAACAGTCACAGTTAGACCCGGCTACTCATTTATATTAATTATTTTACCCCTTTTATACCTGAAGCTCCTATCTCTTGTGACTTTGTGAAGCTTGCAGGGCACCTAGATGCTGCGGACAGACAGAGGTGTGACGGTGTAAGGGGCGGTGGTGGTAGTGAAAGAAGTGGGGTAGGGGGTGAGAGGTGACTCTTATACTTTCTTTCCCTGTCTCATAAGATATCACTTTCCCCATTCACTTACTCTCTCTCTATTTAAGATGATTAAGCAAAGGAAATGAAATTCCTTTTTCCTAACCAAGTCTTTTAAAAATAATATAAGAAAGTCTCATGATTATGATAGTATTAAAATGATTTAGGGGGACTGTTAATGCCAATGGAGTAATTTTCCAGTTCTGCTTAAGCCCTAATAGCGGTGATAGAATGGCCTGGCTGGGCCCTGGGCCACATCATTTCCTTTCGCAGGTACAGTAGATGGGCATCCTGTGGCTGAAGACCAAGCTGTTAAAAAGCCCTGCGTGGAAGACAGCTGGAGACAGAATTAAACTTCCTTATATTAAAGTGTAGTGGGTGTGAGTCACGTGGATGGCCAGAGATTGTGTAAACAATGAACTTGTAATTGTTTTGAAGATTTTAAATGTAGGATAATTTGTTACGTTGATCTCTGGGTGAAACTTTAATTATGCAGGGTAGATATATATAAACTTTATATGAACTTTGTTGTGGAGGAAATAATTTGTTATGTATTGAGCAGTGTCTAACAGACTTCATACTGACTGGTGCTTTCTATTGTGTTGGTCTGTTTCTCCTGCTGCATGAGAGCAGGAAGGCTGATAGTGCTGACAGAGTCTTGGGGGTCCACTCTGCAGTCATGACTCCTGCCTGGCTGGTTGCCCCCATGGGTGCACATTGCAGCAGCCTGTTGACCAGCGTGGCAACTGCAGCTTAAACAGTCACTTCCAGCCCCCCACCCCGCTCTGTATCTGAGTCCAGGCCATGCTCTAACCAACCTTTGGCCATTTCAATTCAATCTTTTTGGATCTCTAAAGAGCTGCTATACAGTAACAGCTGTATTGAATTGTTCTTTATTTTATATATAACAGCAGCCCCTATGATTAAAAAAGGCAAATTTGACCAAGGCTTTGTTTCTTGTTTTAAAGTTTGCTTAGCTTTATTAGTCTAGTCTGTAAAACATTAATAAATGGGTTGTAATGGGTGGTAGGTATTTTAAAATCTTGTTTTGCGAGTAAGGCCCACATGTTGTATTTGTTTTAATTGAATCTTGGACTGCTGGGAATGATCTGATTGCATTCATTACATTTTTCTAACTTTTTCCCTATGAATAAAACTACTCAGCTCTGTTGCATCAGTGAATTCATTTTAAGTACCTTGAACAATATTAGGGAAAATATAAAAACTGGTGTTGTATATAATTTAATGTATATATATATATATATATATCAGGAATGTTGTTTTGAATTCCTCAATTTACATCGTCTACAAAAACTTGGGTCATTTAGGTGATGAATCCAACACTTATTAATCATTTAAATAACTGAACTTTTTTTTTTTGAAATATTTTACGATTCAGATTATCTTGATGTTACAGAATAAAATAGCTTTGCAATTAATACAACAAATTGACAATAGTTAATTAAGGGGAGAAATTAATAACATATGATATATTTATAGTAAACTAATTACAAAAAATGCTAAATTATCTAATGTTTTAAAAAGAGTTAAATCAGATGGTAATTACCTAGCATTTTAAATTATCAACCAAACCACTTTACTGATCTTGTGAAACTGACTGATATTGATAGTAGATAATAAATACTGTCAATACAATTTTGTCGATAATTTGTTAATCTCATCTATACTGAAAAATTGTTAATATGTTTTTAGTAGTAATACTAAAAAGTAGTTTTCATACAAAACATTTTTGTTTGTATTTTTATTTTTCGATTGTTATTTGTGCTTTCTTACAGTTTCAATATTGTTTCTTACTCTCACTTTCTCTCAAGCACACACACACACACACACACACACACACACACACACACACACACACACACACACACACACACACACTGTGATAAATTGAAGCCATTTTTGATTAAAAAAAATTGTGGCAGTGTGATTTGGGACAGCTTGGAGAGGCCAGCAGTGATGTCCTTAAGCAGCACCCTGGATGATAAGGCAATCCCAGTCATTGAATAAATAAATAAATTAAAATCATATATCTTATGTATTCTTTTCTCTTCCCTTCAGACCCCCGCTATCCCAAATCCTGACCCCTCATCCCTACCCCCTACCGCCACCCCTGCTTCCCTCAAACACACGCATCACAAATAACACCCCTTTGCTGCTGTAGACACCACCCCATGCTACCTTCCCCCTTGTGTCCATCGGCATATCAGAAAAAAAAATTAAAACAGCTTTGCAATAAATAATGCATTTCACTAATACACATTCAGGTGGAGTCAGTCTTTGGCCCCATCTCTTGCACATCCAGAAGAGAAATTTAGAATCCAAGAAGGGAAGGCTTTCCTCTTGAACTGGAAGCGGTGACGGCTCTGTAATAGGCTAAAACAACGAGCATGAGAGTGAAAGAGTGAGAGAGAGTGAGAGAGTGAGACAGAGAATGAGAGAGAGAGGGAACAGAGGAAGAAGAGAGGGGGGGCAAGAAAGAGGTAGAGAGTGGCAAGCATATTATAACTCATCCATGTGGATCACCCTAGTAGATTGGGAGCAATCCCTTGTTGAAATTGTCTTCTAAACACTTAGAGAGAAGGAGACAGAACGGAGCAGCCAGCCCATCTCACTGTGCCTGTGTGTGTATTCTCACACTGCCTGCTATCCCAGCCAAGGTAGAGAGACCTCTGACAGACCGCTTGCATGTGTGTGTTTTTACTTTGCCTGCGTGGATGAGTGTGTGTGCGTGCATGTGATTGTGCCGTTGCCTATCTTGCGAGCCAGCCAGCCAGCCAGCCAGCTAGTGAGTGTGTGCATGTGTGCTTGAGCGAGAGGGAGAGAGGAACAGAGAGAGAGAAGATGTGTGTGTGTGTGTAAGGAAGAGGGGGTATTATGCACCCTGGATGTTGCCTCGTGCTTTAAACAGCTGCCTACAAGCCCAGGTAGTGTGCGCCGGCTTCTAAATAAGCAGCACATTCACCGTCCCCTTCAGGACAAGAGGCTAGGCTGCAGAGTGTGAAATCAGACTAATACAGTGGCGTAGGGCTGAGCAGGAGCAGGAAGCAGCTCCTGCATGACTTACTTAAACTAGAGGTTTAGAGGACAAGAAGCAGCAGAAGAAAAAGAGGGGATTGGACGTGAGAGAGAAAGGGGAGAAAAAAGACAGTAAGGTCAGTAAATCCTTTTTTAAATTCCTGCTCTGTGGATGCTTTCTTTTGGTCTACAGTACTTTGAGTACAGTTAGTGTGGTGCTGGGACTGAGGCAGAGGCTGTGACTGCTGTGTTTTGCTGAAGAAAGTATTGATTCTCTGTAAGTTTGTGGGAAGTGTGCTCTTTTTGATCCTGCCAGGTGAGAGCAGATGGAAACACTGAATGTGGGGGGGCTGGGTTAGAGCGGCCCAACTCTTTACTTTGTGTGTGTGTTTGTGAGTGTGTGAGTAAGTGAGAGAGAGAAAGAGATGGAGCCTGAGTGTGTTTATTTAAAAGTTTATAGTGTTGTGTTTACATAACTTTATGCATAGGTGTACAGTATAGATTTTGTATACAGTGCCGTGGGTGCAGACTGTTTATTAAAAGCATGTTTGTCTTTTTCGTGAGATGGAATTTGTACAGTAACAACTGTGTGTGTGTGTGTGTGTGTGTGTGTGTGTGTGTGTGTGTGTGTGTGTGTGTGTGTGTGTGTGTGTGTGTGTGTGTGTGTGTGTGTGTGTGTGTGTGTGTGTGTGTGTGTGTGTGTGTGTGTGTGTGTGTGTGTGTGTGTGTGTGTGTGTGTGTGTGTGTGTGTGTGTGTGTGTGTGTACGCTTCTATGCGCGTGCGTGTTTGCTGATATGCTGTGTCTCAGAAAAGAGGGGGTGACTGTGCATTTAGGGAAGGGGCAGAATTGCAGTCCCAAGTTGGCCTGATAACATAACTTAGAATAAAACTTGCCATGAAAAAAAAAATGGACAGCTTTAAGAGTTGATCATTTACAGACAGTCACACCTAACAGTCACTGTGATGGTCAAGGCATACAAGTACAAAAAACATGTAAACAAAGTGCACACATACAAGATAGTTCCCATTGTTTCCCTGTAAAAGTTTTACTCGCAATTATGTTATACTTTTCAGAATCATTCAGAAGCTGTGGAAGTTTTCATGATATTAATATTCAAACATGTAAAGGGGTTAATGTTTAATTGAAAAATCCCTCAAATATATATTTTATAGATAAAATGTATCTTTGGCCTTCAGCTAAAAAAAAAGTAAGCTTGATGTGGAAGAACAGGGTAAGATTCAAAGGAAGATTTTATCCATATGAGATATGGAGCAGGTGCAAAATACTGTGTGGAGGTATGGGTATGTGCCATCATTTAGATGTGTTTAGCCACACACAAGCACAGGAAAAGTGGAAAAGCCAGGACTACCAAATTGTCAGCAATACTAAAGACATCAACACAAAAATTTCAGCCATCCATCACAGCTGTCGACTTGTTTCTGTGGCGACAGTGATTTATTCTATGGCTGAAATCCATTTGGACTCTCTCTCTCTTTCTCTCTCTCTCTCTCTCTCTCTCACACACACACACACTAACTTACTGACTTACTTCCTCACTTCCTCACTCACTAACACACATAAACCCAAATACCATGCAAAGCAGCTCTCCAAGTGTTAATAAGTGTTTATTTTTTCAGTTGCAATTATTGGGAGTCGACAAGTGTTGATTGGAGAATTATCTGTCCTCTCACAGAGCTGACATTGCTGTGGGGCAGGTGTTCAAAAATCAACTACACAGTTTTACACTCTCTGGACTGGGCCTTCAACAATTTATCTTTGCAATTCCAGAGTTATATTTACCCTCACTTTAACACCTACAGTTAAACCCTTTTTCAACAGAAAATGAACATTTTATCTTTCTTAAAGAAGGTGTTTGTAGAGCCTATAAATTAAAATGCATTAAATTGATTTGATTTGTACTTGTATAATGTTTTCACAAATAGCATTAGCTTAAATAAAATGCAGGATCATACTACTAAGCTGGGAATAAAATTCATTAAAGTAAAAGAGCATTTAATGAAAGATTCTTCTCTTATCATTTAGGTTATAACTCATTTTAAATAACTATCAGTATGTGTGTTTTTCTTATCCTAAACAAATCCTAAAGTAAACCATAGTCATAAATAAAAGCCTCACAGTGATGATCCAGATTCTCAGCTCCATAAATCATACACAGGAAGTAGTCAGTAGTCCTATAAGCGTACAAGACTATTTTTGACACATGTACAAGCCACACTGTTTTAGCTACTGGTGTGCTCATGGCCCAAGCAGAAAAATGTATAAAAATGAATGAAATCTGATGTGTAAGTTGAACTGATTTTAAATGCAGTGTGTGTGCTTCCAAAATAGTAGAATAAAGAGTATTTTGTGTGTGAAAGTGAGGAGCACAACACATGCCTGCTACCATGCTGGTTGGCTCTTCTTCCCCTTCATCCCCCTCATTTAATTTCCTCTCGTTTCTCTACAGTTCTCTGGTATTTTTTCATATGTCAGATGATAGCTCAGGTCCTACACTTTGCAGGAAGATTTATCAGTCAACACACTGCCCCTAATATCCCCCATCTGCCAACAAGCACACCCAGTTCCCTAAGCCCATGCTCTAGCCCTAAGCCTTGGCCCAAGCCCTATGACTGCACCCTAAGAGTGGTGTGTGTTTGTGTGTGTGTCTGTTTGTATGAGAGAGAAAGAGAAAAGCAAAGAAAAATGATATAATCATAAAAAGTGCAACAGAGCAATATTAAGATTTCAGGAGCAAAAACAAAGCTTGTAAAAACATTATTTTACCATTGAAGAATTACCAGAAATGAAATGTATTAGGTATAAATTACATTAAAAAATGTGTGTGTGCAGTGCGCCCACTTGTGCACATCAGGTGGCTGTTTGCTTGCTGCTGTCGTATTGGCCGGTGTGTATTTGTGCCACTGTTAAAACAATATGAAGCCACTTTTGCAGATGCATGGTCAGGAGCTGTCAGCTCTTAATATGTTTGTCTGTCTGCACAGCCATCTTAGAAGTTGATCTGAGCTGGCCTGTGTGTCTCCGGGTCTGAGCGGAGCTGAGCAGTGTGCTCTCCTCTGGTCTGCCCTATGTGTGTCTGGAGGGGCGGGTCTGCTGCTGAGTCTGTGGCTGGCCAGAGAGGTCACTCAGGCTTCACATCACACTACAGACCGGAATCTGTTATAAATATCCTGAATGCTTATTATGAAACATTACCAGCAGAAATCCTTTCTTTCACTAAATCAAGACATACTAAAATGTAGTTGACATACTAATAAATCAATTGAAAAATCAAATAATTACTAAAATAATCAAGGCGTTTACTTTATATTTGTTTAACTTGCCTCTTATCTCCTTCCAATTGTAGTGTTAGTCAAGTCTTAGGCCTGTGTGACTGTCAGTGCTCCTGCATAGTGATTGAACTTCAGCAAGGTCTGGGCCTTGTCGTGATAACGTGCCAAACTTAGCTGTGCTCCTAAAATCCTGGATTAATGCCTGCTTTAAGAGCTTAACATGGTCAGCCATTCAAACATGGACTGGATTGACTGAGCTTCCTCGGTTGCCTCTTATCTCCTGAAGAGTTTTACAAGCAGTACAGTTTAAAAACCATCATTCATCATGTCTTCCTGCACACTGGTACGCAGGTCATGAAACCCTATTGACCTGGGCACAACCTTTGCTTATTGCATACCAGTACTCACGTGGTGTCCTTTTGGAAATCCACAGTATGTTCTACTTACTTTAATAATACAACTATATTCTTCTTTGATCAAACATACTTTAATTTTAAGCATCATAAAATGTATGTCTTTAACTTCATTTCCATTTATAGACATGAATGTTTTAAAGCTATAGTCAATTACAAGTGGGAGCAAAACAAAGTTTTATTTAGCATTTTACATGAAACTGATTTGTCTTTTTGTCTTGTAATGTTTAATGTTCTGTAGATTTTAAAGCTAGCCAAAAATAAGTTGATTTCCTCCCTAATATGTTGAATAAAATCTCTCTCTCTCTCTATATATCTATATATCTATATCTATATATCTCTATATATATAGATATATAGTTGTTACAGTATGATATGAACTAACATATATAAATGTTCTTAGATTTCCTATATATACATTTATCCACATGCACACACACACACACACACACACACACACACACACACACACACACACACACACACACACACACACACACACACACACACACACACACACACACACACACACACACACTGTATATCCACAATGATTAAACAATGCAACATTTTTCTTTCTTCCTGTTTAATTTCTCTTTTCTTTTGTAAAGGAAATTATACACATTTTTCCTCCTGGCTCCAGAAGGTATTGTCAACCATATTGAGCGTCAATCCTTTTGACTTTTCTTCTGTATAGTACACTAAAATAGAGCAATACAAGATATTTGAGATGCGTTTTTGAAATTCACTGATTCGCATGAAAGGCTTTTCATATGCTGTTATGGCTTTGATGATATAAACACATCTGTTGGCTGTTCAAAAAATGTGGCATCTGTTCTCCGCCTATAAGATGTCCACCTCAGTGCTGTTGGTGTTTCAGTGCAGTTCAGATTGGATGCCTCATGCAAGTACTTACTGACACTGTAAAGAGCTACATCTAAATACCTGACCAGGGTATCTGTAATTGTGATTAACAATTTGATGGTCAGATTTGTGGTCCATGTGAAATGTTGAATAGGAATTGTGACAAATTGCACAGCTTCCAGAAGTTACATCAAGCCTGATGCCTCCAAGGGATTTGTTTAATTACATTAATATCCCTGATTTCTGAAATTCTGCTTGACATCTTTGTCGCTTCATTTGTTGTTGTTTCCGTATTTGTTTGCGTGTTAGGCTTGAGGTTCTTTCGCCTTAAATCTTTCATATCCATTGGATAAAAATACAATGTTATCATGTTGGCCGGCCTTGAACAATGTGTGGAGTAAATACGTATGGTCATTACACATCTTATTGCATCTTATTACTGCAGTCATGTGCATAATCACTTTATGCTTTTCTCATGTGTGAGTAACTTTTGCACCGTCGTGTGCAAGCCTGACCATAGATTGTGCTTTTTCAGCCATGTTCTTTCAGTGTGTCAAAGATGTCTACAGGAGGACATTTAATTGTTTGTATTGTTCAATATTTCTCAAGCACTGAAATAAGAACATAATGAAAAAGTCTAGTGACCCTTGCACATGATCCATTGCACATATTGGATTTTTTTTATTACTATTAATGGTACTATTGTAGATCATAGATATCATTTAGTTGTGATGTGTTGTGTTGTTTAATTACACAAACTGATATTATGAATTTTCCATGAATAATTTTCCATTATGTTGTATCAGGCACAGAAAAGACTGGTGCAATGCTACACTATGTGTTCTTGTTGTGGTGGTGCGCTTCCGTGCAAGATTAATGATAGTGTGGTTTGATGCTATGTTGATTCCATCTTGGTTCTTCTGCAATAATTCAAGAGAGGAAGAAAGGCGAGGTGGTGGGGAGGAACCATTTTATTCCTCCAATCCCCCTTCGCCACCACCGGAATATAATCCGCTGTCTCCTGACCTTCAAATCATGCAGCGCTGCAGTCATTTCAATTGGCCCGGCCGCCATTAGCGTGAAATGTCCTCTAGCCACTCTGCTTCTGCACATGGAAGATTTCCTTTCTCCCTGCATGGTTTCCCTCTTCTACTTTGCTCCTTTCCTCCATCTCACATTTTGTCTAACATGGACCCGAAGCCTGGCTGCGCTGGAGGGTGGGAACCTCTTGCACTAAGGAAATGACCCACTACAGGAGAGGCTGTTGGTCAAAAGAGAGTATGGAAAACACTCACTGCATTAGACTCTGATATGTTTGTGTTGCTCTTTATTCCTTTAGAAAAAAAGGTTTTAGTGCAAATATTACACAAAAGATATATTTGGAATTACAGCGACTGTGATTTGAAAATGCCTCAGTGGATATTTGACCTCTTTTGCTTATGTGAAGAATAACCTCCTTTAAATATAATATATTTCGCTCCAATATTTTGCTGATAACAATAAAATTGTTTATTTCTTAATAACATTTAATGCAGGGACTAACATATTGGATCATACTCTTACGATTTCTTCTGCATGCAGTGCCATTGCAGGGAAGTGGTCTTTTTGCCCAGATTTTAAACCTGGACACCAACAACTCAGCAATACATGGCTATTGTGTGGTCACAGGGTACTTCAGAGCATGTTATGGGTTGTTCCTTCAGCCAAGTGCATCACATCTATTGTGCAGTCGGAGCTCTCCCTATCACACTGCAAGGAGCGAAGAAAATATACTGACTGGAGCATAGAAATCACATGCCAAAGTGCATGTGTTATGTTTCTAGTAGATAGATAGATCAATTATTGAAAGAGGACATATTTGATATGATATGAATATTAAAAATATATCAGAGGGCAAACAACATTCATGGCTGTCTTCAGATCTGTGCTGAGAGACGTGTGTCAAATCTCCAGAGAGACGCTTTATTCAGAAGGGTCAAGGGGCTCTCTGAAAGTTTGATAGATGTAAGAATATTTTTATTTTAGTTTTTTTGTTCATTTATAAAAAGTAGTGTAAAAATGTCAACACTATCTTTCAAAATTATGTTTATTATAAGCATGCCCCCCATATTCATAACAACAGATAAATGTCCTATGACCTAGAATCAATCTTAAGATAAAAAGTCATTACCCATCACATACATTTCAACATCCTGATATTTTTCCTGCATCCAAAATATGTTTTTTTCCTGTTTGTGAACTGAGTGAATTTGATCACCCTGTGTGTATTAGGGTTACTAGGACACTAACAATAGGATATGTATACTTTCATATACATTTACTGAGCGATTGACTGTGTGCCAGCTTTGAAAAAACTCTGACCCAGGTGCAGAGGGGGAAGTAGTAAGATTTGTTTACAAACACAGCCATTGTGTCCTCTGGTCTTACACAAGTCCTCAGCTGAAACCTTCCCTGAAGTCTATTTCCCCCTACTGGGTGTTATTACATACAGTGTATGTATATATGATTAATGACCCCACTGGGGTATATCCATAATGCTATGACCTCAAGGTAAAATTGAAATGCATGCACTGGATGTAGAGCATTCCTATATTATTGCCCAATATACTTAGCAGCTATTACATTTGTTGGCACTGGTGAAAATAAAACAGGGCTATGAAGTTTCAAATCAACACGGCCACTCTAAGAAATGGACTTATTGGAATTGCATTAGGTTGATTAGACTGAGAAATGAATACTATTTACAATGGAGCAGTGTTAAACACTCTTGTTTCTCCAGCTATAGGAGTGCATCGACAGTCAGTCAGCATCAATTAAATCTCCTGATCTGTATATCCTGAGAGGCCGGACTTGTTGTCTTCTAATAAAGCCAGTCTGTGGCAGCAGAATGTTTCATTTCCTCTCGGAGATTGCCCTCAGTAATGCAGAATGCTTATCATAGTCCTGGAAAAGGACTGCAACAACACAACGTTCTGATGCTTGATACCCAGATAGACCTGAGGCAAATGCTCAAAGCTCTCCTAAACACATGATAGACCTGTATATTGTTGTACTGAACCACGGACTCAGGAAACTTCTTGCTTTTCTATTGTCTTTGGTGTATATGTTGTAATATTTTTTGTACTTTGTGGACATATTGGCCAGGTTAAAATATAAGTAAACATAATGTGTTTTTGTAAGAGGACAAACATATATTTTCGGAACATTGTGATTGGTTATATGTGTCTGTTTGTGCAGATGGAAATTAAAAATGGGGTCTGCGAAGGAAGGGGTTGTGAGGGGGCCAAGCTGTCCCTGGCCATTCATTCTCTCTGGCCCCCCTGTCTAATTAATGGGCCTCGTTCATACACGTTATTGCACCAGAGGGTCTGTCACTCATTAATCATGTGACCTTCTGTGGCACAGTTAATGACCTTGGAGGAGTAGATCAGCTGGAGATGGCTGAAGCTGTGGAATTAAATTGTTTCTGGAAGTGGTCATGGTCACATCAGGCACTTTAACAGCCACTCCGCTCAGGCCCTGTGCTGTTCCCCTCAGTCTGTGTCTCACCCATAGCCCCAGACTCTGCCATATGGAATGGGCAGGGGGAATTTCAGACACTAGGGCTCAGGATTAGGGTAGGCAGGGGATGGAACCAATGTCGAACTCAAATCACTCAGTTATGACTTTATTGGCTGATTTCCTGCATGACCACTGCCTGTCACTCTTCAAATCACTTGTTAAAGAACCAACTTGTGCCAACTTCTTTTAAAAACTTCTTTCAACAAATTCTGTTTTGTATAATACGTTTTTATTGGAGTTAGTGACTTCATGTTAAAACTTGAAAATGAAAATAAGTAAAACCTCTACATTTCATCAAATTTATATCTCACATAATTTCTATTAAATAAAAGGTGGAAATTAAGTTGTTGCCACCTAGAGGTTGCAGACATTTTGCAAATCTAAGTACAACCGAGGCATGAAAGTGTAATTTCTCGCTTCTGTACAAGATAGATCTGAATTATGTGAGTTTAATCCAACATTGTGTCATCTAGTTTTTTAATAAAGAAATAACTGTCTATTATCTTTCTCTATGGACAGATAAGGTTGCATTTTTTTTTAGCATAACAATATGTAGGTTGTCTCTGAATAATATACCCCAGTACTCCTGTCATGCTGTTGTGTTGTAGGCTACATCAGTTTCTCTACATTACTACGATGTCAATAATTGGATTTATTTTCAAATATTTCAGTATCAAACCTTTAAAGTTGCTTTAAAACTTTCTCTTTTTTTCATTTTTCATTTTCATTTACGTTCAATGTTATTTAAAAATGAGGAGATGTCTGAAATTGTTTTACCTGAAGGAAAAGCAGATTAGTTAACCAGTGAGGAGATTATTTTACTGCTTCCTTGCTGAATCAAGTAAACCATTGAATTTTTCAATGGTCTCCGTGTTCATAATTTCACTATCCACACATGTTGATAAAAAGATCATTTCACCATGTCCAAAGTTTAAACGATGATCACGCTATGGCTGCCACCTCCTTTTCACAATCGCAGCATTAAAATGTTAGCTTTCTTCTCAGTGACATTGAAATGGAGGGATTTTGTTTATCCCTGCCTTTGTTTATTTAACATTTTGCTCAGCGGGGGAGTTTCAGATAGATTGTTTTCAAGACAGTCCCTGCAGACAGCGAGCAAACACTCTACAGCTTCATCAAACAGAACAATCTTCAACTTTCCCCTTCTACAGTGTGCAGGGAAATGTGACTGAGAGGAACATCATAATGGAATATGATTGAAAAAGATTGTCATAATTTTTCAGTCTGTAACAATATGCAAGCACAGTTTTTTTTAAAGGATTTATTTAGAACCATGTGCAAGTGTATCATTACATGAAAAAAAAACACATTGATGGATGAAAACATTTTATTTTCATGTGGCGAACATTTGCAAGTTTTGTTATTAATGATTTCACTCTTGTTTGATGGATTCCAGATTTTTTTCCTCACTTAGAGGCATCAACAGACATTTGGGCACATGAAATTCAACCTGGAATACAACGGGAGCTAAAACAAATCTTTTTGTGCTGAAAAGTGAGTTCACCCCTGAATGAAACGAGTTCTGAATTGAGCTCATTCCACATTTGCGTGTCAGTGCGAGTCAGGCAAGTTTGGATGGTAGCATGGTAGCGTTTTATTTTGATTTAAAAAAAAAAAAAAACATGTTTTTGACAGAACACGGAGCTTGGTGGAGACAGTCATGGATGTTTGAATTTGTATACAGTTAAACACACATAAAATTAAAGATACACACACACACACACACACACACACACACACACACACACACACACACACACACACACACACACACACACACACACACACACACACATATAAGAGTGTGCCATTATACTCGATCCTTCTTCTACCACTCTGTCTTCTCATTGCTGTCTTCCTTCTATCTCTCTTTCCACCATCTTTCTCCCTGTTGCAAGTGAAGGCTTGATTAATATTTTCCACTGTTCCGTAACCATGGCAATAAGGTCACTGCATATGATACTTAATTGAATTTTCCCAGTGCTTTTGTGTGCATCTCCTGTGTCCGGACAATAAAAATCTTCCGCTGATGACTCCAACCCCCTTCCTTTACTCCACTCCCCTCCATCTTTCTTTTCATTTTGTGCCCCATGAATTTATTCATTTGTTTCATCTGCTACCTCTTTTTTGTACTCCCTTTTTTTCCTGGCTGCTCTCTGACCTAGTCTTCCTTGTCTTGTCATAGCGTTTTACTCTTTTTTCCCCCTGAAGCATTGTTCTCTTGCATGCCTTGTCCTTCAGCAAGGAGTCATTGTTATACTGTAAAGCCAAAACCAGCTTTATTTCAGTTTTGTTTAAAGCCACCTGCTGGAACACCACTTGATAATTTATTGCTTTTTAATGCCTGGGCAATACATAATACTCAGCTCCTCTTTGCTTGGGCCTTTTCTGCCCTCTTTCTCTTTTTGTTGCTTACTTCTTCTCCCTTTCCATGCAAAATTTGCATACTCAAATCAGTCTCAGACCCAATCGTTAAATTGATTTCAAACAACACTGATGACTCAAGTGGGGAAACAAAAAGCCTCGCAGCCAGGAAACCATTGGGACACAAAGTGAGCCACTGACACAGGGTGCTCTCTGAGCAGGTGTTCTGATTAATGCCTAACAAATTGGGGTCCTTTAAGATCCGGACATAAGTGGGAGACACGTCCCCTCTTCACACAACACATGGACCAACACATGCTGACTGAGTCTTTGTTCACGCAAGTATGGAGGCTAATCCATGACTAGAGGGGATACAGGTTCACGGGTAGAAAAAACCTGGAGTGGATAAAGAGTGTAGGGGTGAACAAGAGGTTGAGGTCTGTTTAGGGAGCTGGTCTTTTATAAAACAGTATGCTGGACATAGAAACTCAATGTTTAGTTTTTTATGTCTAAATCAGCTGCGTTACATTTTCATTTTTATATATCTTTTTAATTAAACTATAGGACTAAAGGAATCAGCCTTTTCTCATTCTTTACTGCAACATGCAGTGAATGTTATGTAACTCTTTACCTACTGAGGATGTTTTACAATCAACAACATATCATTCTAAGAAAAAAAACATGATTTTTTTTTTTATTTTACTCGGGGTGTCATTTTTTTTCCCTGAAAGGTCAATTTTGCTATTACATTCTGTTGGCTCAAATAAAAGTGTGACAATAATCATGAGGCGATCATTATACCCAAATAAAAAAGGGAAAGGTAAGGTAAAAGACAGGAAGAAAAAAATGTACACATCACATTTGACATATGCACCATAAAATAACCATTAGCAGTTACCTACAATCTGAAGTGACAGTCTATCAATAATGTCAATCTGAAAATGGGACAGGTTTGTTGCTGTCTTTAAATCACCAGAGACTCCATATAGTAGAAAAGCGTGCTGTTATAGAAAATGCATTAAGGGTTGATGTTAATGGGAGTGGTGTGAGCAGTGGGACACCCAGAGCGCTGGAGGACAACGCTCCCCTCTCCCCGAGACTCATGCTTTAGACACCTGCCTGGTCCGCGGTTCAGTACTGAAGACAGCATACTACGGTGGAACTCGGGAGTAGATATAAATTATACATTTTTATTTAACAAGCACTTTTTAAGTACCCAAAGACGCTTTACAAAGATACAAAGTTAAAATAAAATCAAGCTCACATAAAAATCAACCCTAAATAAAAAAGCATATTATTATTATTAATATATTTTGATCTCAACATTTAGAAATATTTTGCATAACAGATTTGTAAAGGCTTTAGTTGTTTTTACTCATACATTTTTAGTTTTTAGTTTAATATTATAATAAACATATTAAATTATTGCATCCAGTAAACTCTTAAAATATATTTCTTGTTTGTTAACTTTTATTTACGGTAATAACAATTATTTATGAATGTTCCTAACAGAGCAGTGATCTCTGTAAAACTATATTAAAATGTAATATCACAATCTGAAGTAGACAACCTCCGAAACAAACACACTCAACCTTATACAATCTCTTTAGCCATTCAAAAAGCAAACTCTGTCACTTTCAAAGATATGCAAACTGGCATGCAAACAAGCACACGCAACTGCACTTGCAGAAACACGTGCATACTAAGCAACCCCTTCCTCCTTAATGGGGCATTTGTATACAATCAAACTTCGTGTTGCATATGAATGGCCCTACTAATGAATGGGACATGCACGGAATGTCAGCTTTGAAAGCCAGGAGCAGAGCACACTTCATTTCTATTACCATGTTTAATTTGGAAGCACGTGGAGGCTATAGTATGCCCATCTGCTCCCCACACACATCCCTCCGCCGCCCCATTTCTACCATGCGCTCGCGTAACAGGCAGGCATTGTAGCAACAAGTGTCTTCACATTACCACGCTTGCCAGCTCCCCTCAATTGGCAGCGAGCCTGCTAAGCTGCCCGCCCCCTTATGAGAAAAAGACTTGATTGTGCCAGGGGAGAGAGCTTAGGGGGTAGACCAGGAAAAGGGGAGAGGTGGGGGATTTGATTTACATACTGCAGTTTAGGCGACACTCATCAGATTTTAAACAGCTTCAGAGCAATTAAGGGTCATTAGTCCTTTTGTTTTCTGTTGTGGCACAATGTAGCAGTTGTGGCATCTGTGGCGCAGTGCCCCCTGTGGGGGCTGCCTGTGGGAATGTCAGCACTAACAGGGTCTGTCTCCCACCCTTCCTCCCCATTCATGACTCCTACTTTGCCACTGACACAGCTTTCCTCTGTGTGTAAACAAACACTCAGCACCAGCCTGGCACTGCAAGGGAAGCCACTTTGGCAAAGACCCAGCTCTGGAGCATGCAGCTGGTGCAGGCTCCGGAGGCACAGGCTGCTTATCCTAATTATCCTGATCATGGCAACGATGATATCATTTGCAAATTTGCAGCTTTCAATTAAAAGTTTTTCTGGCATGAATTATTTACAGACAGTAGCACTGTTTGATTGGCAATATCTCCTTCATATTTTTGCTTGGATTTTAGTATTACTTGCTACACATAGTACGTAACTGATAAACAATATCATGTCTTTAAAATTGTATTATCTAAATGCAAATACACTATTAGACAAAAATTACGAGATACAGCATCTCTATTTAGATTGCTTTTTACATGCTGACTATACACTACTCCACCAGCAGATGGGAATAAAATAATTATAAAACATCTCATATAATAGCCATCCAAAACGTGGATGTGATCAAGCAAGTATTTTAAACAAGATATGATACAAGAACATAACATTGCCTCAAGGTCAATAGCCCAACTGTAATGAAGGCTGGAATGTATTCTCCAATATGTTCATGTCTGCATCATCCATTTCTCAACTAGCAGGCAGCGGTGTGTTAAGCACCCCTGCTTCTGTGAAAAGGCATCAAAGGCACCAAAAAGACAGGTATGGTGTGGAATGTGAATGTTCACATGTCCATTTGTGTGGCTGTAAGACCCTCCTCAGTTGGTATAGAAAAACACTTACTGCTAATGTAAATAGCAAGGCAGCATAAATCAGGAGCCACGCGCAGCCCGGGAGAATATCGTGTAATAGTTATTGCGAAATGAAGTGGCATTGGGATCAATATCCCACTATATCTCACTCTGGCGTAATGGCGCAGAGGGAAGCTGGAGGCCAAGGGAGTCCGGTCCCTCCACCCCACCATGGTCCTATAAATCTGCCTGACCTGCAGCCTGCTTATTAAAGTGCATACACAATCAGCAGCCGCCATCCAAAAATACAAGCTTACTTACTGACCTGGAGTCAGGGGAATGGATGCCTTTACCTTGTCTGAGGGCAGGGGTTAAAGGCTGATTGAGACTTTAGCATCTTCTCACCATACTGTACAGAGAAACAGGGAAGTGTTGGTTTAAGCTGATCATTAATAACACTAACGTCATTCAAAATGAAGTCTGAATGTCAGCACTGCAGGAAATACTGTAGATTCATTTCTGTTTCTGTTATAGCAAACTCAGTATGTTGTGTGCTTTTAAAAAAAAAATCTATTTGTTAATGAATTAATTTGTGTTTCGTGTTTTATTTATAGCATCTTGAGGCACAATGTTTCTTCTGCCAGTGTGGAGGTAGCAATTATTGTGTCTAAGCTGTGGCTTATTCAACAAAATTAAACTATAGGGTTATTTTTCGATGAAGAATCTGCAGTAATTTATTTTCTCTTTTCGTTCAATATCAAATAATTTCTAAGGTTATTATTTCAAGGTTGAGATTTTGCCTCTCTATGTCTTTTTAACTTTATATTTGAATTGTATGACCTCACAGCCACAAACAATGTTTTCTTATATAACAGGGTAATAATTAGGTTAGTTTATATATATTAAATTGTTTGTGCAATACATTTGTGACCAGACTCAGAATCAGAAATACTTTATTCATCCTAAACTGGGACATTTTTTAGTTACAGCAGCAAAATACAATATAATAAAAATAAGAAATATAAAGATAATATAGTGCAATGAAATGGAATATTAAGTTAAAATATCATATAAATGCACAATGTTAAGTGTAAAGTGTAAAATGTGCATGTTATGTCCACCTAACAGAGAGGCTATGGAGCAGTGAGTTGACCACTGGTCTTGTGTTACCCTCACATGATAAACAGGATTCACCATGAAAAAGCACTTCAATGCATAGTATATATGCAATGTCCATAGTAGCAGAGGGGAAAATGCTGTTTAGGGATCAGGTTTTATTTGAGTGGGCAGTGTTGTGCTTTTAGCCTGGTGACAAAATTCAGTCATTTCTTGAGGTGCAATGACTCTAATAATTGCAGAAGTAGGCATACTATTTTTTAAGAGACTGAGGAACATTGTACTGGAGTCTGTTTGTGTCCCTTTGTCTGAGCTGCTGTAAGAATGGGTTTTGAATATAATGCAATACGGTAGATGTATAAAAGAGGAGTAGTTTTTGATTTTCATATATAAATACAATGCTTTTTTGCATAATAAGTCAGTGCAGTGTCCTTTTCTTATCCTCAGGTTGTAATATAACTTCAATACAAACAGCAAAGCGCCTGCAGATAGCAATGAGTATAAAATAACAATATGATGGTAATGGCTGTCTGTGATTTGCCAGATTATTCAGGTTTTATCCATTCATACATAAGATCTTGTTGCTTGCAAGCTTAGTACAGCCTTTGGGCAGATATTATTGGTCAGTAAGATGGATGTTGGCAAAAGGTTATGAATTGTAATTGTAATAAACAAACCTGAACAGTGAGACCTGTGGTTCACTTATTGTTTTCTGGAGACAATTGTTTGGAGTATATACATTATTATTAAAGACTGGACAATGATGTGTTTCTCTTATGTTTTGCAGGACATTGAGGGGAAGCGTTCCACTGTTTCAGCTGGTGAGTGTTTCCTAAAACCTTTTATCTATTGTGGTTGCACCAATCTGACACTTTAGGGGAAATAGTTTCTATGTGGAAAGTTTTCATTTTATAGATTTAATCTCCCAAACAAAAATGTGGACATCTTGACAAGAGAAAAGAGTGTATCATGAGAGACTCTGTACAGAAAGTCTTTACTTTTATATCCATTACATGCATATATCCTATTTTTACTAAGCCATACCTAAATATTGTCAAGAAATACCATGTTAGGGATGTTTTTTTTAAATAAACCCTCTCTTTACAGCAAAAGTTTGTCTTCAGTTGTATTTTATTGTAACCAACTATTAGCTTGGTGATTGGTAAAATCGGATACACTTGATAATGATTAAAAGTAAACAGAGGTATGACTGCTTCATGTTTTTTAATTAAGAATGTAATTATTTTCTCAAACTGCCAGTGGCAACTGATTTTTAAAACCTCACAATAATCTTAAAATGACATCTGAGTAATTCATTGAAAGGATTCTTACAACGTACATGCCTGAAAAGCTTGACTTTAAATAGATGAATACAAAAAGCTTAGGTTAAAACCTAATCAAATCTTCTTGAAATAAAATTCAAATACATATTAAATGATACAACTGTTTTAGGAGCTCTTGGTATACAAATATGTGAAATCAAAAATGCACTTAAAAGCTTTTTGTGTACATCATTCTATTGATTTAAAAAAAATCTCATTTCTTTTCATTTGAATGTGCTTTCACATACTCTCTAATGTGCAGTGATGGTTTATGTTCTTGCCTGGCTTTTAAGTGAAGCTGATAATTATATAAATAGTTTTTTCTTGTGAGATAATTTCATGGTGGTTTAATATAACTGACAATTCGAGCAATCCTTTCTAATTAGCTGTCCGCATTAGGCAGATGTACTAATCAACACAAGCAAAATGGTGTTTTATTTTGTTTAGCTCCATAATCTGCTCAATAGTAATTTAATAGCTGTGAAGTACACTTATTGCAAGTACATAATCATTAGTTTGATTGCGCACAGGCTCAGTGGTTCTTTATGGATATGTACATGCAGATGGATCTGGTTAACCATTAAAGAGTAATTTAGTTGTCACATCTTCATGTGAGAGCACTGTTTTATAATAAAAGATGTGTGATCTTGACCTAGCAAAAGCCTTCTTGCACACAAACACACTCAACGGACACCTCTTCCTCAACCTGTCACTGTCCTGACCTTGAACCTTTAAGGGCTAGCGGTTAAAGAACAAAAGGCAGGACTGTTTTTTTTAGATTACAGCAGAGGTTGATTTTCGAAAAGGCATGTGATAGGAATAGGCTTGTGCCAGACAAGAATGCTCTGCAACTTGTTTGTGCCACAGGTGCTTGTCTTTAACAAGATCTGATATGTGGAAATCACATGTAAATGTGCATGGCAGACTGACCTTTGCCCTCTGTGTGTGAGGATCTGTGACCAGTGGCTGACCTGTAATCCTCCCCTAAATGGTTTGACAATAGACAGACATATTGATCTGGTCAGTTTTGTGGCAAAAGGGTCAAGGGCCTGACAGACTGCATCCTGAGTCTGCGTGGTGTCTGCAGGTAGAGTGGCGTTACAATTTCTGAAGCTACCTTTATCTTTCCTCCACCTGCATTCATATGCTAGTTTATGTTAGGCTTCTGTTTCAATTCCTTAGACACAGAGGCTTCATACGTCTGTTCCCACGTCACTTGCTTTGCTACGTTAATGAGGATTACAATGAGGCTATGTGTAAAACATTTTAAAAAATAACACATTAGAGCTTGTATGACAGGCTCAGGAAATAGCTTCTTTTTCTCTTCAAGACAGCACAAATTGCTTAAAGTAAAGCTTATGCCTGAGAGCTTTGGTAACCTACACCATCTAACCCCCCACCACCAAAAAATAACACATGTCTGCAAGCTCCCCCTCAGAGCCCCCAGCTTTCCCCACTGCACCGGGCGGCTGCTCTCCTCTGGGCTTACCCAGAGAGGGCTGGCCAGCTCCCACATCTGGCCAGACAGATGAACAGAGAAAACACTGAGAAATTCTCCTACCGACCACTAGTTTTCCCTCTTGCATACATAAACCTTCCCTCTCTCTCTCTCTCTCTGTCTCTCTCTCTCTCTCTCTCTCTCTCTCTCTCTCTCTCTCTCTCTCTCTCTCTCTCTCTCTCTCTCTCTCGGATTCTTACGGAGTGACCGGTGATAGAGCAACATCTGGAAGGAGCAGCAGTTTTCTTTCTTTGTGTTTTTTTGGGGAGATCTAGGCCCCCGATAATCCGTCTCCCTACTCATTAAAGGAGCTGAATAAACACAGGCCTCTTCCAGTTGTTCCTATGAATTTCCTCACCAGGCGTCAAGAGACCCAAGCAGGGGCTACTGGATCAAAGCTGCCGGCAGCCCCATGAGTGCCGAGAGTGAGAGTGCGTTCCGGGGTTGGGCCCATTACCTTTCTCCCTGGGAGCCTCGGAGGCCCCAGGTCACTTGCTGTCAGCTCTTTGGCCCAAGCAGCAGAGGAAAAGGAGGAGTTAAAGGGGAAGGAAAGAAAAATATATGAAAGGAAAGGAAAAGATAGGAAAAGAAAAAGAAAAAAGTTGACGGGATGAGATCCGTGGTATGGATTAGTGAAGAAAGAATACAAGAGAGCAGAGGAAAGTGGAAGAAAAAAAAGTTGTATATATAAAATAGAGCTGTGCATTTTGAGAGGAAAGTTTTTAGGAACCAGTTAGACTTAAATGAACTTACACACAACTAGTTTTTTATTGTTTTTTCAGGAAAACTTTTGGTTTCAGTTTACACAGATATTTTTGTATAACACAAGTGACCATTCATAACTATCAGCCAGAGGGACCAGGGGATAAGCAGAAGGACTAAATGATGTAAGTTAGTTTTAATGCAGAAAGTTGTGAAAACAAATGTGAAATAACTAGGTGCAGCCCACAGAACAAACACACCGGTCGTGTTGATGTGTGCCCCACTCTGATGCACTGACCCTGGTGTGACATTAATTTTCTAATTCCCTGCACTTCCTGGCAATCAACTAAGAGGGGTAGTGGTTTGCTGGAAAAGTTTGCAGCGGAGGCAATTAAAGGCAGAAATCCAAGCAGTAGCAACAACAACAGCAGCAAAATCAACAGAGGTACGAGAAGATGATTCTTCCTGCTGTAATTGTTACTCGCTTACTCAGAAAGATGATCAAATTGCATCCTTTGCTCACTAAAGGGAAATAAAAATCGTGTGTGTGTGTGTGTGTGTGTGTGTGTGTGTGTGTGTGTGTGTGTGTGTGTGTGTGTGTGTGTGTGTGTGTGTGTGTGTGTGTGTGTGTGTGTGTGTGTGTGTGTGTGTGTGTGTGTGTGTGTGTGTGTGTCTGTGTCTGTGTGTGTGTGTGTGTGTGTGTGTTTGTACAAATGGCCCTGTGGTCGTCATCAGGCTCCCATCAGCCCCTCCATTACTTACTGAGCTGTGGGTCCGTGCTGGAGCCTACCTGCCCTGAATACAGATTAGGAGAGGAGTATGGGCAGCCAGCACAATGAAGACAAACACATACGCACCCAAAAGATAGCATTAACATAATCTACTTTGACATAATTTGACTCATACTCATAATCAAAGTAATTATATTTTCCACACCTAAAAGACTGAGTTGTTGCATCATACGCATGGAACAATAGCTAAATCATTAAAAAACCTTTCTGTATTTTTCCTCTGGCTGATAAAAGCATACCTGTCTGATTACTGCCTCTCACCGGACTCTGACATGGCGACGCCTGTGGAGAGCACTTCATCTGGTGCAGGCAGATCATAGCTTACACATTCTGAAATAACGTCACACACAGCAGAGTACACACACTGGCACCCCAGCACAAAGGCAAATATGGTTGCATACTTCTGTTCTCCTTCTGGAGTCGCAGACACGTGCTCGTGACAAGAAATCTGCAGGCAGTCATTACACCAAACCAAGCAAACACGCAGCCGCCGCGCTCACTCATAATGTTTTCACATTTGCCGCCGCTATGAAGGAGGTAAAGGCACGCGCGTTTGTGTGTACAGACGCACAAACAAAGCTAGAAAACATAGAAATAATATTTTTGTTGCACTCCATCCATACAAAACACTTGTTTGAAATAAAAAGTAAACACTGGGGTTTTACTTGCTGTATTTAATGGGGATTTACTTGTAATTAAGATGTATTTTTATCACTATTACGGAAAGAAATTAGGTCATTTTAGTTTTAATTGAATTAATCAATATTTAAAAACTGCTGTATTCTTTCTCTAAAACATCAGAATTTTCAAACAAAACGTCTTAACATAGCCACAAACCTAAGTGAGATAAAATATTAAAGCAGAGGATGACAATGGTTTTCAAACAGGCTGTAGAAATCTCATCAGTAACATTGCTAATGTTTTAAGTGGTTTCAGAAAGAAGAAGAAGTGAGTGTCCAGGTTGGGTTCAAGGCCGGAGACCAGGGCACTGGAGTTCAAGCAGGAGTTGTAGGGCATGAGGGCTGGGGGGAAGGGGTGAGGGTGTGTTATGGCTTCTGTGTGTCCCTCCGGCAGCGCAATGGGACCCTTGGGAGACCTGGGTCAGGAGGCCTCCCTCCAGCCCCCCCGCATTACTGTGCCATTTAAAGCCACCCAGCATCTATTTCCTCCAATAAAAACTAATAACCTTTTCTGTCGGAAATCACGGCAGCTCTTGACTGCTGGAGCAGAGGCCCGGCTGGATGGCCTGTAATTGCGGTCCAGAAGTCCCCCTTAAGTTTATTTTTTGCAGTGTTTTGGATTTGATTTTTCCCCCAGTCCTCTTGGTCCTCTGCGCTTTGCGGCTGATTGCCTGTGCAGCTCGCCACACACTCGGTAATCAGACAGGAGCTGGAGAGGGGCAAAACAGCAATTCAAGGACCTTTTTATAATTGGGAGGGATTTGGAGGGCAGTTGGACTTTACATTTGGTGTCAGAATAGGTTGTGATGGTGACTATGCCGGGAGAATAACAGAGGTGGCAAAGCTCCCATTACAGTCAATAGTTCATTGTGAGGCAGCTATGAATAGTCTGCATGCAGTCTGCTCTGTTACTGTCCACTTTCCAATTGGAGTGTGGTGGCATAATTTTGGAAATGAGCTAAAGAAGTAATTTACCACAATTTCAACAAAAAAATATACATTTTTGCCTGGGCTTAAGTGCTATTTCAGCATATTGCCAGATTTAATATGTAAGTTACTCATATTGAGAGTCTACTTTTTCATATAAGAACATAACTTGTTTTGATTTTTATTATTATTTTTTGCTGTGATTCATGGTGGTTTGGAGTCTGTGTTTACATAGGACATTTTGATAAACAAGGATGGAGCTCTGTATCTCATAGAATATACTGCATTTTCTACAGAACTGTAAATGATTGTTCTTTCTGATACAATGTTGTCTTTTCTGCATTACAATGGCTTCAAAGAAGGGGCATGGAAAACCCTCAAATGAGTCAGTAAAGTAATGTAATCTATAATGAAATCAACCACCATTGAAGGTAAACACATATTTAGTTATTGTTGCAGAACCTTTTAGGCAAACACATTGTCCCTTTACAGCAGGTGCACCATTACCTTTATAAATTATTTCTATTTTCTGAGATTTTTTTAGCTGGTGCTTGCTTACCACACATGTGTTTGAATAAGAATCTGCTATGTTGTGGCGAGATTAAAGAATAATTTAACACACTCAACAGTGTAAGCTAGCTCTGGGCTAACAGTGGGATTGAGGTGAATTCAGATTCATCTCTTTTTAGGATGCCCTGGGGCCTAGAGCCCAACTCGTCCGGGACTACAAAAGGTCTTGCATGTAGCCCTAAGCAAACTGCAGTTTGGAAATAATTGTAGTCGTATGCTTCTCCATCTGTCTTGGGATATTTATAGTCTGTTTCATCCAAATTAAAAGCTACAGTTAACCAATTAATGATTGCTTGTAAATAACAACACAAATGCATCTGCTTGATTTTATTGATTACATAATATGTTTAATTTACATAAACAGTGTATAACATCCAAGATAAAGTTCCTTTCTTCCTGTACTTCACTGTATATCTCAGACAAAGGGAATGGGGAGTAAATATCAATCTGCCAGCCCTCCTCTGCAGATTGATCAACAACCTGCCACTAATGAACTATTTGCCCCAAATACACATTTCTCTTTAATATAATTTAAATAGAAATTAAATAAAGACTATTTAAATGAAACCTATTTCATTATAGAGGAGAGGTCATTGAGTTTAGGGATTTGGGAAGCAAAGGGCGGCACAATCGGGGGGGTCATACTGGTTCGAAACAAACTCTGGGGTCTAACAAATTGGCCAGTTTTTAATTGCATGAGGAGTATGTTTGGGGAGGCACTGCTGGATACTAATTGAAGAGAGCCGTGAGCACCCTTAGGGTCACAATTTCTGCCTTTTGTGTCCTTCCACGTACTGCACAGACATACAGACGGCATGCCCCCTCTGCCACAAAGAGCCACTGCCCCCCAGGGCACAGAAGCCACAGCGTTGCCTTGCTCTCTGACAGTACAAACACATATCTGTAGTCCAACAGAATCAACCTTATTGTTACCACAAAGCACACCACTGGTTGGGTATATCTTATCGTTGTACAGTAGGAGGGCACTACCGCTTTTGTTTGTCTTCTTGCATTTTTTTGTTGTTGAAATGTCAGCGTAAAACGTATTTTTAAAAACACAGAACACTGTCTCGGGCCTTATTTTTTGCTCGGGTCTTCAGGCTGTGAAGAATTTGATACACTAATATATTAATAAACTAATATATCAATGTAATGCAAGAGCTTAAAATAGAAAAAAGTCAGACAAAGACCAACAGAAATCTCATGAATGTGCATGCAAAAGAATAACAACGATACAATTGCAACTTATTACAAGGAATAACGGTTTGCTGTTACACTACGAGTTGCAGGTGTTAGAATATATAAGTGTAAATGCTTGCCTTGTCATTTGTGTTCTACAACTAATGGTAACTTAATTCAGATGAGATAGATGTGTTGCTAGACGTCTCAGATTAGGCCTTGTCACATGCAATGATGGCAATGAACTTGAATTGCAACTTAGGGAAATTCAATTGGTGAAGAACACAGTTTAATGAGAAAATCAGTAATACGAATGGAGACTTCATGTCTAACAAAAGATAGCATTGTCTGTATACCATAATATTGCTTGTGACCTATGGAAGAGATCAGTAAATGAGAAATGCAGCAATACATGTAGTGTGAGGCACATGGAGTTTAACACTATAGTGTTATCATTAAATTAAATAAAACCTTTGTTCCTGTAGTATTAGAATTGTTTAACCCCAAAAGGCTGGGCAGCTTCTAGTCTGTTGTGGCACAGGTTTGCTGTGGTTGGCTGTCTCACATTATTAATGAAGGTATTGAGGAGATGAGGGCTACCACAGAAACACACAGGGAACTGTCCCAAGCCACTCCCTAGTTTGTCAAAATAAGCCCTGTAAAATGACTTTTCCTCAAATTAAATTTCTCTACCATGCGAACAACAAGGCACAGATTTCTCTATACATGCAACATGGCTCTATCACTATCAGCTTCTGAAGTTGATGTGAGGTTGCAGAGTTATGAAACATTGCTTGATACAAACTCATCATGTAATGCTTGTAATCACGTACTGTACGTCAGAGGTTAGGGCCTAATTGTTGGAACATAACTGTTCCTGTAAAAAAGACCACTGTTTTCTATCCAATAATATACAATAAATAAAAAAGTGTGGATTATGTAGTTAATGTGATTCAATTATTAACTATAATATAAACGGTGAATTTGTCAAGTTTTAAAGCCTCATTGTGTCCATTTAATCAACACAGGTACAACACTTTGAATCAATAATAGTCATCCTTAAAAACGGCTGATATCTTAGTCATATAGATAGAAAGCAGATTGGGCTGTTATGTTTTCCTAAGCGATCAAATCCATAGACCCAAGAGCTTACATTGCCTGATAAATTAACCTTTTCCGCATGCCTTTTATTCTGTGCTATTCCAATGTGTTCCTGTTTTTGTGTTTCAGACTATTACTGCATGTTTGTGTGCACACTTCCTTAATTGCATTAAGAGGATGACGCACTTTCTTACTCTGTTTAAGCTCACTTTAATTGCCTCTGAATGGTGCGCTAGGGAAGCAGGGACTGACGGCACATTGTGGACATGCAATTAGCTATCTTTCATAAGGCGCTCCGGGGAAAAAGAGAGAGCTCCAATTCATAGAGGAATTTCACACACAAGGCAACAAATGCTATTTTGTGTCACTGCTGTGGTGGCATCTTGATGGAATGGCATTTCATTCATTAAGAATCAGACATTCAGGGAAGGCAAGACAGAGAGATCCAGTCAAAGAGAAAGAAGAGGGACTGTGATAAAAAGGGAAAAAATGCACTCGGGTAGCAGTCGAACACCGAGATATAGCTGAGGTGCAAATAAAAAATGAGAAGGGGGAGAGAGTTGGTGAGATTGGAGTGGAAGTGAGGAAAGCGTGATGGAGGTAGATCGAAACCCCGGTGTATTCTTACTTCACTTTGGAACGAGTGAACCAGTGATGGAAGGGCTCCAGAAACTGCTGGGCCTGCACTGTAGTTTCAAACTACAGGCACATTTTACATATTCCATCCAATCTGACATATTTAATGGAATAGGAGGAAGCTGTAAAACGCGTCTAAAGTATAGGAGGAAGAACAACATCAGCATGCTACCAATAATGACAAAATTTGTTTAACCAAAGGCAATATTTTGCCTTTGGTTAAACAGACTGCAACTGCTTTCATTGTTTTGTATGTGGGCAATTAAATCAAGAGCTAGTAGTAAAACCCATTATCTTACTCTAAAAATAAGCTTTTCACTTGCCTTCACCGATCATTATTATGGGTCAGTGGACCATAAAACCTTTATACTTTATAAATATTCATTTCATATTATTATTTTTAAGTTATGTCTGATGTGGATTGACAATAATATTGTAAGTAGCTCTTAAAACATGACATTAGTTTACGATCCTTTATCTAGTTTGGGACGGGCTGCACATGCATTTTTCATGTGTGTAAATGTATAAGTGTAAGGCATTAAGTTAATGACGTCATGCATTAGGTTAATGGCATTGTTGCGACACGTATCAGAAGCTTTTAATACCGTACAAGGCAATAGGTAGCTCAAACAGCACTACCGATGCTTTCTGTCTCCTCCAGCTGCCCCTCCTTCTTCCCCTCACACTAATTTTTCAACGCTTTTTTCCCCTTTTTCATTTTTCTCTGCCCCCCACCACCCCACCCGAGATACCCCTTCCCCCATCTTGGACAATCTCTCTCTGTCTCTTGCTGTCTCTCCCGTTCTTCCTCTCTCTCTCTCTCTCTCTCTCTCTCTCTCTCTCTCTCTCTCTCTCTCTCTCTCTCTCTCTCTCACTCATCCCAACTCCATTCTCCCTATCCCTCCCTCCACTCTTCTTCATTTAATAGTGGACCTCAGAGTGGTTGCCATGTCGACCAGCCGGCATATTACTATGGCAACCAGTCTGAGCGAGAGGAGGCTGCTGATTAGGGAGAGATGTCTAGTGTAGCCTGGCCAGCGGAGGGTGGAGAGGAAAAGGGGGAAATGGTGTTGGGGTGCTAGAGGGGGGTTGTATATTATAGGACTGAACATTGTGTATGTGTGTGTGCATGTGCGTGTGCATGCTAGTGTATTTGTGTATGGTACATATATGCATCTCCCAAAAATATTTTTTAGAGCCTGGTCAGTTCTCTAATAGTACGCCAAGGGACATTTTTAAATACTGCTAAATACAGCAAGGACTGATAATATGTCGCTTTCTTTATATCAATTAATAATCTCTTAATCTGCTGTACACTTTTTCACATTTATTTTAAGTACAGTGTTAGATATTACTAAACTAATACAAAAGAAGTCCTCTAAATAGAGTAATGATACAAATATTTAATTTCCATATGTATTAAGCAGAAGCCTCCTTAACATCTTCTTCAAGGCCCACAGTGCTGAGCTACTTTGTTTTGGGGGTACAGTTTAGGCAAACTAAAACAAAGCTGAAAATGGTGCTCTTACTGTATTGTGGGAGAATCATATCCAGTGTTATGAGACGTGATGGACGGAGCAGGGAGAGCTTTTAAAAAGCTGCACCCTCTACAAGAACACTAATGAACGCTGCAGAGGATGCCTCAGACCTCCCAGATCCATCAGAGAAACTAATTACAAGATCCAATTAAAGAGAGAGAGAGGGAGAAGAAGGGGAAGGAGAGAGAGTATATGGGGAGGGGGTAGGTCTCCTTTTTACCGTTGACCTAGCCAAGCCACCGGCTCATTCAAGACAGTAATTATAGCTTATTTATTATTCATCCTTGTGCTAAATAAGAGCGTGACATTTCAATAACAATAATAAGGGAAGAAAAAAAGTCAGCACAAACTACAGACGTACTAATTGCAGTGCTCAGAGATTAAACGACTGGAAAAATGTTGTTATTTACTTATTCATAACATCTAGAGCAGTCGAATAAGCATAGCAATGCACTTCACTGAATATTAGTCCATGGCTCTTTCTCCTTGGTGGACATAATCTCAGCAAAACCAGAATGCCATGATTCCCTTAACAAGTGTTTTGGGGGTCTGTATATTTGAGCAAGAACTTAATGACTTTCTCTTGCTGTTTTATTGTGCATATGTCTCATTACAGTGAGCGTTGCAATGTGTTGTGTGGTTTTCAACACATTTTAAAATATTTTATTACACTATACTCAATTATAGTTTATCGTGATGATAGTTCACAAAACATGCTGAAGATTGAATGTATTTCTCAATGTTGCGATTGTAAGTTTATCCAGCTAAATCATTCACCCCTCATCCTCTCATTGTCCTTTTCTTTCCATACATCCATTTTCCCAACTCTCCTTCCCCTAAGCTGAACTCAGCTCACCTCATTAAGAATACCAGCTTTTGGCGTCACTGGCTATGGCAGAGGTGAGGAATATCACATAATCATGAAGTGGAGATGGCATTACACTCATCACAAATTATAGATGAGTTTTTCTGTGTGGCGGTAGGCCTGGCAGAATAGTGCTTAACTTAAGTGACTGTTACAAGGGTCTGCATTCTCCCTCCTCCCCTCTGAAATAGTCCTCATTCCTCCAATTGGAAGAAACATTTGTGAGAATGTTTCTACTGACATGGGATATTTCTGAATTATATCACACATTGCTGAACATTTTTCCCTTTCTTTGCTTGTGGAAACTGCCCCTTCCTGCTTTACCACACACAGGTTTATCTAGTTATAAAAGATGCCGTTGCTGTACTGAATCAATACCAAGACTTATTTGTTTTCTCTGAATCGTATCATATTTGGGGCACTTTCTGCTTATTTAACATGGGTAGTGGTATGTTAATATGCAGTCTAGTGAGTGTTGGTCAGGCTCGAGCCAGATAAAGTCCGTAAACAAAACCAATGACAGTTGTAATTGATGCATTGTTGAATACCTATATCTGCCTTTGAATGTGTTTGATCAAACAGAGACACCTTTGTTTTCTTCTGTCATTTACCTGCCAGACACTAAGAATAACTGTTTTTGATCATGCAATTCTTATGTGAGACTTCATGACTTTTCCATTATGGCACTAAGCTAAGAAAAAAATACAGAAAAAAATGAAGACAAACATCAGTCTGTGATTTTCCTTTGATTGTATCTATTTGCATGTATATGTTCCTTCAAGCCACTCAAGAAGTCCTTTCCCTCCAACACTAACCCAATAATGTATAATAGTACAACCCAACATAAGCCTGTGTCCCATTGCCAAAGGGCAACCTTACATTGTTCTGTGCCTTGCTTCCTTTCCCTCTTAATGCCTTTGCCCTTGAATCTCAAAGGAGCCTTGTTAATATACTTCTATTAAGTAAATCAAGCAGCAACTGACTGCCAACAGTATAAATGAATAGTCAATATTTGAAAATATGGTAAAAGACCCAGGTTTATCTGTACAAATGGGTGTTTTTATTCCTAAGATATATAAGCTTTTGAAATAAATATTGTTTGTTTCCTGATTTACATGAGTGCAGTTGTACACGTGCTTGGAGATACTACAATGACAGACATAAACCTTGACCTTGCAGAATTCAAAGAAAGGAATATCAGCATAGTGACCAATGGAGGGAGGGAGGGGGTTTGGTCCTAACATGGCTGAAAAGCTTCTCCTCTCCCTTTCCTTCAGATTTTTCTCCTTTTCTGTTTCTAACAGTGCAGATGCATCTTACCCTGCCTATATCTGACTAGAACAGGAGGGGGAGGTTATACCACTTATCAGCTGATCTGGGACATGTCCTCAGACAGAACCATTGATTTTATTGATTGATTAATTTGCGGTTGTCCCATACGGTCGCATGCTTGTAGTTTTTGTCGGGGGGACTTATTTACAGGGTTATGGAATTTGGTGAGCGGCCTAGTAGGACTAGAGGAGGATCATTGTTGTGACACTTCTACCAAAATGGAAAAGTTCAGAATAGTACCACGTCTATTTTATTTTCTATTGTGTCTCAAAATGTATGAATGGAGAAAAATAAAAGGGGAAGTAAGTGAAGCACGTGGTGAAAAATAAATGTTACTTTACTATAAACCTTCCTTTTACCTCTTTTTTATGCAAATGGTGTGGAAACTGTCCACATGACTGCACACACCAAACCATACTTACAGGAAATGATACACAGGCAAACACATTGCCCTATTGCTCTATCACCACACTCATACAAACACATACACACTGACCATATCACACCCCCTCGGGGCTGTGGGGTAGTGCTTGAGTGATGTCTCCCCAGGGGGCTGATATTTTATAGTTTGTGTCCATCAGTGCTGTAGCCCGGGGCGCCAGGGTTGACAGTAAGTGCTCTCAACACCGGTGACACTGATTCATCTGAGCTATGACACAGATGAGAGAGAAGGGGGAGGAGGGACAACCAGAAAAGAAGCATAAAACACCTAGAGACCACGCTATTTTGTTTGCGTTGCCAGGTCTTTATGATCTGTGTTTTTATGTCCAATGCATATACTATATACTATCCAGCATCGTAAAACACCATATTGTCTTCTCTTGAGGGGTTGTTGTTCAATATAGGTTCAGAGATGTCCACTACACTACACAGGGCAGGTACTATGATATGGCGGTCTAATATGGGCTAGACCGGAGAGATTGGCTTGAGGAAAGGACTCCAATCTAACATGGCATTTCAATTTCTCAATCCCCCTCATGGCTGTGCTGTGCACTGGTGCACCTCTTCTACATATATATAGGGAGGACGCCTCTGAACCCCATCCTTCTGGATGCGCATACTAAGCAATCAATGTGTCACCTCTCTCTGACAATCCTATTTTTTCATATGGGGGCCATGCTCATTTTTTTCTTGTCAGCAGAAGGTAATTTGCTGTATTGTGATTCAGTCCTAAAACTTGGTGATGTGGTGTCTCATAAGTCCCTACCTCCCCTCTGTCCCCCCGGCTTCCTCACAGCCCCCCTGCATCACCCACAATATGGAAAAACCAAAGGAAGCACCCCCTACCCCCCATCCTATATACATCCAACCGCACCCCCACAGCCCTGTCCCTTCTTTCCACACCAAGCCCAACATGGTTGTATCTGAGGCGGGCTGCTAAATTAGATAAGCGGGGCTGTGGCGCAGCGCCCCTGATTAATAAAAGATGCAGTGCTCCCGGGGGATGGCCCCTCTGAGGGCCGAGCAGAACCATCCCACAGACAATGGAGTTTGCTGGCACACAAGGAACAGGAAATGGAGAGAATGAACCAATCATGGAAATATAACATTTAAAGCAGAACTATCCTGTGACCTGTAACATTATGCATGCAACATAATAGACAATAACTCTTGTTGGAAGTGAAAAAAGAACACATTATTAATATATTCATTTATTTAGGAAGCATATCCTGATTTTGACATATGTTGGATAGGACTGCTGATTTCCTGCTGTTTTATGACATTTGCAAGTCTTTCTGCAGAACTACTTCAAATCTATGGTCAGTTTTATTCTTGCCCTTACAATGGATGTTTAACATCATTTATTACTATTCAGGGTGGCTTAACTTACCCAAATATGAGAGAATCATATACTGTATATATATATATAAATACATGTATAAAAATGGTATATTATATACCATATGTCTATGATATATAATTATTTATTAGTTTGTTTCTGAAGAAGGCCAGTACAGTATGTTATAAATACCGTTGTTTCTCAAGTCTCATCGAACAACATGTTGATTTAGAAATGAGTCGCTTCAATGCAACAGTTTAATGTGGATTTGAGATAAACAACCCCGCTCCAAGGTTATTCCTTTATGTATCTTAGTCCGATTAGATTTCTTTCCTGAACATTTTAATAAACCTTTGATTATTTACTTTTTTGACAGTAGATAGACCATGTTTTGTAGCTTGCTATTACATTTAATACATTGATATTTCAAATGTAAGTCAGTGATTGAATAATAATGGAACGGGATAGGCTCAAAGACAAACATGTCAAGCAGTCAATGGTGAAATGTAGCTTGTACTTTTTACTGATGATACTTTATCTAATAGAGCTTCCTATTTAACTACAGCTGATGATGATGAAGTAAACTTTGTTTTGCTATTGTCTTTACATATACAAATAAAATTAAAATGAGCTTCTTTTGTTTTAGCTTTTGAATGTACCCCGAAAAATATTGACAACTTAGCTTTAATATAACATATGAAATAGATAAAATCATTTCTTAAACATAGAAATAATTGAAGTCGCAATATATATAATTTTTTGTGTGCGTGTACTTCGTGTAATGTGTGCCTATCTCTGTAAGAGAGTGTGCAAAAAGACTAGCAGATGCTCAGCTAGTTTTCATACCTACAGCATCACATTGTCATGTCAGTCCTACATCAGCTCTATTTACATTTGTCCCCTAATGGCTTTGTTACCAGAAGGATATTATCCCACTTACTACTCATGTTTATACGACAGCAGTGATCCAGTTGCCTATGAAGACCACTGAAATCAAAGCTATATAATAATCAGGTTTTCCTTTTTAAATTTGTGCTGTAAATAGAGCATTAAAGTGTATTAGTACTCGCATAATATTACCAAAGCATTCGCTTAAACCTGCTTGCCCAACACCAACAGACAGGTTTACTAGGCGAATGCAGAACTACATCAGCCCTGAACAGTCGACATGAATCCATTTACACATTGCCTCATATGTGCGCATGTGCGCTCATGCAGTCACACGGCTGTAACAAACATGATTCTCCTCTGCTCCGTGTTGGTGCTGTGTGCTTGCTGCATGGATCATGAACACTAGAGCATTTATCTTTAAATAACCTCCACCCCCTGTCGCATCTGAACAATAGGGAGACGCTTCTAATTTTCAGAAAGATAATGGTAGTCATATTGAGATGAAAAAGGTCAAGGGTTGGCTTGTGAGGTTTTGATTGGTTCGGTGCATCACCCTGCCCCTGGAGATAAAATGGAAAGTGATATTTCATTTATAGCACCACCCTTTCAGACTGCATAGCAATTTTAGGTGATAGTTTCATGACGAGGCCCAGCTCTGCAATGATTAGACCGCATCTACCAAACACAATAAAACCTAAACTGGCCGTTCTAATGTTTCATCAGCAGCTTCTTTTTAGCTGTTTCTTTATGATCAAATGCATGTGGCTGTATAGTTTTCCACATGATATAATATGGAGTTTTCAAATGTTCTCCCACCCCCTCCAACCAGCTAAGATTGATGGTTTTTGATTATGAATATGTATAAGATGTGCATATGCAGTTGAACCTGAGTTTGACCTCCATCTGCTCACATGTATGAACTACAGCTACAACAACATTCTGCACTTTGGTGTTTTAAAAAAGGGAAAATATAATTTGTTCAAGTACGTACTGTAAGTGATAACACTCCATGCAGTAATTCATTTCAATTCCTATATTTTCTATCAAAAACTGTCAACCTTTTATTCTGTAGGTGCCTCAATGGAAATGTGGGGGATGTCTTCGATTTTTTTTGTTTTCCACTGGTAGCCTTGTGTTCATTTTATATCATATTTAATTCATGCTTTGACCACAATTTTTAGAAAATCACCACTCGCTCTAACGTGGATGTATTTAGGACCAAACTATAGTTGACACATTAGATCGACCATAGAGCCTGGTGTCTGAGGGCCCACGGCCCAGAGGATGCATATAATAATTTAACCACAGCAATCCACATTGCTGTGGTTACCTACCAACAAATGATAAATCAATGAATTTCTGCTCACACAACTTATCCCTCAATAGATGCCCCTGACACTTAGAACACAATTGTGACATAGCTTCCTCATTCCTATTGAATGTTTCATTATGTTCTCTTAAAGAATGAACCAACAACAGCAGAGAAACTGGCCGGACATTTTTTGTTGTTGTTTTATCCTACTTGGAATCTTTTGCATAATCTCTTTGGCCTGGTTTCTACCTTTTGTTTTTTTATGATTTTTATTCCAGCCTTAGGGCCAAATGCATCACTCATTATTCAGTGACCCAAACTGCATTTCCCAAAGAGCAGTCCAGCCAATAGGCGTGGCCTGAGCGTGTTGAGGAAGCTGCCCTTTAAGGTCATTACAATGGTCATGTGATAGGCTAGCGGAGCCCCCTGGGCCATATGACAAACCGAGCTGCCAGACCGAGGTGTGTGTCAGGGGTGTTTTTCCACAAAGCATTCTATAAAAGTGTAACTGGGCTGTATTTGCCCTTTCCTCCTGCTATGCGTTTAGCCAACAGGCCCCTGAAGATCTCTTAAAAAGTGCTGATCCACAGAGCTGGACTGGTGCTCTTGTAATCCTTCTAGCTCTGCTTCACCAACCCCCACGATCCCCACCCTCTGTACCTCCTGTTTCCTCTCGCATTCCCTCACTGTCTCCTGCTGATGCATTGCGCTGATGTGAGCGACAAGGTGATAGGATAAAGGGGCTTGTTTGGGCCCCAAGCTAATTACCACACATTAGAGCATGACTAAATAAACCTTAAGTGCTGCTAATTGCTTGGCAGTGAAAACAATAACTGTGGTACTTGCCCAGAGGCTCTTGGGGTGGTGAGGGGCTGAGGCACTGGGGACTAGGGGCCCTGGCACTGGGCCAGCAGAAGACACCAGCACCATCAGTCAACTCCTTCACCCCCTCTGTCTTCATGTTAAAGTCACACACCAATTGGCACTGTCACTACATGTACCATATGCCCCACACCCACCAGATCCACCACCCAGTCCTTAAATCAGCTCTCACCAGCGAATAATAAGCCATACATAAAAGGCACAGACAAGCTCAGTCTGTCTGCAGAGCCATCATACATCAATGCATTAATAAACATGAATTAGTAATGGCACAATTAGATGGGGTTGTTCTGACATTTACTGGTACAATAATGGTGTTCTTCTCTTTACATCCCCCTTTGGCCTGCACTGGAGCGCCATCAGATCCCAGACCTTTAGATGTGAGGGCTGGAAGGGATAGAGATGTCGCGCTCAGTATATCTCACAATAAGAAAAAAGAAAAAGATAAAAACATCCTAGAGAGGATTATTTGCTTTTGTTTCATGTGTATGCAAAAATAAGAGGATTTCATTTGAGCCCCAATTTGTCAATATATATATATATATATCCTTTATAAAAATACAGTATTACTGGCTTTACTCTGATGTATGCAAATGTGATTAACTAATGTGTGTGTCTCCCTCTTAGGTTGTATTCTGTTGTGTGTGAAGAAGGTGTTTGATCAGCCTGTGCTGCCTTCCAGATCAACTGGTTGTGACCCAAAGGTATGTTCAACTCGGCCAAGTTGCCCTAGCACACTGAATGAAGCATCACAAAAACTTTCTATCTGCCACAACACTCACCAAAGATGAGTGCCACAAACAACAACAACAACAACAACAACAACAACAACAACAACATCATTTACACTTTTTCTTCATCCATCATTGGCCAATTTGGATATCCATCCTACACAAAGAGACAGGATGGTGTGCAATAGAGTCACTTGCATCATCTGTCTATGTAGAAAATATATATAGTTGCCTTTTATTCATCATAATCATAGACAATTTGTTAAGACCTGCCATGATACAATCTCAATGATACAATCAATGCCAGTGGAGGCTTTAACACTATGATTTATCATCAGAAAAGGGCTAGGATTATTGGTGCTTTTGTGAGAATATTTACACTGGGATTTTGAATAAATATTAATCAGCAATGGCTGTGTGGGTAAAGGAAAGTAATACATCTGCTAGACTGTCATTTCCAAAAATGATATAATTTTTCTGCATTTAAAACCAGGAAAAGACTGCCATGTTATTATTTCAATAACCAACATCTAAGGCCATACAGTGTCTGGTTATCTCAATATCCATATTGTATCATTGTATTGCCTAGCCCCTTCCTCAGAGGAATACAATTCCCTTCAGAACTCGGATGTCATAGAAATATTTTGTGAAACATTTACATGAAAACTTTAATTTATTTTACAATGCAAATTGATCATAGCTCTTATAATGTCTTTTGTTTGCCTTTCTTCTTGTTTCTTTTCCAGTTTTAATTAGTGGAATTGTCATTACCCAAATACTGACAGGTGTGAATAGTGATGTGATCTCTGTGTCATGTTTATCCTCTGCCACTCTCTGATCCTTCTTCCCTCTCCTGAACCATTGGCTTCTCATTTGCTCTGTCACTCTTCTGCAGTGTTTTACTGCTTTCCCAGGGGACTCACGTGCTTTTGTTAGCTTTTCTGTGAACACACACAGCCTAATTGGTTGATTAGTTCAGGTTGACTGCCCTGCTAATTGAATAGTAATTCAGATTTGATGTGTCTAATGAAGATCTTAATTTATGGTTTGGCATTCATCCAAGGGTTTGTTTTTGAGACTAGAAATCAAAGGAAAAAACTGAATGGAAACACGAAAGCAATTTAGTGTCTCAATTCTGCTTTGATAGCACATGAATTAAAGCTTTGTATAAGGTGATCACACTTAAGAGTGTTAAACTCCCTGAAATGAACACGGTAAAGACAATAGTAAGGCTCTAATATGTGTGACACACCTTGAGCATTTTATTCTTAGTGTAAAACTATGCAGCCTATTGGTCGTTCTTCCCAATAGGCAACAGTAATAGGGCTATTTCTCTATAACTTCAATTGTTATGACAACCTATACTGATTATAAAAAAATACACACAAAACACAACATATTGTCCTTGGTTACCACAAGGTACTTGCACCAAACCTGAGATAGATTTTGTTAAATTCAAGAAACAAGTGCACAACTAAAGAATCAAGACATGTGTCCCAAGATCACTCAAAATACAGTATATTAAGTGAATAATTGAGCTTTGAATAAGGAGGTTTATGTTGGAATAGTAATGATATTCGCTTAGCAGTGCGGAGTGTGTAATATATACAGAGAATTAATCAGTAGTCATCAAATCTTCAGAAAACATTTTGCATTCTTGTTGTTTTCCTCTTGATTTGGAAATACCAAAAAGAAAGTTTATTAAAGTCTATTGGCAACCGTCTTGTATCATTTCCTGTCGTTCATCACAACAGTAGACCGGTCACACACGCAATGGATTGTTATTGTATCAGTATGCAGTGTGGAGCTGGCATGCATGTGTCCTGCCACACATAGCCATGTGCATTGTGTACCACAAGATAATGTTTTGTTTTTTAACAGTTTATTTAACAGAAGAGTATGTAGGTGCTTCTTGTCCTTTTAACAGCATGTTCATTCTTTTAATTCAACTGCAGGAATGAACCTGTAGATAGTTCCTATTCTCAGAATCTTCTAATAACAAAGCTCCAGTGGAACTTGTGTTTATGAGCATCAAGGTATTCCCCCACAGTTTCAGGGAATCTACCTTCTATCAAATCCACAATTATGCACACACAAATCCCATTTAAAATCAATCAATGGAAACTTGATTTCCCTTTATCATTGGGGGGAGATCCATGAAGCCTTTTGACTCCACCTCCAGTGCACACAGCTTGTGGCCTTGAATCGAACATTCATTTCTGTTGTTGAGTGATCCAGTCAGTCTTCTGTAAGGGAAATTCCAACAAAATTCACAATATAATAAAAATGTAATCCAATCCATGGAAGTGTTAAATAAAATCCAAAAACTAGCTTCACCAATCCCAGTTCAAAACACCAAAGATCTGCTACTCCCTCAGTAACAATACCATCTTGCAGCCATTTTCATTTTTAAGCTTGAAGTCAGTAGCTTATACATCCAACTTTTCCTTGATCAGATATGTTATCGTAGCTCCCTCCTTGGATGTTTGTATCCAGGATGCAGTGTTTTTCTTTTTCAGGAATTTCCAGTTATGAGTGCAGGATGTGCTGGGCCTTCTCTGTCCCATGTTGTCTCCAAGGCAAACTGCACATCTTTGAGGCTCCAGCTTCTTCTGTTTTGATGAAGTTTTCCTCTATACAACACAAATAAAGAAGGATCTTTATTTAATCAGAATGACCCACCATCTGCATCCTCCACTTCGCTTCACCTTCCCTTTGAATCTCATGCAATCATGCACACTTATGCACATATGGAACAATGTACCTGACAACGCTACAGTACATAACAGGCCAAACTAGTGCAGGCAGTAGCAACTTTAGTGTGGGAATCGCCCCCCTTTCTGCACACATACACAATTCTTTGCACTGCTTCTCTATCTGTCACTTACCCGCATACTTAAAGCAGTAGTCATTAGTCGCCCTCACCCTCCCCGTCTTAATGAGAAAGCAATTACCATAGGTTTCTCCCCAATCCCAGTGGCCTGGCAGTGTTGTCCGGAACCTGCATTCCCACCTGCCTTCAGCTCTGCGTCTGCTTCTTTCTCGATTCGCTTCTCTTCCCTTGTACCTCTTCTCCCTTTCACTGTGGCTGCAGACTCTCTCTCTTTCTCCATCCTCTCTGCAGCCTCTGTCTTTCGCTCCTCCCATCTCTGAGCTCTAGGCTGCTCTGGGTTTTAGACGGATCACTCTCACAATGGTTGATCAATACAGGTATTGATCCACTGGCAAAATGTTTATAAAATCATTCTGGGCAGCTGCAGTGCAGTGCGGAGGGGAGGCGGGGCAACGAGAGGGCCAGCATGCCATGCCATTCGCCTACGAGAGAGCCAGCTCGAACCTGATTGGCCATCTGTCTACCCGCCTTGCCAGGAAGAGGGCTGGCATCTGCCTTTCTTTGTCATTGTTGCTTGGTTTACCACAGCCCTCCCTGGCTCACACCGCTAAACTTTTCAGACCACCAAAGCAGAGTGCAGCAGTTAACCTTCTCGCTGCCCGATGTTTACAGCTTGCCAAGCAGTGTCACCCACTCCCTCTCCTTTCTGTCAGCCAAGAAATTAATTTGCATAAATTAGCAAGCTGCAGGCAATCCCTGTCTAATGATCTCATGTCATTTCATTTCCCCTTTTTCACCCATCTTAGCGGGAAAACAGTCTTTCTCTTTAATGCAGCCCTGGTGTTTGCCTGGCACATGTCCACATACGCACTGTGGGGAATGTGTCACCTTAGAAACCTTTCCCCGGTTTAACACACCAACAGACCAACACACATACTGTACACACCATCCCATCCCAGCAACGGCAAATATAGGGAAGCTCATCGGCTGGCAATGTGCAGAGGGACACACCATGTCCCTCTTGTACTGTCATGAGGGAACTGGGAGCAGTCTGGGGACAGACCTCCCATGACTCTCATCCTTGCCTCCCTCTTGACTCTCACCCTTTGGAGTTGACTGTAAATTAAATGACTCAACTTCTGTCTTTGTTACTTCATTGTGGGGATCATTAGCAACATTAGCAGCAGCACACCAACCACAGCAGTTGCTCCACTTGGGAATGCTACTGATAGACATATATCAAACACTGGAACAAGTAAGTGCTGTAAAACTAGTTAGCAGATTCAAGTGACACTGTTTATCAAAGGCTCTGTAATCCAGGGTGGGGCTCTTGCTCGTGTCTGCTTAAGTGATGATATATGAGATGTTTCTTTACACAGAAAAGATAATTGCAGCATGGAGCGCACTGTGGTGTAACTCTTTCCAGAATCAGAACTCTTGTTGAACCAGACTAACATCTGTCAGCCATAAGGCCAGGCAGCCTCTGTGACCTAAAGTCAACCTCTGGGTTGTGTGGCTTTGTCTGTCCCCGCTCCCCTCCCTTTCTGGCATTTACTGTAGACCCAGATGCCCAGACACTGGCTGAAACCACAATATCTGGGCCTTCCTCAGAACATCTTCTCATAAAGAATAGTGTTTAGCTAATTATGGGAGATTATCTGTATGACGGTAGCAATGTTAGTGTTGCATTCTTTTCATTAACTGCAGCAGTTGCCTCTGTTTGGCACATTATTGAAAGAAACTCCCAGGTTTTCATAGGCCTCACCCGGTTCACGAGACCTGGATCCCCAAGAATATGATCGACACATATGTATACACACATGCACTCTCAGACAGACATGTGTAGTAAGTGTCACTCACACATGCACTGGAGTGTGGTAATTACTATAACACATCCAGAACTGGCCACAGCCCATTCATTACCATAACATATTGTAATGAAGCTTAATCCCTCATCATGTTGTCTGTGGTTTGGGAGTGGTGTGTGGCTGTTTTCCCTCCACTACTCCAGATGTCTTCCAGGCTGTCTCTTTTTAGTGCTGCACTAGACTAAAGACATGACAGTTAATATGCCACCTTTGGCTATTTCCATGTTTTTTATCTTTGCTTTTTTCCCCCTTGTAAATTTATTTTGACCTCATCCATTTTTTGTTTCTTCCATCCTCCCTTATCCCATTTTTCACCTTCTGCTCCTTCGTCCACATACCCTCCCATCTCTGAGAGAGTGTGTTATTTATTTCATCTGAATGCAGGGGCTCTTTGGTGCATGCTTCTCACCATAATCAATTTCAGCTCAGACAGCATAACCAAACAAAGCGCTGCACTCATTTCATCATGGGCATAAATGTAACACATCTCTCTCATTTTCTCCCTCCTGCTCCTTCATAGAAAGACATTTTGTTCTCACTCTGATGCCATTTTGTCAATCACTGCAGACATGTGGTGAGGTGTGAATGCTTCTGCTAAATGAGTCATGAAAAACAATGATCATTAGAATAGAGAGTATACATCGGTTAATGTATATGCCAGTTTTGCTGCATATGATTGTCATCTTTCAGTCTGTGGAAGTTTTTCAGTTTTTACTATGTTTTATGGCTTTAAGGTTACACAAGAGTGTGTGGAGCTTAATGTACTGTATCTGTGTACGATTAGATTTGTTATCCAGTATTTTTAGAATCTCCTTGTCTTAACTGGGCGACAGCATATAGTGTAGACAAGAAGCATGTTTCTCCCACTGCTTATGAATAAGGAAGACTCTTGCTGCCAGCTCTCCTGTATCCTTTTCTCCACCAGCTATCCTCTTTGTACAGCAGTTGAGACCACCAGTTAATGCAGCCGCTGGATGGGCCTCTTTCCTTGCTCTGCTTTTATTGATTTCAGCAAGACACAGAGACAGGCGGAAAGAAAGGCCTTTTCAGGAAGAAGTTAAATGGTCAAGTAGCGAGTGGAGGGTGGCTTTCACCACTTTATTGACGAGGTGGAAAAATGTCACTATTATGGAGGCCCTTGCAGCAGATAGCGAGCTGATTGGATGAGTGCCCCCAGGTCAGAGTGGAGCACGTTTCCCCTGCAGCCAAACGAGAGCAAATAAAAGGGCATAGGAATCCGCTTGAACTGGAGGTGAGGTTTCTAACGGGCCTCTCTGTAAGCAACATTTCTCTGGGTGTACAGTATGAGGGAAAGTACTTTGAAATGGACCCAGTTCTGATCTCTGGTGGAATCCTTTACTCTGATCTCTCTTCTGAAAGCGTCCTGGGTTTGCAACATGTTATGGCTCTAGAGACCTCCATGTTGTATTATGTTACACAAGTCCATGATACATACAGATGTTGAACTGTGGCATAGGATGAGAGATGAAGACATTGATGAAGAAAACAGAAACAGACAGTGGTGATTACACAAATAACAGAGATGGTTGTTGGGGATGCAGCCAATTCAAAGATGTCTCAGTAGGCAGCAGAGATGGCAAAGCAGGGGCTGAATGGCCTGAGTATTTCTTGAGAGCCTCCACAATTTGGCCTTAATATATAAATAACTGTTGTGTATATGTGATCACATAGCACACCATGATCACTGTATTATAAGCCATTGGGAAGATGTATCATTTTGGATGCCCCTGAAGTCAGTGGACAGTTATGAAAATTAAATGAAAAGGCATTAGGGAATATTTGCAAAAATAAACTGCAGCAGCATTAAATCAGCATTATACAGCATTAAATCTGACTTGTGCCACTGTAAAGGCCCCTGAGAGAGATGGCTGAGGGTTCAAACACAAGCCACTCACAGGCCCTGCCTTATGACGTCAATCAGTCTAATTAGCCCAGCATATCTTCTGGCTGGCCCCTTCTTGCAGCACAAGACAGACCTCTGGAAAGGTCAGCATGCCACAGCAGAGACAGAGCAGTGCTTAATCAGAGGTGAAATGGTTCCTTTTCCAAATTGATTCCAGTTTGAATCAGACAAGAGTGTCATGAGTTGAGTCACTGAAAGACTTAAAGGACGAGCGGCAGGAACTTTTAAGGGGGCTTTTTAAACAAGACATTAACAAATAAAAACTGCTCTGGTGAAATACGGACCAGGGCCATATGAAAGAAATGTCTGTCTGCCTCGATCTACATCTCTTTTTGGTTCTGTCTTCCTATGTTTGCATCTCTTTATCTCCCAATCTGCATGAGACACAATACACTTTCACATGTGTACGGACTGAGAAAATTCATGCAAACTCTGCAGGAAATGCTGTCCCTCTGCAAAGGGGAAAAAAACACTATATCACTTTTATATTGTTGACACAACAGTACGAAATAAATATTTTGTCTTCTTTCTTACAAAGTAAACCGGGTACCATTAACACTGGACCCCTGAGGCGTTATATCTTTTACACACTCTTTAAAACTCTTTTTACAACAGGCTTGTCACAGCTATGTATACATAGAAGGAAACATCTGAGCCTTCCTGCGAACGCATGCACGCACGCACGCACGCATGCACGCACACACACACACACACACACACACACACACACACACACACACACACACACACTGCACATTCACCATCTCCCTTATGCTGAATGCATAATATATGTAATGAAATAATGTTTCCAGTGGGGATGGTTGTGGCTGGGGGATGGAGATGTGTAGTGAATATCAATGTGGCTCCCCCCAGACTCCCTGGTTCAATTGGTGTGATGGTGGGGGGTAAATGAATATGTGGGAGTGAAAGAAGCTTTATCCCTTTGCCCAAAGCTACAGTGAGACGTCCGCACAGATGGAGGGAGGGCTTCACCACTGGCCCACTCAGTCATTATAAACTTAAGATTTATACATTCAGACTGATGGTGTGTCCTCTGTTGTCCCTCTACACGCCATGTCCAAATTAGTATTGAATGGTTGTCTTCAGTCGTTTGGTCTTATAAGCAACTCTGGCTCCTATTTGCCACATGTCCACTAAATGCTATACTTTTTTTACAATAATGATATCCAAAGCATGATGCATTTGTTTCGTGTGAACAGATACACAAGCCAATGTGAGAGGAAATACTCTACCATTCATATTGTGGCTTGTCCCACTATGTTGCAGACACTCGGTACACAAGTTTAACCTGCTCTGACCCACAGCTTCTCCAGGAATTCTCAATGAAAATCAACCAAAAGACAAATTACATTTTCCCCTGTGCCTCACCTTGACTGACTCAAGTGAGCTCATCTGTTCCATCTTGTCAGAGTGGAGATGCTGTGTCTCTGTCAGCCAGGGCTTTGATGTTTTAAACATTACCATTAATAATGTTTTCAGCATCAAAATTAATTGCTTTGCTACTTTGTCCTGCTCTCTTCATCCTAAGCTGAAGCATGCATAAATCAAGACTAACCACCTTTGTCTTTAAATTTTGAGGTCAGATTTTTAGTGTGGCCAAGTAGATTAAGCTCTTTTTTCAGTGTCAGTGTGCATGCTGCATTACATGGATTAAATATATGTACATTTTAAAATGCCTTTGCCTGAATATCTGTCATGCATTTAGAACTGACATGTTGCACTAAGTGTATATGTGGGTTTGTGTAAAAACCCAAGTAGTTTTGGATACTTTTCCATGACGTCTTCAGTCTAATGAAACAATTGGAGAAAAACGTGCTGCCTGAGCTTCAATGCATGAACTTTTGCCCACATAACTAGAATTCCATTCAGCATGGCTAGTTATTTTTTACAACAAAAGTTGAAATATTGGAGCTGTCACTGAGTTAGCTTTTGGATGTCGTTCTTTGCAGGATGTGGTGACTTTTGAATTAGTCTGGATTAGACACTAGAGAAGTATTTTTGTGACTTCCAGATGTTCTGTTATCTATAATTCCCAGCTGTGTTCTGAGAAGTTAAATGAGCTGGAAAGTTTCTGTCCAAGTTCTGTTATAGTCATCAAACTCAGGGAAATGTAATTAGTGCCTCTTTGAGATCACATCGCTTAGCAACTCACTCCTAAATAAACAATAAAAAATGGCCTTCCTTTTTCATTTAACCACACCTCCTTTCTGCCAAGCACCTCCTCTTGAGTGGCTTTGGCCCTACCCAGTCTCTGGGGCCATGCAATGTGAAGACAGGGTGAGGAATGTGTGAAGCATCCAAGGAAACATGAACTGCTATTTTCCCACAAGTATGAAAAAACAGAGGCCATGGCTGTGGAATCTTTCTGACGCAATAGCTAGTGGGATGGCTGCTGTGCAGTTGGGATTTGGGCGGGGGCTCAGGTCAGGGTGTTGTTAAAGCTGTAGTCTTAGGACTTAAAGATCTAAGCTGGACCTGGGTGGGTGAGGGTTCTGCTGATGAAGGAAAACCTGACAGGCAAAACTAGATGAAAAGATAGCAGGAGCTGCTAGATGGCCTCATTTGGGAGTACTCCATAGTTCCTGCTCATTTCATTTTTAACAGGCATCTGTGGGGCAGCCTATTAATTGTTTGTTGGCCAAACCATCATTAAAAAAGCAGACAGCAGGGTGGCTTTTACAAAGATGTGAGATAAAGCAGAGTGCTGAAACAGGAAGGAGGATCACTGAAGAGGCCCCAAGAGGCCCTCCTAGATACCCATATGATTACCACGCCACCGTTGCCTCCTTAATTCTTCATACATTAATACACACGGTTGAAAGGAATTTCCAAACACAAAAACAGAGCAAACTTCAATGAGTCTCTCTTTCTTTCCTGATATAATTATTGCTGCCCCCATAATCACTGTTATATTCATCATAGTTCTCAGTATTTATAGCGTCTGTTTTCATCATAGTAATAATGTCACTCTGGAATTCCAATGCAGAGAGAGGGAGAGACATACATATATAGAAGAAGCATCTGGAGATGCTGTAGGGAAGGCTGTTTCTTGGATCCAGATATTTGATGTTAAGGAGGCCACAACAACAGGACTGCTCCACTACCTCCACTACACCCCCTTGTTTTGTCTGGACTTCCCCCTAACTCTTCACTCTGGAGTCTCCAGATACCCAGGGTTCAGCTCAGCGCTAACCTCTGATCTTTGTCTGGGCCTTGACTGGGACCTGGAGCTGGCACAGAGCCTGACTCACTTTCTTAAGCCCTTTGGAGCTTAAAAAGCCTTAACTTTATTTAGCTTTCTTTATTCCTTCCCTTCTTTCACATTTAGTGTTTAACTTTGTTTATAGCCTTTCTTTCTCTCTGTCTTTATTTCTGATTTCTCCTTACCTCTTCACCACACAGCTTTTAAAGTCTGCATCCATCTTACTCCACTCTCCCGTTCCCTCTCCAAACACCCCATCCCTCTCCCCTCTCTCTGCCGCCAACCCACCCCTGTTCCAAGGGAGCCCACTGCCTCCTGTTCTCTGCCCCCACAATGTTGCTCCCAGTATTAGGGTATATATTTAACACCCACATGTGAGGCCTGGTGAAGTGCCTGGGGAATGGAAAGGAAAACAAGCATGCCCTCTCTCCCGGCGCTTTAGTTCTGGTCTGCTATAAATACCTTCGGGTGGCGCGCCAGTTCCAGCACCAGTGGCATGGGAACCTCGCTCCCTCCTCTGGCCCATGGCTTGGCCACTCAAGTCCAGTCTGGGCAGGCTTTAGCCAGCGGGATGGCCTAAAGGGTGGGTGCGTGGGTAGGTGAGTGCATTTTAGAATAAAAGTACGGAGGGCTGTGTATAGCAGTGGTGGTCTCCCTGTATGTTTTGTCTGCTTCTCTGAGGAGCATCCCTGTGTCTCCTCCTTTTCTCCCTTCCTGTCATCTCCTTTTTCAAAAGACTTCATGTATACTGCATTTATGCTGTTTTGCCTTATGAAGATTGTATGAATATGTGCTTTTCAAACTGTTAAAAAAAGAGATCCCCTTTTCTTCACTGCGGTGAAGCGTTTGTTATGTTACTCCCCCAAAAATTGATTTAGACTTTTCAAAGGTTTGTTCTTCATAGTGCTGTCTCCCTGTGTCGATGCACGACAGGCTCAGCTCATATTTTCAGAGTTTGAGGTAATAGTTTTAAACTGACATGACTTAAACATCTCTCTCCCCGGCTGTTCCACTTCTACATAGTAAATAGTTTTATGTGCACAAACAAACATTCACACAAACACACACACACACACACACACACACACACACACACACACACACACACACACACACACACACACACACACACACACACACACACACACACACACACACACACACTGGTGAATGACTTGGTCTAATGATTATTTCTTTTTGGCTCGTGGGGGTTCAGTAGAATTTACTGGGCTGTAAGATATGGGCTGTCTTGGGACACTATTTTGCCCTTCTGCCTCTCCTTTTTTGTATTCAGTAGATGAAAGGCAGGTTATATCCATGAGCTGTACATCTAAGATAGTAATCCATTTTCAGAGTTTTAGTGAACCATTTGATAGTATTAATGAAGTTATCAACAAATATCACTATTGATTTTCTTTTTTTAAATACATCAAAGCACTTGGTTTGGTTATTTAACATACTGAGTCTACAGATTAAATATCTCTGTTGTTCCTGCCCCCCTACAACACACCTCCTAGCATTCTCCCTATGTCTCCTTTTCTCTACCTTTCTTAAAACTCTCCTTTCCTTTCACCCTCCCCTACAAGGCTCACTTGTTATTTTTTCGTACAAGGTCCTGTAATTAAGTTTGACATAAGCACAGGGATTAAATATGCGGTTGAGGAGGGAGAGAAAGGAGCTCTGTTACAATCTCAAGGCCAGCTGTAAAATGGAACCAGATTGCGACACTTGGAGTTGGAAAGTTTGGGAAAGGTGCCGAGACTGGAGCACTGTACTACCAACAGCGGGATCTGAGTATTTCTCCAGCTTTAGAGAAGCCAAATAACTGCTGAGTGTCCGGCCAAAAAAACTAATATTAAAAATCCTTAGGCAGAAGACTAACACTCAGTCTGATCCAATGATAATTTCTTTTTCAGCTCAACGATTGCCATCTCCTCCAGCCAAACATTAACCGCTGTCTGTCCAACCAGATGACTGATAACCTTATTCCAGCCAAAATCTTTGCTTCCCAAACAATACTAGAAAGCAAATTACTACATAATTAACTTCACTTTTAAAATCCATATAATAATCTATTTTTCCTTTAACAAAAGATCATTTATTTATTTTTGTACTATTTTCAAATCCTTTAAACAATGGATTTGATTCATACCAGCTGGTATCGTCATAAGTAAAGTAAAAGCTGTTTTCAAAAGTGTGTACAGGTAACCAAATTCGTCTTATAAGGGAAGAAAAAAAGAGCAATTACACCCATAACCTCCTACTGATGGTAAGAATGGAAAGTGATTGTAACTCTTAACCATAATGCAGCAGGAAAAATAATTTCACATGCTATCACTCAATCACTGACACCAAATATAGGCTAAGATCAGCCCCCAGTGCACCGAGCGTGTCGATAGGATTTTCTTCTGTTCTGAACTCTGAGAGGTCTCACATGGAACTTTGCGTTCTTAAATAACTCTGGCAAAACGCTTTAATCTTAATGAGTCTGAACAGCAAATCTCTCATCTGCAGCAAAAAGGATTAGGAATGCAGAAAAAAAAGACTGCCGTTCCACTTTGATGAATTGTGTTTAGAAAATCCCTGGGCATGAAGTTCCCCCAATGAACAAAGCGTTAGGCAAGAACGGATGCTTTTAAACAACACAACTTATCGGAGAAAAACAGAACATGAATTTAAGTGAAAATACAAAAGTAGAGCTGATTCGACTCCTCTGCAAATGATAAAAGTGACTAACTCTTTTCCTCAATCCACTTAGCTACTTTTGGAATCAAACCTGGAGTGGCTTTGCACAAATTACGTACATTCTGTTTTCAGTGCTTCATCAGTGGTGTGTTTATGTATTCTGCATGATGCATTCTGCCATTGTTAAGCATAAATAAATGAATTCATCATTTTTTGCCTCTTTGGTTAAAGCACTTGAAATGGGTGAAGTCGTGAGGAAGAAGGGAGTTGATGAATGGAGGCAGAAACTGAGCTGCTTCCAGTATAGTTTTTCGTATTGCTGGAAGACAAACTTTTTAACTAAGTGTAAAAATGTAGTTAGTTAAGTATGCTGTTATGCAGAGGTGTTTATTTGTATTTGATTAATACATTATTGATAATATGTTAATGTAATCCAAATCAAAGCAGTTCAGCGTTTACTTGATTAATTATTACTCTGTGGTGTAATTTCCCCAAACAGTCTCTCTGAGTGCTAGGGGTTAGAGCAGTAAGCCTCTGGCTAGTTCAGACGGCTCAAACTACAAAGAGCCTTACTGCACTGGGACCTGCTCTTGGTTCTCCCTTTCCAACCCTCCACCCACCTCCCTAAATGCCCCCAGGCCTTCAGAAAACTACTCTGGCTCATTTTTTGCTGTATTTGTTTTACCTTTCTTTCCAAATCAGCGCACCCCTTTGTTTCCTCTAATGGACATTAGACCGATATATTGCTGATGCAGGCCAGACATACAATCCATATTAATGAGAAAACACTATCATACCAGATATATCCTCCTGAAACAAATGAGCATATCACCAGGTTGAGATTTTTTTTAAATGCACATCATTTTCTTACTGCTCAGCACAATTCACTGTGTTGCAAAGACATCAATGTTGGGAGTGTTGGGAGTAGTGATAAATATTAGCATGCAATTGACCTATATTGATCTCCCAGTAGTATGTATACCCACTCCACCACATTGAGCCTAAACATCTGGTCACCAGAGTGATTCTTTGAATGACAGATAACATCTGGGAAGTCTGCGGCTATCACAGGAAACAATGTTCCTATCTCCCCCTCCCCGCCCCTTCATCTCTCTTTACGCTCTCCCCCTTGTCTCTCCTTCCCCATGTCCTGCTCATAGCACATCCCTCTCATTGATTTCCCATTAACCCCTTCTAGACTGTGAGTATCTGCCCACACAGACACCCAGACACCCATGGATTGATTACCTACATAATGACATTACTATGGCTGCCCATTCTCATAAGTCTGACCAGGTCTGCAGGCTGGTCCAGTCCATATCCAACTATCTGCTGCACTACATCTTTCTCTTACCAGCATACTCGTATTCCTTTTCCCTTTCTTTCTTGGGGCAGATGTGGTTCAGGAGGTATAGTGGCCCTCCACCAATTGGGGGGTTGATTCCCCCAGCCACTGCAGTCAATATGTAGTAGTTCAATTGGCAAGATACTGCACCCCTAAAATTGCTCCAAATGGCATGGTCAACAGTGTGTGAATGCGTATGAATGTGTCTTTCCCCTGAGCAGATGGCACCTTGTATGGCAGACTCTGATGAATGTGTGTGAATGGATGAACGCTGACTTGTACATGTAAAAGCGCTTTGTGTGGTCTCAAAGACTAGAAACAAGCCATATAAATGAGGTCTGTTTACTTTTTCTTCCTCCCTATCTTTTTCTTCCTTTCTAACCTTCCTCTCACTCTTAAACTCCTACATTTCCCTTTCTAAAATGATTATCCTCTGTCCCCTGCATGTACTCTTCATCGCAGGACCCTGTTTAATTTTTACCTGGCATTCAGCCTCAGGTCACACATGTAGAACTCAATGTTCCCGTATTGCTTTCACAATACCATGTTAAACATGGGTGTGTGTGTATTTATATGTGCAGATATCTCCCTATACGAGCTTAGATTGCAGTTTGCAATTCATTTTAGGCAGGAGTCTGAGATGAACTGTGATCTACTGAGCACTTTGTTGCATAAATAAGTAGGATATTAGCTTCAATTGCCATTAATACAGACTAACTTTTACAAAAAGTGCTTGCCTATGATATTACAGGAGATAAGACAATTAAAGTTGTTTCTGTGTGTGGGTGGCTGTATTGATGTGTGCATATGTTTTTTTTCTTTTGTTGTTGAGTAGAATGTGTGTTAAAAAATATGCTTACATGAAAGGCTGCCATCATATCTGTTTCACTATGTATTCCCTCTCTCACATTGGCAACTGCTTTGGCGGCAGAGATAAAGTAAATGTGTGTTTGTTAGGTTGTGTTTGTGAGCCACAACGAAGGCAAGTCAGAAAAAAACCTTCATTTAAGCATGGCGTGCCTCCATCAGTCCTAGTCTCTGATGTTCAAAGAGCCCAGAGGAAGGAGCTTCACAGCTGTTTGTAAACTATGAGAACAGCAAAGGTCAACAAAGTAATGCAGTGTGTTTTTTGTAACGCATTTTCAGCTCTCTGTTCCATAGTGAGAGCTGCGCCCTGCCTCAGTAGTAGTGGTGCATTTAAATTACTGTTCTTGCCTGGAGAATAATGGTGAAAGCATAACCCTATTGTATTCTTTGATCAACTCTGGAAAATGCATGGTATAAGCTGAGGAAGAGGCGCGGTTTAAGGGCACAATTGCCTTGCAAATCTACCATGGCAAAGTTTTTCAGAGAGAGAGAGACAAACAAACAGAGAGAGAGAGAGAGAGACCGGGAGAAAGAATGGCGAGAAGAAGGGGAAATGTCGAATTGAGGGTTGGGGAGAAAGACGAGGGAGAGGGAGATGGAGAATCCAGGATGTGGGTAGAGTAGGGGGGTCTGTGTTGCAGGGACATGTGTTATCTCTGGGTGCAGAGGTCTTTGTTTGCAGGGCAGAGAGGTATAGATTTCCTCTCCATGTCAGCGCCTTTATTTAGGGCTCAGCACAGAGGGGACAATAGCAAACTAATCCACTACTGAATCAGGATTAATATTCAAGCTGCAAATATTAATTCACTGCCAAAAGGAGAAATGCAGAATATGTCAGAATGCTCAAACAAATAAAGAACAAAAAACCGAAGATCCTTGACCAAAAATTCCATCTTGAGTTTTTCACATGAGTGCATTATTTTACTGGGTCCTACAGTCTCGGCTCAGCATTCTGTTTGATTTCTGTATTAATCTTCATAATGATTTTCTATAGAAGAGTGAGAGCTGAAGGAAGCTGAAGAGCTGCATGTTGTTTTTGGCTATTCTCTTCACTAAGCTCTGGATTTAAAATCTGGATTTGAATATTTATGATAGAAAATAATAGAGGTTATAAAAATAAGTCCCTGCAGAGCTGGGCTGTAAGTTATAGGGGTAAGCAATGCCTCCCACATCAAAGAAGCCTGTAAATGTTGGCCAGTAGTGTGATGCTTGTAAAAGCCTATAGCTCTTCAGCCCATCCAGCATGTGGCTCTGCTGAACACTTATGATCCAAAAGCGTCACTCAATATCAGAGCGGTCATGAGCTCCCAGAATTTAGTCAACATTTTAAAAATGTAGTTTTGTCTACCTGAAAACTAGAGAAAACCATTTTGCCATCAGGGTGAGATCGTTTGACTCAAATATAGTTTCACTTGTTTTGTGATTGAAACAAGTGACAGTGTTTGTAACTGACAGGTGGATTACTCCTTTAGTTTCAACAGAATGTCACTTGATCCAAGAACATGTTTTAAGTGTGCTGGTTTGCATTTGAAACAAGTGACACTTTGCCTCCCATTTGACAGCTTTTTTCATAGAATACTTAGATGTTAAGACTTGTAACGATGATATTTTGGAGAACTGTGGAAATAAAATGCTCTCTCTGCTGTTCTGTTCTTAAGTGTCTCACCAGCAGGGCAGATCGAACTGTCCCAACAACATGAGGAGTTAACACAGGCTTTCAGGGGCAGAGCCTGACAGTGTGAAAAAGAACAAATGTTTGATATACACTGTTTAGTAGTAAGAAGGTAGTAAATAGTCCACCACTGTCAAATCTGTTTTATTATAACAGGCCACATCATTTAAATTGAGCCGTTAAATATTAGTCTCAAACTGTTGTTTTTTGTCACACATCACCATGAAAAAAAAATATAGAATTTTTTTTTTCCACAGTGGATTAGTGCTTTGTTATTGTCCAAACAAACAAGCATGCACGTCCACAACACACCCTTTTCAGCACACACACTCTCCACGCAAGCACAAGCACAGTAATCCCACACTAGGGGGTAGAGGCCTGTTGTATACTGAAAAACCATTGTGATGTTCAAAGGGGCTTCACAGAGACTCTAACCATTGAAAAGGTCTAATGTGATGAGGGACTGTAAACTTCATCTTTTATACATGGCAACATAATGTGAAAGGTCAGCTTATCTTAATCCTCAAATCTGCAGCATCCAGGCCTGTGGCCCCATTTCATGAAGTTAAAGAAATAATCTTACAGTCCATTCACAAGACGGCCCTTATTATCTTCTTAGTAAAGTCCAATCAGAAGATATCATTAGAGTGTGCCATGAATGCACTGTAAGAACTGATCATTTCTCTTTTCTAATCGTATCATAAAATCAGCTGGACTGTGTGAGCTTTATTATGTCCAGTGATTAATCATCAAGCACTGCCTTATCCCTCTTAGACACACAGTATACTGTTGGCCTGATTCACAGAGGGAGAATGAGAAACATCACCTTCATCAGCCTGGTTACTTACACAGTTAACCCTCACTATTGGCTTTTCACAGTAAAATGCTGTAGTGCATCATCCTCTTAAGGATATGAACATGGTTTTATGACCAGTTATTCACTTAGGCTTCATGTAGAGTCTAATCACGGCTGGGTACACCACAATGTTGTGCGTGCTACATTGTTTTGATGTGCCATCCTGGATCTACATGTATCTTTATACCTTTTTCTTCTTTTTCAAACTGCTTCTCTCCATGACTGCAAACAAAACAATCTCATTGACTTAAAGAAAGAAACAATCTGTCCTTAACAAATTAAGGACAGCTTGCATAAACAATAGTGAAGTGGAAGTTGCTACCATATTTTGTGATTTAACACAGGTCAGAAAGGTATTATCTCAAGACCAAGTTTGGATAATTTGTTGTTTAGGAATCCTTTGTTTCCAACTGAAAGTGTGTCAAATGTAGACAGATATTGAAATATTTATTTCTTGACTGCAAATCATATTAGAGTGTTATTGTTTGTTTTGTCGTTTTGTATTCCACCCCTAATTTGCCAGTGGTACAGTTTCTCAAGAAGTCTAACAAACACATATCAACTTTAACAAAGGTAGACCCCATACTGTAACTTTAATTAGAAGGAAATTGTAAACAGACGCATGCCTTTCTCTTTTACGGATTATCCATACTTTATGACTGAATGTTTGAAGTTATGAGGGATTCTGAATCAGCACTGCTCGAGTGGTGCTCTTATAGGACATTGTTGTCTTCAATTATTTTCAGTTATATTCCCGTCTGTAGGAGGCAGGGGTTCATTTATTATTTAAAGATGCAATCGTTGCTGTTTATTCCGGATTTTTAAAACCGGGTTATCTTTTTTCGCATACTTTTTTGATTAAAGGAACAAAGTGTAATAAAGTGCAGTTTCAAACAGATGCTTGTCTCTCTAGCGCGAGAGCTCATCTGCCATTATTGTATGCCATTATTTAATATGAACGGTGGCAAGCAGCTGCCGAGAGACGAGATCTAACGAGCATCAGCCATACTTTAGTATGTACATAAAGGGTCTCGCACAGACACAAGCTGGTGCAGACACACACACACACACACACACACACACACACACACACACACACACACACACACACACACACACACACACACACACACACACACACACACACACACACACACACACACACACACACACACACACACACACACACACAAAATACATATTTAGTTGAAGACTAACAATCACACATGTTTTTATTTTTGAATTGGAGCTAAAGATGGTTGACACAGACTAAGAGCTGATGTTTTTGCAGCCGGATGAATGAATCTTCTTCCAATCTGTGATGATGATTGGAACAAATGCTGATCAATATTTTATTCCTTTAAGTTAACAATCTTGGGAACAAACAGCCACTTTTTTTGTTCATGCACACAAGTAATGGGTATCTTGTTGGTTAAAAATACTGAAAGAGGAACATAGTTCTGCAATCGAAGTACACTACAATACTGCAGTTGTTCAATACATCTTGCTACAACATCTTTCACTTAATTACTGAATACATTGTCATGCACAGAGCTTCATCTCCCAAGTGCACCCTAAAAATAAAACCTTTTTTCAGGTTTGAAAAGCAGTCGTAGTTCAAGTCCTGCTACTACATGTCTCTGTTCTTACACATATTGTTTTTGTTAAACCCCAAAGCCCCACAACTCTTGTTTTGTCCCTCTTATGGTCACCAGTATCCACTCGCCCCACCATCACTCTTGTTACTTCCAATACTTAACTTTACACTGAAGCCTTTGCCCCTGAGACCCTAGTGTTGGGAGATTAGTCCAGCCTCAACTGAAGTAGACAAACTGCAATCAATACCTGATATAAGCAGGCCGCCAGGGTCAGACGACCTTGCTGTATGGCACCCACGGCAACCTTAGTAAAGTCCTTATAGATTCTGGGTGACTGACCCCTGACGACCTGGGCAGATAAGGTCAGTCTGGCCAGAGTGACTTAAAGCCAAGAGGCCAGTGTCCAGTCAGTCTAGCTATCCTATAATGAAGTGGTCAGTATTGCCTTTCTGTCACTCAGGAATTACAACAAGAGATATGGAGCCGAAGATAGGTGCTGAATGCACAAGGAGGTAGTGGCCACAGAATTACATTCACGAGGGAAAGGACCAGTAAAGTGACATGTAAACTACTCTAATATGGACTGGTAATGACTGGGAGCTAGATGGATTGAAAAGGAGTCTGATAACTTCATTGGGACCATTTTATATGAGTGCATGCAGGCAACACTACTGTAAAGCTTATAGTGCAGCTGCTTTAAAATTATACTTCATGTATTTCAAATTAAACAAATTATTGTATTTCCGGATTAATTAACATATACTGTTAAAGGAAAAAGTGTTGAACATCAATCGTTTTAAAATACATCATAATGTGTTAGGGATGATCCTAGATAATCAGTCTAGAGGGAGCCATTGAAAGAAGGTGTCCCTAATGTATTAATGACACGGGTGTAACTTACTGAGTGAGAAATGACCAGATTAAAAGGCAAACAGACTGACATGCTGGCAGAGGTCATGCAGCCTGCTCAATTAGTGGCCTGTGTCTTGCACAGTGCTTCTCCCATGGTCTGTTGTGCTCCCCAACACAGGTCAGGGGCTAGGAAATCCCCAAAGCCATCCAGCTGCTGCCATCAGAGACTCATGGCATTCTTATGTCTGCTAACTATTTAGTTGTCAGTGATTTGGTTAAGTGGAATTGACTTTTATCTGCGGTGTGCTGTGGGGCTGCCACTGGCAATTCAGAATCCCCCTTCCTCAGCTCCTGTTTTAGCCTGGTGTCACATCCAGGACATTGCTATTGGCAGCTGAGCCAAGCCTAATCAATAGCCTAGGTCAGGGATGGCCCGCGGCTGTGCTGTGGGTGGGCTATTGATTCGACACACACACTCCCACAGGTCGCTCTGACAAACTGGGAAGTCTTGGTCTCGGATGGAGTGAGAGTGAGAGTGAGAGAGAGAGAGAGAGAGACAGAGACAGTGACAGAGAGAGGATGAGGGGCGACAAATTAACCACGCTGTTTCCTGTCTGCTGACACAGCACTGTCATGAAGATCATTTATTTATTGATTAGAAAGTAATGTACTGTATACTCTTTATCTAAGATAAATTATCAATATTTAAATTGATCATTTAAACAGAAGAAATGCGATTCTGCAGATATGAGCACATGTGAAATCAGGACAAACAGAAACAGATGAAATTCCATCATAACCATACACATCCTCTGCCCCTGTCTTTCTTTCTGTATGTCTGCCGCTCTTTTTTTACCCATTTTTTCTCCTCTTTGCTGTGTGGATCCTCTATTGTCAGTCTTTCAGACCTGTGGCCAATGAGCAAGAGTCTAGTTATTTTTGCTGCAGTTTTAAATGTTGCTCCCCAAGCCCCTTATCAGCACCACAATAAGAACTCTTGGGAACAATTAAACATGGGCTTCAACTCAAGTCTAACCACAGAGGTAAAAATAATCGCAAAATGTTTCCAAATGGAAGTGGCTTCAAAAGAGCTATTCAGTTATCACAAACTGTCTTCCTCTCCCACCTGTATTCCCTAACTAAATCTCTGTCGCTATGGAACTATTGGAACATATGACAAGCATATTTACCCAACTTCACAAACTAGGCCCATGTGGAATTCAAAGTCTTTTTTACATGCTTTTTTTCATTGCTGGAATTGACAGTTGAATAAATATGTATTGTCTATGAGACTTTGTTGTCATATACGAGAGCTCCTCTGCAGAACAGGCAATTATATATGCCATTACAGGAATATGTCTTGTTCTGGTTACTGGGTAAATTAAGTTCCTCTGGAAATCTCTCTCATTTCTCATTTTAAAAGTCCTCAGTGTTATGAGAAGAGAAATAACTCACAGCAGTTCATTTGCTCTTAAATTTAATCTTACAATAATGAGAGGCTTCTTTGTAGTAATGGCATACAAATAATTATAGATTCAGTTTGTTAGGGCTAAAAGCAGCTGATACATTTTGAAGTCTTGATGGTATCATACTGCTCTGGTTTGCTTCTCCTGAAAGAGATATATTATGTGCTTGGATTTCAGAGATGGGTTAAAGAAAATGCAGATGCTCTGACAGGACTACAATGGAAATCTTTTCTTCTTTGCTGTCATGATTTCCAACTGTGTTTAAATCATGTTTCTGACATTGTTTTTCTTTCTTTTTTTTCTCTCGTTCCAGGTGATGGTTTCATCCTGACCAGTTCTTCTTGTGACCTGGGAGTCCCTAAATCCCAAACCATATAGCTTTGGAAAACCCTGGAAATACCTGGAATTCTAGGAGTATATCACCAAAACTTCTTAAGGTGCCCAGGCACTGGATCAATAGCTTTACACTCTCCTTTATTATTTTTTTATGTATACAAAGAAAAAGACGGAAGTCTGAACGTTACCAATAGCCACCAGCCATTCACCATTGCTTCAACGAACCTGCTGTGACTGAGAGGGCGTGACCTTTCTGCCTGCTGACTTCAAACAGGCACTTGAAAAGAAACCCAGTCAGAGAGGCATCCGCGTGGTGGCAACTCAGACCAAAAACCCCATCAGGTAAGGCTGTGAAGTCCTCCTTGCTCCTGCTGTCCAAGCCCCAAGCCCTTTAACTTCTTCAGGGCTTTGAAGCTAACTTGTCCCCAGTCTGTGTCCCCTGCACAGTTAGCCTACCTTCAGATTTTGTGTAAAGGAAAGGCTGGCTGATAAATGCCTCACTTTCATGCTCTGCTCACCTGTTTGTTCCTCTCGGATTAGAGGCTCTGAATATGTTGAGGTTGTTTGGTTGATAGACGCTTACCCCCGGTTCTTCACTGACCCCTTGCAGGTTTGTCCGGTGACCAGACAGAGCTGGAGATAATGTGCTATAAGTGTGGCATGACATACAGGAGCTACTTAACTACTGTGCATGTCACATTGTGAATGTGTAATACAGGCTTTGCATCTACATACATTGAGTCTTCCGACCAACATATTCAAATTTGCAAAACAATGCCTACATTGGATGAAACTGTTTTTATTTATGATTTCACTCCATTGTTATACACTCTGCTGTACTATTTCTACATTCAGAAAAACTGTCGGTGATAGGATGCTTGAATGTTCCAAGTCATGGGTTTTTTTTCCCCGTTTACTAAGGCCACAGAAGTGATTTTTGAGCTGATAAAATGTCATGCTGTTTGTGTGTGTACAGATGGAAGGATGTTGTTTTTTGTATGTGTGTGTATAATAATATATAAAGGGTATCTGTTTGGGTATTGTATCAGAAATGTGCAAAATTGGCACATTTATGATGCATGCGTTTTGGGTTTCATAGGTTGTGAAATGAGTATTTCCATTCAGGGAGACTTTGAAATTGATTTCGCTCACTGTCACTTTACCAGTTTTATTAGGGTCTGGGTTCCCAGTTATTTTGTAGAAGACTGACAACACATTTTCAGTCAGTGATTAAGACTTGATCCCAGGTTATCTGGACTATATTGAATTATTCTGCTTGATAAGGGAATCTGTGTGATTTTATTTTTTATCTGGGAATGACTTTGGAATCAAATAGCGCCTGAAATAAGATATTGAGATTAAGCTTTGAACCTGTTTGGCAAAACATTTTATTTCCATCTTACTAAAGGTAAAACTGCTAACTTTGGCTCCCCGACTACAGAGACATGTATTGTTCTTCCCCTGAAAACAGTCCTAATTAAAAATAAAACAATTTTCACACAATTATATGAAAAAACTGTGATAAAAAATGACAGCGAAAGCAGCAGGACACACCGAATGAGATTAGTTATGTCGTTACGGATCAAAAGAGCATTGTTTTGAAAGTTCAAAGTAATTTTACAAAATTCGGGTCACTGAAATTTAGTACCCAGCAGTGAGCCATTGTTTTGAAAATAAGCTTGAAAGAAGAGTAAATAAAAAGATAAACAGCTATTTTTTTTTCTCCTGCATCTTTAAAGATTATTTTTAGTATGCGGGAAAATAGAGCACTCGAAAGCGTACCAAACAATATTCATCGTCGCTGAGCTAATTAAGGACGTGATATGAAATGTTTTCCTATAAAGTCTGGTTTAGGACTCAAAGGGTCAGCTGCCTCACAATAGGACAACGTTAATGTTGCAGGAGCCAGGAGTGGAGAGGGCTCTAGTCTGGAGGAAAGCAGCTCCCCTCCCTGGCCTGTGTGCTGATGGAGCTGCACTCCTTGCCCAGGGCTCCAGGGCTCTGACACTAGACCTTATTTTTCATGTGGGCTGCACACTGTTCTGCTGCAGTCGGGGTTGCTCCCTTTGTGTCAGCCCTCCCCCTTTTGGAGCAAAAGACATGCATGATTTCATACATGAAAGATATATGTAATTGGACAGCAGGGCCTATGCAATACATTTACAATTCTAAACAGAATACGTTAAAACCAGTTTCCTCTGTCTCGCCCCCTTTTCTTCCTGAGGAAAGGTATTTGCACAAATGCAAAAACCCAAGATCAAAAAATATACAAAACACAGGTTATCATTTTTGTTACATGCTTTATATCTCCTGTGGATGTTCAAAATTCACAAACACTTACAATATAGCTCACAATTCCACTTTATCAGTGTGTGGTGTTGTAACTCATACAGAAATAGTGGATATTGTCATGTATTGCAATATATACTTGGCTGGGGGTCTTCCCCACATTTGACGTTTAGTTTAGGAAGCTTTATGTATCTCCTAAGATTATACAAACATTGTTGAATTAAATATATCTAAAAGGTTTAGAAATAGATTCAATTAACACATAATTGAATCTTTACAAACCAAAAAGGAACTTCATCCCTAAAATTGCTAAACATAATCAGATAACAGGTTGTGTGTTTGATTTAAATAGTTGTTGGGTTTAATTTGTTAAACCTTCAGACACGAAACAAAACTGAATGTAATTGTATACATAAACCTTTCAAAGCAACTGACATTGCATTTCAGACTGAGAATTTATATTTATCCCTCACATTGTGCAGAAATCTCTCTTTTGTTATTAGTTAGTTTAAAAGGGTTTCAAACAACAAATATCCTCTTCTGTTGTTTGAAACTAGACACAAGGAGTTGTTTAAAAAGTGTTCTGTCAAAATAGTCATAAAAAATAGTTAATTTATTCATGAAATCACTGCAAATTTCAAATCAAGGTGAACAAGAGTCGAGCTAGATGAGTTGAGTTATATGGAGTGAATGAATGTCTCTGTTAACCAATGCGCACATTTTATCCTCGAAGCTATGAAAGAGATTATAACATCTCTGTCATTTGACCACAGGGAGGCTATGACCTTTTGGAATTCAAAGTACATTTTTCATGTTGTAATTTATTTAGCCTTTTTAAGCAGCACAATAACTTGTTTAACTAGATTATATTCAGCTGATATTTTATACGTTTGTTGACATGCACTTAGCTAACACATTATTCAGTAATCATATCTGACAGAATTAAAGTGGTATTCAACTGCTGCTATTTTTTTATCCACACAAGGTCAGTCACACTAATGTGAATGCCTGTGTGTATTTTAAACCAATAAAGAGAGGACCATCGCCACTTACTGCAAAAATGCACTCTCTGTTGTACCTGTGTTTCTCACAAAGTTGACAGACAGGCATTCAAATCAAAAAGTACAGTATGTGCTTAAATTATGTTTGGGTTATAGTTAGTATATCTGCCATAGGAACAAAGTCAGCTGACTCTAGCAGATGTGTTGAAATTCATCACACAAAAATCCTTTAAGCTGGAAAGCAGGCCATGTTGGTTTCTGGTGTGCAGGTAGCAAGTATACAGGTGTCATCATTTTGAGTGTTTTCGTTGTGCCTGCAATGCAAGGCCTCTGTGTGCCAGAAATGAAGAAAGCTGTGTTTCTTTGCCACCGTGTGCATGCATACAGTAGCAACATGTCAGCGGTGAAGAGAGTTTTGGTGGATGGACTGGTGCAGGGCTCCTGGTTTAAGGCCTTAGCTCACCCCTCTTGTAGTGTGTCTGGGATGCAAAAGTAAACACCTTCACTATGAACTCCCTTAACGAGCTAACACCTAAAAATGGAACAGCTCCACTAATCACTTGGTTTTATTGGCTCTAAAAACACTTATGGCTATAGGGGGAGGGGGTTACACTGAGGTATTTAGAGCACAGGGGCCAAACCAATTGATGGACAGGCAATGCCCCATGACCCCTACCATCCCAACTCATCACCCACAGCAATTATGTGTGGGATCACCTGTCACAGAGGCCAAGTTTAGGAGAGCTGCTAGGTTACACATCCATAATTCTGCACCATGTATATGATGTCTAAAATAACTTCCACACAACACCAGGTAGCTTTTGGTCCAGGGGGCTCTTTCACAGATCACACAAGGTTTCTAATGGGTTTGTTCTGTCTGGTTCTCAGATACTGCACTGTGTCTGCAACAGCAGGGCATTGTGTGGCATAGTGTGATGTGAGTTGTTTTTTTCCACACATGTAAATCCTGCATGATCCCACCCATGTCTGATTTTGTTTCTCTCACTTGTTTGAATTGCAGCCCACTGAGTGTGTGGTTGTTCAAGCATGAATGTGTGTAGCAACTGGGTCCATGTCACTGTCAAACATAGATAAGTCAATGAATATGTAAAGAAATCATTTGTATTTCTAATCATTATGTAAGGCCACTCTTATCGTCATTATTATTCTTTATTATTTGTTAATTGTCATAACTGATGTCCTCATGTTGAGGTGATTGATTTTAATTGTAAAACACATTTGGTCTGATATATTCACTGATTACCATCAGTTAGGTGTGTCATGTAGCTTATTTACAGCCTAATAAAGTAGCTGCTATTTGTTATTTAAAGTGTGAATTTTTTCTTTTTTTTAAACTTAAATTATCAGAGGACAAACTTGGAATTATTTCTGTCTTACTTGACCCAGACCATATTCTGTAGATGAATGATGGTGAGGCATCCAGAGGCTGTGTGTGTGACGCAGGATTTGGATTTGACCCCTGGCGATATCCTAGATCTGTGTTTGCCTTCTATGTCGCTTCCACCTGTCATCTTTCATCTTGTCGTGTTGTTCTGGGGCTCTTCTTCACATCAGAGAAAATTACTCTCTTTAACGTTGTTATTATTCAAGTGCAGATGCAGTGAGCACGAAGTGGTATTTGAACGGGTTCGGCATTGTGGTGATCCGTGATTCCTCCCCCGTTCTTTTTGGGCTGGTTTAGCACCAGCGAGTGTTTCTGTTGCCTGCAGTGGTCATATGGCTCTGATTTGGGTTGCCTCTGTTTCAGTGAGCCTCACTCAAAGCGCGTAAAACACCACGAGTCCCGCCTGTCTCCCACCCAGAGTCAGTTAGAGCAGCTCTCAGCCTTTCTCCAATATGTCGTGTATCCACGATCTAAAGTATACATTATCAGAAGGCCTGGTCTGTGCTTTTATTATTTTGATTTAAATTGCGTTCAGTTAAGGGTGTATTTGCCTCCATACAATTAAGAAATTGCATATGTATTGCATATTTGGCGTGATATGCTGCGTAATTGAAATACCGTAGTTAAATTCCAGATTGTTTACCCATGCCTTTATATATTTTTTGTTTTATCACTATTTATTTTTTGTTTTTTGCATTTGATCGGAGTGTGTTGAGCTATTTGCGAGCTTGAAATCTATATAGCCTATCGATGCACTTGAGATCTGACTTCTTCTTTTGAAACATAAAACGCAAACAAATGAATTAAAATACAGATCGTTTTAATTACATTCTCTCACAATGTCATTATATGAATAAGTGTGAAAAAAATCTCTTTTGAATTGTTTTTCTTAGTAAAATGTTTGAACCAGAAGCTCGTTGGCAGGTTCACATAGGCCTACAGTTTTGTTGTATGTCGTTTGTGTTTGTTGAATTGTGTTATACGAGACATTTTTACCTTGCCCTTCTGTTATAATGATTAAGAAAAATACACAATGATATACAAAAACAACAACAAAAAAACAATAGTAATTATGTGTGTCATTTTTTTATCGTTTTAAAATATAATGCGACAACCTGATCTCTACAGCACCCCCCCCCCCCCCCCCCCTTATACACACACACCGTCCAAAATGAAAACACACACACACACACACACACACACACACACACACACACACACACACACACACACACACACACAGAAGGGAGGGAGTGAGACAGAAAGAGAGAGAGAGAGCCACGCTCGTTATTTTTTTTTGGGGGGGGGGGGCGGGGGGGCTTGTGCATGGTCTGTGAGAGTGTTCTTTTATTCATTTTTAACACAGCGGTCAGTATAAAATGATCTGGACAATCGAGTAAGTCAGCAAACATCGGACATTTTGGATGCTCCACGACGTTTTTCAAATATTGACAGACAGACATCAGATTTGGATTTATTATGTGTTAACATGTCTATTTTTCTAACTGTTTTTGAATAATGCAGGGTCATTAATAAGGTAGCACTGGCAGGACGAGTAAATGGATGTGGAATTGATATGGCTTCTTGTTTCTCATGTAAATGAGGCAGACTGACCAGACGGCCGCTTGTCGTCTTTTTATTTTTTTATTCCAAACTCTAACATCACAACAGCAGCACCAAAAATCAGGTCCTGTTTTCCACTTCAAACTGCTCTCAGAAATGTCAAGGTTGCTCCTGTGTTGCAAACGATCCTATATATCCATGTATTCAACATTTTTACATTTTCGCTAGGAATATTTGAATCTCAGGATGCAGTGTTAAAGTGTTAAAAAAAACAAACGGGACGATGATAACGTCATATTTTTCCAAGAGCTTTTTAATATTTATTTATTATTTTTTTATTTCAAGAGTATGTATTCTTTATAAAATATCAACCAACAATGCAATGAAACGTATGTCTATAAACATGCAGCCTTTGAGTAAATAATCTGAAAAAAAGAGCAATCAAAACGTTACCAATATGACATACAGAACATCTGAAGCAAAACAAACAAACAAACAAATTAGCAACAACAGAAATAATACATCAAAACATATGTTAAGCATGAAACCATTTTAAAAACGCCTAATATGGACAGTACACCATTTACTCATGTACAAAACTGAAGGCAGATTTCTACTGCAGGATGCATTTCTGTATTTCTAATAAAGTTAAAACAAGCTGAATGATAAATAACTGATTGGACATAATATAGGATACAAATTAAAGTAAAACAAAAGCAATTACAATTACACACGTTGCATTTCAGTTTGATAGAGAAAGCTAGACACATAAAATGTCACCACACTGAGTTGTATTAACTTCAACAAGATTCTCCGTATGCCAAACATGACACAAGGGTTTTAAAAAAAAAAAAAAAAAGGAATCTAGGCCACAGCCGGATGCAGTTTTAGAATATGTGCAAATACTGCTTTAGAAAAATAAAGTCAAAGAAATAAAATGCATAAGGGTTTGCACACAAACATGTGTTCTTTTCCACCAGGGACATATGCTTTATCCATGATTGTGGAAACTCATCTGGAGTATAAAATATCCTGCATCTACAATCAAACATATCGTATTACCACCTAAATGAAGTTAATCTTGAATTAAATAAACACATTTGATTTAAAAAAATAGGAGAAATGGAGTATACATTTTCTCATCAACTATGCAGATGTATGCAGAACGCTCCGCTAATAAGGCCAAGTCCAACTTTGATCTGTGCTGGGCTTTTGCCTTTCCAACTCCCATGATCAGTATCATGAAAAATGACAGCAGTTTCGGACCGTGCAAGATGAGCTATTTTGGTAGAATGTTTATCTGAAATGTTTGTGATTTTCGTCTTTGATTGCCTGAGCCTATTTTGACCCAGCAACAACCCGATCGTCTAGATTTACATCATTCATATGGGAGGCAGTTTAATATATAATGGTAGATGGAAAGGCAAAGGTGCGCTTTTGCAAAGACTGCAAAGACCAGCTGGTCCGCAGGCGCTTGGCTCTTGTAAAGGAGTTGATGCGCTGCTTGATCCCAGTGGTCAGGCTGAACATAAGAGGGCGCTCCCATTGCACCTGGCTGCGCTGCCCTATCCACCCTACACACATGGAGAGCCGGACACCAGGCTCCCATATGTACAACGACGTAGTGGTAAACAGTGCAGCCTCAACTGCTTCATTCTATCAATGATTATAAAAAACAAAAATCTGATTTGAAAATAAGTACAGCATATACATATTTTCACAACAATTCTGAATGAGCGGTTTTTTTTCTCCCATACCAAGGTGTATGCTATGCTATAAACACCTTGCTGTTATACTAATATGCTATAAATTAATGTAATTTCAAAGTTTTTTAATGTGCATCATCTCTATTTCACAAGACAGTCTAAACTGAGTTAAGAAGGGGTTTGCCCTATAGAATACTTGGGCTCCTGACTTTCAGCCAATCTGAGAATACAACCTGCAGACCCTATTTTGTTTTCATCAACACTACACTAAAGTAAAATAACAATTTATTTTTCATTTCATAACCATTCAAATAAACCCAGCCTTTTGTGTCCCACTTGAAGGTTCCAGTCTACCGATACTAATAATAAGACGTATTTTATAGCATAATCTCACTCAGATTTTAACCATATCTTCAATATATGAATGACACCCTCCTTGCAGTCTATACGCATTTTAAATCCAAAAATACTTCTGAATATAATGGTCGTTAACTCTTTATAAAGTTATAGGCATTACTCGATTGCAGGTTTAATCTTTAAATACTTTCACCCCTGCTCATTTCCTCTGTTTCCCTTTGTGCTTTGTCTGGGATTGCGCATGCATGCGTGCACACGTGCGCACGCATACACGGTTAAGCTGATACATAGATAAAATAACTTTTTTTGTTGTTGTTATATATTTGAAGACTTAATAAAATAACTTAAAATGACATGTTATGCACACGGGTGTGCAAAACCCCATCAGAGAGCAACGCTCAAAACGATTATGGGCTTTGCCCTCTGTCTGAATGTTTTGTTCCTTGCAGTTCTGGTGATGGTCAAGCGCTTTCATGTGCCTCACATATACGCAGCCTTCTGAATTTTAAGCTACTCTGCCTTTCTTTGTCATATCCACGGGCTGTCATAGCCACAGGTTGTGTTGAATTTGCAATGCCACTCATCGATGTATGCCTATTGAGGCTGGCACGTGGACAGTTATCCTTCCCACAGAGAGGCGCAATTGAACGCTGGTAACACAAAAGCTTCAGACCCTGTCAGTCCCCTCTTTTCCCCTTTCAGTGATGCATAGGCCCTAAAAGCATCAAGGCCTCCGTCTGGCTGGTGTTCTTTTGATTTAGCTTGCACCTACTCAATATGGTCACTGAAGGAGTAATGTCAATCAGGCCTTTGCATAAATTTGTAAACTGAAGTTAGCATTGTTAGGCTTTAGGCGACTGACTGGCTCAAAGCTGCCTACTACAAGCCTCAAATTACACCATACTCTTTTATTATCTCGTAGCCCCTTTAACTCCTCTCGCACGCTATTTTCAACCTATTCATTTTTACAATCTCTCTTTCCCGAGAGAGCAGACACGCACAAATCCTCGAGATTCCTGTAGTCTGTTTCTCACACTGCACAAATGTGAGCTGTTCGACGGGGCAATGCATTTTTCTTGTTTTTCTGAGAGACATGCCACACAGCAGATGCTACATTGCTTAAAAACAGGTATCAGTGCCTGCCTCGGCTTAAAGATGGCAAGTGCTGAGGAAATGTCGTGTTACAGCACACCATATATTCTAGTAGCAGGGAACAGGAGGGGAGAGAGGGAGAGAGTGAGATGGGGAGAAGTGTCTTGGTAATATACACTAGGCTACGATATATAAGTTTGATTTTCATAGGCTCTTCTAATAGATGTGTGCTATTGGATCTATGGAAACGTCGCGTCCCGTGGGGGGTTGCATAACCTTTCTAACATTTAAGCCAAAAGGCCTGTGGAAAATATAAAATATAGACTTTATATTGCATCAGCAATCGTCACCACTACAACAACACGAACTGCTTAACATAGGCTATCAGTTGTGTGCAATCTTAAAAAATAAAAACAGACGTTACATGTATCTGTGCCATGCATTTCTATCCAATACGCGTCTGGAAAAATAAATATCTAAGGCCGTTGTATTAACCCAGTTATGGCTTATCTCTTATGCACCGTTGTATTATGGCCACTTTAAGCTCTAAAGCATGTTTGGACAATGTTTGGATTCGACTATATGTGCCGTTTAACTATTAACTCTGTATCGGAATTCACTATAGATGCAGACTATCAAATTGGTATTGTTTCAATAAACATGGCACGTTATGCGATCAGTAAGAGCAGCTACTTGCATTCGGTGGAGCAGGACTCTATATGGAGCTGTTTGCACAGAAAGTGTGCTTACTGAGAGTGAGGGATTGTCCATTTCCTTGGAGAATCAACAATAAAATTATCATAACAAAGAGCACTGAGAGACTCAAAGGTTGATTTCTGCAATACAATCTTTTCATTCGGAGGAAATGAGAGGACATCAGTTACAGAGGCGAGGTACTGTACGAGAAGATTTTTGAGGGAAAAAAACAAACGAGAATACCTCAAAAAATGTTGGTATTGATCATAAAGCCTTTCAGAAATTCAGGATCAGGGAAGATCAAAATGAGACAAGACACTGACCATGTGGGCTCCTTGTCAAAATATCAGTATAACTATATAGCAAAATGAATTAAATGAGGCCAAAGCTGACCAAACACCTTTCCGCTCACTCACCTTGTCACACATTTATAGTGCTATTATTATTTAAAATAACCTGCATTCATTGGCAACGTGTTCCCAGCGGTTTTGTAATAGATGTCACGATAACCTGTTCCCCCGCCATCCAACTGTGTCACATGTATAAGCTTTAACCTGCTGTGCAGAACTATACACCTGTTTATATTTCCTAACCACCCGCGTCTCAAATTTAAAACGTAAATAAATTGTCACACCCTTAAAGGATACAATGGGGCATAAACAAGTATGACAAAAAAAGAGCTGGACTTGTTCGCATGCTGTAATGATACAAAGCATAAGTTTCATAAATTCACTGGAAAAATACTAAAACATTTGTGCTGTGAATGATCTCACATCATTGAAACAATATGTTTATTTTATATTACAATTGTGTTATGAAGAAGTGCATTTGAACGTACAATGTAAAAACGACGCTGTGCCTATCATCTCCGTCATACTATCATGTCATATTTTATAAAGCTGAATTTCACCTTTTCAAATTTAGTTTTAAGTCTTAGTTGTATTCTTTCTTTCAAATGAATCCATGCATTGTCACAGTAATATGAGTTTAGGAACACACATTCCTTTAAGTTTTATACAAGTCATTTTGAGCATTCGCTTCTCTTTAAACCTACTATCGTTAACTTATAATATTCGTATGAAATGTAAAGATGTAAACAAGCTGGGGTTCACTATATGCTGTAAAGATTGAATTGCTTCTCAAAGTTAACATTTTGAAGCTTTGCATTGTCAACTTCTTTCTCTGAGCAAATTATATTTCTCTCAATGCTTAAAATGTATATTTACAAAAACAATGACAGTGTTAGCTTTGATAATATCCAGGTTCTACTGTATTTACGATAAACCCTGTTTATTGCAGATTACAGTACGTCGAGTGCACATGTAGAAATCGCTTTATAGATGCTTTAATTGTTTGGCAAGTTTTTGTTTAAGTTGTTTGCAAATACGAACAATGCTTACACTTTTAAAAGTGCACTATAGTAAAGAATAGCATGTTTCAGGTTTAGTCAATAGCCGCCGTAACTATGTTATGTATTTCAATAAATTGTTCAAACGTGAACTGTAAACTAAATGTATTAACAGCCCTGTGCAGCTTTGAAACGGCTAAAATGACCGACTTAGGTTGAAAGAGACAGAATAAAATAAAGCATGATCGCTTATGTACTTAAGGTGGGCAAAGGATATGCATATCTTTTATTTAAAAAGGCAAAAACCGGGACAAAATCGTTTGAAAAAGTCGAAAAAGAGCGGAGAAAAAGCTGTGCCTGTAGCGTCGGGCATTGCCTGCTGCGGCTGCCTGCTTCAGTATTAACTTTCACTGTCTTCCGTCTAATCAAACTCTTACTTTCTGCTGTTCTTAATTCCATATTTTCAATTCCTGATCATTACTTTCCTCTTTTTTACTTGTATCTGTCCATCCCTCCCTCCCTCCTCTTTCTCCCTCCCTCCCTCCCTCTCTCTCCCGAGCTCTCTCCTTTGCTGAATCTTATTGATCCAGAAGGCGGCTAATTAGCCCTTCCCTTCGTGCCTGTGTAATGAAGCACATGCGCACTGAATTAATCACAGCCATTTTTTGCAGGAAACTAATTAGCAGGAATAAAGATCCAAAGAGTTTTTTCTTTTCAATCATCAGATCTCACTTTCACCTCTTCCTCGCTCCCTCTAACACAAGACTCATCGCCTGCTTTGCATCCAAATTATTTTTATATTGCCTTTAACAACTAATAGTACCTACTTCGGTTTTTTACACTCCGCAACAACAATGATCTTTCTTTTGCCACCCTAAGCGCAAACTGACCAAAAGGGGACTGCCTTGATGGGATCTTTAGCTAAATCATCTCAATACTGGATTAAAAAGCGAGGATCACAAAACGGCAGCGAGAAATTGTAAGTTTCAACTTTGCGTTTGTCTCTTTTCCTCTCTGTTTCCACGATCCTATTCTTTTCGCTGTAGACTTATCTGAATCTCTTTTCCTATCTGTTCGTAGTTTACGCTACGTGTAGCGAAGCTGGCTTTTCTCACATTGTGAGAAATAACTGGCGATCACAAGTTCATTTCATGCAAGTAGTTTGTTTTATTCTCGATTTTATTCGTATCGTTACCTGTGTTTACATCAGCGTTCGTCCTCTCCTCCTCATGAATGGAAGATAAGAAATGGGCAAGACAGCGATCCTCTCCAAGCAGTTGACCGTAGAAAAACACGGTTTTAAAACAGATATGTGCATTTCGGTGGGATCAGGAACAGGTATGAAGGGCTTATGGGTGTCAAGAAGCGTGTTTTAAGGCACAGATGCATTAAGAAAAGGGGTTGTGTTGAGCGGACGAAGGGCAGCGGCAGCTCCACATGAGCGCAGCCCAGAAAAGGAGCTCCAAGTCCAGCCTGTGGGTCCGTGTGCGTCCGGCGAAAGGGACCATCTCTCGCTTTCTTATTTTTACAGATTTGACACTTGCCACATCCAAGGGTTTTCAGCACCGTCGCTTTTGAAATCCTCTTCTGGATAAACACATTTTGGTTCTTCTTCGATACGTCTCTCTCTGAAATGTGCAATCCCTCCGCCCTGTCTTAGTTCCTCATGCTACACTTTTCCCCTTTACCCCACTTTGCCCATCTTGTCTTTTTATTTTTCATCGCTGTTTGGCTCTTTTGAAGCGTTGTTTTTAAGTCGATTCTCGCTCATTCCCTGACGAAGTCACATGCAAATCGATCGACATGTGTGTATGTGTGCGTGCGTGCGCGAATGGGCTCGTGTTTTGCGAGCGTGTGTGTGTTGTGTGAATGTGTGTGTTGAGATGAACGAAGCCCCGGGTCTCCTTCATGACAAGAGCAGATCAGCAGGACCTTGTACACGGACAGCCCGAGAGTCTGAGCTGCGTTTCAGAGAACAGACATGTGGTTTAGGAAAGACATAGGGCAGGCTGGAGCTGCTGCTGCCTCCAACTACTTGGCTACCGTATCTGACTTTCAGGAGAACATTTTTTTCCCCGAGAAATGCTGGCCGGAATGAAAACAAAACATTGCCCTATTAGTCTGACCTTAAGCAGCCATAATCATTCCAAAGTTACTGCCGGAAACTTAAAGTACGGTCCAAGCTGAACCTATAGGTCACTGCATGCATTTAGTAGCCGCTTAGCCAGTTAACATTGGCAGGATTTTTTTTTTTGCAAGTTAAACAATACATCTTTCTCCTACCCCAAATTAGAATAGTCTGTACTGTCGGAGGAAACAACCTCACTAAACTGAATAGGCCTTTTTCAAATAAAATACAATTTGAACTGCCTATTATTATATTATTACCAACATCGCCGAAAAATGCATCTCATCCGAAAAAAATAAATACAACGGAACTGTTATCTTGACGATTAGGTGTAATTTCAAGCCAAAAATGTCCATTGATTTGATCAAAAATAGCTATTGCTTTACGGATGTGATGGAGCTATATAGAGCCAGAAAAAGCTGCGAGAATTATAAACCAGCCTCGGATATTTTTAGCGACATAGAGACGGGAAAATAAAGAGGAAAAAGAGGTTTTGCGAGCGAGCAGAGGCAATGATAGGATATGTGTTCCATTGGGGGAAACAGAAAGCAGAAAGGGGGGGTGGGAGACTGTGTGCGTGGGTGTGGGGGTGTAGGTCAGACAGCAAGAAACGGGGGGAACAGGGGTCATGGAGTGAGTGCAGAGATAAAAAGGAAAGAGAGGAAACCCCGCGCAAACAGCCGAGGGACGATAGTGAGAGAGTGAGTCTCCCTTGGAGAAAAGGGTGATGGTAGTTGTTAGTATGTTTTGGGAACCACACAAAGCACTTGTGGTCGTCAGCGTCTGCAGGATTAAGACTTTGGCTTTAGTTTAGGATGAGAGCTACACAAAACAAATGGTAACAGGTTTAATAAAACAAAACGTTAAGGCTGTCAGGGAGAGAAAGGAAAAGGGAGGTTGATGGCAGGAGGGGGCAGGGTGGAGGGGTCAGATAGCCATGGGCCATAGAGGAGCAATCCGGGGAAGAGGTCAGATAAACAGAATCCTACCTTTCAGTCTGTGGAGGAGCAGATGCAAAGATGTTAGCACGGGACAAAAAGAGTTGATTCATTTATAGCAGTTTTAAAATTCATATTTGTCTCCTTCGTCTTTTTGTATTGCTTTATAGGTATGTTTACCCAAGTATTATTTGTGTGTGTCTAAGACAGCAAATTGTATGTGTTTGGATTCCAGTGATTAGAAACTCAAAGGTTTTGCAGTGTATAGGGCAGGTAGGCTGCTCTGCGAGAACTCGAGTGATCTCTCTTCCTCCCATATCTGACAGTAACACTCCTCTCCTCTTCCTCCTCCTCCCTCTCTCGCTGTCTTCTGTTACAAAACAAAGACAGCAGAAATGTTTACTGTCATCTCACCTGTCTGATTTTCCTGGCTTGTCTCATCATCATATTTATGTTTAATTATTACAGTTCCCGGCATAGGTTTAGGAATGTCATTTGGTTTATTTTATATGTATTCTATTTCAAATGTGTGTTTGTCAGACGTTGTGTTCGGTGTAGCTAACTAATACCTCATCCTTATCCCTGACTGTGATATTGGAAGTATTGTGCTCGTGAGAACTGTGAGGTGCCACCAGAGTGATGGTTTTACCACAGACAGTGTTTTTGTGAAAAAAATAATTGAAAGTTTGCCATTTAATTTTGAACTCATTACTTGAGTTGTTTTTTCCATTTTTGAAATGTTTTCAAGAAGGAAGGAACTTTCATTTAAATTTAATTTAAATTAATTTATATGAATAAAATCACAAAGGTGCAGCTACCATAACTGAAGGAAAATTGTGTAACAGGATATCACTCTGTAAGAAATACTGTCATGCAGATATTTCACACATCTTAATTATACTAATTAATTTCATTTGAATTTGTTTGAATTAATTTTTAATTGCTCTGTATCTTTATGACATCATGCAACTGTTTTTAACCATCACACACATGGTTATAAAACTATAATAAATTGTAAGCATGTTATTTGAAAGTGTGAGCCATGGGAAAAAAATCCTTTGTCTAAGATACAAAAACACAGGTTTGTTTATTTTTGACGATGGTGCTGTGCATCTAGTAATTGAAATTGCATCTAGTTATATGTCTAATAAAGCAAGTACATATATGCAGGAACTGATATTTGTGTGTTGCTGCTGTTTCGATGGTTCTTCGTATCATGAAGAACATATTTTGTGTTTTTATGCTGTGATTTGACCAGAGTTTTTACTGTACTTGCCATTGATCGTGCACAGCAGCAAAACGGCTGTCCACTGTACATTTGGCCTCCCTCTATTACCATTCTCAATGACAGGTATATTCAGAGTATTCAGATGTGATTGGACTGCATGAGCAGCGGTAGCGCTTTCAGTCGGGGAAATGAGATAAAGGGAGTAGCAGTCGTCATGGACAGGCTTGTTTCATGGTTTGGGGGTAACACAGAGAAAGGGGAGACAGCGCCTCTGGCTGTCATAACCCCTTCTCCTCCTCTCACTGTTCCCCCCCACCCCACCCCCACCCCCCCGTTTCTCTCTCCATCTCATTCTCAATGTGTCTGCATAGCTCCCTCTTTAACTACAACCTTACTGTGCTCGGGCATTGGCTCCGTGGGGGAGCTCGTTGCCATGTTATCAGTTGAAGAGAGCCCTCTTTGGGTTACTTGTAGGCTAAGGCTGTACATGAGAGACTCATCACACTTAGGTTTGTTTGCTATTGGAAGTCTATACACACAGAACAATTAAATCCATCTTATTATCTTGTAATGCTCTGATAAGTAAAATTTGGAAAAATGTTGCGTCTTTTTGGAATGTAACATTTGAAATACTATTTTTTTCGTTATTATTATTGACCTATATTGTATTTTACTTAAACATCAGTTTCATTGAATTCTTTTTTACTGTTCCGTTTGCTTCTTTAGAGCTGCAGAGCACTACAAATATGAAGGTCTATCTTTGTGTGGATGTGTCTTCACTGAAACCAGAAAAGAGTGTAAAGTGTCAGCGTTTACTTTATGGACATATGTATATGAAGTCAGTGGACACAGATGATGGCTTTGAGTCTGATGTGTGGTTTTGAATATGCAAGGTCGTACAGCAATAACCAGTTCTGCCAGTTGTCCTGCTGTTGAGGCCAGTGTACATGTCATGCTGTCATAAAGGAGCAGGAGGGGGGCGGGATCTCGGCTCAGCACAGGGGCAAGCGAGAGAGTGGAAAGTAGGAAAGGCAGAGATGACTGTCATGCTCAGGTGTGTGTGTGCATGCTTGTGTTGTGTATACATGCTGTACATAATCCTTAATCTACCAGCTCCGAGTGTCCATAGGAATCCATTTTATCCACAGAGAGTATTTTCTCTAAAATTCTCCTCCTCGTCTTGAGCTTTCCTTCAATTTCATCCTTTTATCTTTTTAAAGTGAAATTTGCAGGGATTCTTGTTGTTTGGTCTTCCACAATATGTTATCGTGTTTACAATCTTGGTTAAATCATTGTGGTAGGCAACAGAAGATGCGTTTGTTTTCTGCATGTGTGTGTGCATTCTGATTTGTGTGCATACTGGCATTATGAAAAATATTTTTAATGTGCCGCATCAAGGCCGGCGTTATACACGTTTTATTGATATACTAATTATTTAGTATTAATTTTGAACTGTTTTAAAAAACTCTATACCAGTGTTCAAATTCAGACAAATCACGCACAATGTTGCTCTGATAATCTAGCACTCAGAAATACGGGGTCAAATAAAATAAATAAAACATTTTCCATTCAGTAATATGGTTGAAAGCAAGCAGGCTTCTATTTTGAAATGAACTTGAGTGAAGGAAATGTACACGCCGTCATAGAATATAGCAATTTCGTACAAATTTGTATAGCATATCTGAATGAATGATGTAGTCATGAAAGTGGTGTGTGTACCTGCGTCCTTGACTAAATTCTCAATATTGTTTCATTGTAGTGTGTGTGTGTGTGTGTGTGTGTGTGTGTGTGTGTGTGTGTGTGTGTGTGGTGTGTGTGTGTGTGTGTGTGTGTGTGTGTGTGTGTGTGTGTGTGTGTGTGTGTGTGTGTGTGTGTGTGTGTGTGTGTGTGTGTGTGTGTGTGTGTGTGTGTGTCATAGTGGTTATAATATCGTATTTGCAGCAGCTAGCTCTAGTGTTTAGGGATGGAGGGGGGAACAACGGTTTTCGTGTCTGTATGGGCTACATATGCCTACACGCGGGCGAAGCAGGGATGACAGGGACCACTCCAAGGGCTGCAAAATTAAACTGAGCTGCACCCCAGCCCCCCATAAGCCCACCCCACTCCTGGACCCTGGAGGCCAGCATTCCACCCTCCGCACTGGCGCTTATCATCACAAAGGACAGAATGCATAAAACATGGAGGGACGCTTAGACAGAGGCGGCCCAGGTCGCCTTTCTCTACCCACACTGAGCCCTGGAACAATACATGGGCCCCTCTGGCCTGTGACTCTGACGACACACACGCCGTCTTTTTATCCTCCCCTATTTCTTTGTCATCCTCTTCCTCTTCCTCTATGTTACTGTGCTCCGTGGAGTGATAACTGCCCTTGCATTGTTTATCTGTGTCTGTGAAATCTGCATTGTGTAGATGAAATGTAAGTCGTGTGTGTGTGTGTGTGTGGGTCAGTGTGTGAAAGAGAGTGATAGGTTTAAAATATTGTCAGTGCATCAGTTGCATAGCTCCTACCTCCTGTTACATATTATTTATTGTATTACATATTTTTAACATGAAGTATTATACAATTGAAATAAAAATGAAAACAGTACTCACCAATTGAGACAGAGGATAAATGTGAACAATTTATTTATTCTTTATACAAGAAATTACAATTAGTATAAAAGAAGACATGTTTAACCACAGTTGATCTGTGTATTTTTTCCCTGTCACTAATTTACAGCCAGGTCACACGATGATGCAACATCTCGGCTTGTACACGCACCAAATACAGTGTGTGTTTGTATAGTCAAGCTATTAGCTTCGGTTTGGGCTTGTTTGAAAGGCTAATAAATAGATAAAGAGCTATGTGAAAGCGATATGAATATTATGCTGATATAGACTCCATAACTCCCTTTCTTGATTCTACTTATTCTCCATTTGATTGTCAAAGGACATGCTTAGTATTAACTCTGGGGCATGAGATAGACAGATTGAGGGTGTTTGACAGTATATTTTCTGATTCATACAATTACACGTGAGCAGTGTTTCAGTTTATTTCAGCTCTGCATCCACTCCACTCTGTCATAATGTGCGGCTGAGAGGATTTTAGTCTGTGTCTGTCTATACGTGCATCTGATAGCTTTGCTTCAGGAATGCACTACTAGGATGTGCTGGACCCCAGCAGGTCTATGGCACTTCCTCTCTGTGTACCTCAAGGCTTATCCTCCTCAGGATTATACAGAGAAGAAAAGAAAAAGAGCGATGGCAGGAGCACCCTTTCCCTCTCACACCCTCTTTCCCATTTTTTTTTTACAATCCTCACACACAACGAAAATTGCAACAAAAAGTGTAATTCACTTGCAAATGTGTAGTAGCCTGTCCATTTTCCCAGTGGAGGAGAGTGAGAGAGAGAGAGAGAGAGAGAGAGAGGGAGAGGGAAGGAGAGAGAGAGAAGGAGAGGGAGGGGCACAGATGGAAAGACATAGAGAGCACGCTGCAGTGTATTTCAGTATGAGACGGGGCTGAGGTGAAGCCGACTGCTGTTCCTGGTCAGGAAAAGCAGCCGACTTCACCTGCCCTATCAATTATACATTCTTATGTGGTTTGTGTGCATGTATTGTTTTTTTATGTGTAAGTAGCTAAATGTGTTTGTGTGTGAGCTGTTGTCATACAGTAGGTATATACGTTGCGGCTGGCTATTTGTCATTCCCGTTGCTTCTCCTGAGGTGGCCTGGTGTTCTTGCTCGGTACCCAAGGCGACTGATCTGCCAGTAGTGAAGGGGTTAAGAAGCAGGGATAGCCCTCTTTTGTCTCTGCGGCCCTTTTTGCCATTGTTGTAGTGGAATTGAGCTCGGTGCACCTCACTTGACCACAGCAAAGCAATAAAATGGCCTTTAAGTGCTGTAGCCTCCGTATCCCTCTGATGTCAGCTTTCTTCCAGCTTCTGCCGCTATATTTTCCTGTTTACTACAAACATAGGGGCATATTGCTCTGCGTGCAAACACAAACTGTACATTGTTATTTTCCTTCAGTTTTCCTTACTCAACATAGCTGTCCTTTTTATTATTTACAAATGTGAGATAAAGCTCTCGTCTTTTTTTCATCTTTGTTGTTGATAAGTGCATGGAAATAACTTACTGAAGTCATGTAGACTATTTTAGTTTTTTTGACATGTGTTACAAAACAATATATTTATAAACATAATATTAGAATATTGTGAATGACCTGCAGTGTGAGAACAAGCTAACAGTTTAAATGACATTCAAAGACATTTTATATTTTTAATGAGCTATGAAAATTGTTTTAAGTATTTTCTAGCGCTTTACATTCAGCAGAATAGTAATGATACTCTGCTTTTATCCTCCCAGTGTGTGTGTGTCTGCCTCTGTGAATCTAGGCCAACTGACCACCACCACCTGATAGTCGTTATGAAATCAAACAATAAAGTCAAAGCTGCTGAATGAATGGTAGAGTTACATTTTTAGCTATGCATGGCTATAATAATTATAGAAATACTGTGCATGCTCATTTCATTCGTTTTCAGTTTTCAGCGAGAATGTATTATTATAATGCATGTAGGTGGTATTTGGTGTTTGATTGCACAGATGATTGTTTATAGCGCTTCCCACCTCTGCAGACATTGTAATTAAAAAGAAGATATACTGCATGTGCGTCTGTCGCCATCCCATCTCATCTCGTCAAATAAGCATCTAGCTGTTGCAGTGAGCATGTCAGAGGATTTATGAAAGATTTCTGATTGGCTGAATTATAATTGGCACTGTCCCGAGTGTAAACCATTTATGCCAGGTGTCATACAGACCGCATTAAATGTGCACCAAACTGCAATTAAATCAACATTTCCTCAAAGCCACAATATTACACCTCTACATTATTCTGCAGGGTGTTTCTGTGCTGTGTGCCTTTGCCTCACCCTTCTCCTCTACAGCTCTCCTCCTCCCGAAACGCATAAGGTTTCCTCTCTGGATCTCCTTGTACCTATAACAAATGTTCTTTCTCAATTTCCCTGTGTTAAATGAACAAACATAGGGACCCCGGTGCCTCATAATAAATTGATTAGAGAGAAGCAGACTCCCACAAAGCAACACCGAAAACTAGACGTGTGTGTGTGTGTGTGTGTGTGTGTGTGTGTGTGTGTGTGTGTGTGTGTGTGTGTGTGTGTGTGTGTGTGTGTGTGTGTGTGTGTGTGTGTGTGTGTGTGTGTGTGTGTGTGTGTGTGTGTGTGTGTGTGTGTGTGTGTGTGTGTGTGTGTGTGTGTGTGTGTGCCTAGCCTGAGGAGGAGGACATATACACTCTTCTTCTCCCATTCACATGTACTAAAAATGTATATTTATCCAGTTTAATGGCAGTTCTTGGCTGCTGGTCCTGATGCTCCCACCTCTATGGCAGGCTATGCTACAACCTCTGTTGTTGCACCCAGTAGCTTATGTCTCATGACAGCGACAGTGCCGTAGCGTTTACATATTCGACACAGAGCCCTCTGCAACTGTTTGGTTTTCATTTTGACATTCAGTGCCACAGAGCAGAGATTGGGTTTAGGCTGGAGGGGGTGGGGCAGGTCCCATGGGACTGACACAGGGCTAGACGGCCGTGACAGACTGGTGACCTCGGCTTTGTGACGTCATTTGCCTCGTCTGGCCATCATGGCTTTAATTTCCCCTACTGTTTAATGAATGAAGGTAGGGGCTTGGGCTATTGTATGCAGCTATTGGTGAGGTTCTTGTGAATATGGTGCCCCATCACTAAAAGCAAAACATGTATCTACCTATCTGCAATAATGGTTTTAGTTTAAAACATCCCTTCTGTCACCTGGTCTGATCTGCTGTACGTCTGCAAGTCTGTCACGCTGCATTTTGGTTTAATTCAAATACATTTTCCTGTCTTTTTCTAGCATGGTCAATATTTGATTTTTTTTGTTCTACTTGGGGTAACAAATAGCAAGCCAGCATTGTTGTGTGAAGCTGTAGAACAAAACACACCCTGACCACATATAGGAAGTGAGCCTGAGGTAAGAACAAGGCTCAAAACGGATGCTGACTGTTAGAGCAGTTGTTCTCCTCCTTACATGCCAAAGTGCCAATGCTTTGACAAGTAATTCTCTGCTTTCCTTCTCTTCTACTACTTCATTACTCCTCCCCGGAGCAATGTTTTGTCCCCAGTCTACATTATGTGTATTTGATAAAATAAAATAAATGCTTCAAATATGAGGGAATCATTTAAGCAGCATAGATCCAGTGTTGCCCCTGCAATTTAAGCATAACTGTATCAGGAGGAGGATGGCTATCAAATAGGCTCCTCTTATTGCCTGCTTTTTCGTTGAAGCCAGGTGTTTCCTCATGTTGGGTCATGCCCTGATGGGGAACAACAGGCTGCATGGCAGGTGAAAACCAGGTTTTTTGCTAGCATGTTATTCTGTGGTATTCCCGTGCTATAAGCAGAGCTTAGAGTACACTGAAGTAGTACAATTGAACTCTGGGTTTAGAATTAACACAGGAAGTAGTCGTTGTATGGTGCAGGAGCTTTGTGGATGTAGTCATACCCTCCTAGCAGCACCGGGAAAAGGACCAGTCTGTAGATGACACAGCCTTTGTTTACACTGCAGAGAATATGGGTTTAGAGGAAGAAGAGAAAAGAGAGAGGTGGTTGTCAGCGCTGGAGGAGGAAAGGAGGGCAGAGACCCTAGTCTCATCACTTCCTTCCTTGCTATAGTTTGTATCTTTTTTCATGAATTTCCATTGTCAAAAAAACAGCAGACAAAAGAGGAAATGTAGAACTGAGGCAAAGGTCCCATTAAAAACATTTCTAACTTTTTGAGTAACACTAAAGCTTTAAACTCAAAACTGTAGAAAAATCAAAACAGTATGTGTTAGCATGTTTGCTATTGAATGCTCTGTAAATGGATTAGGCCTCTGACTCTAATCTGCCAGTTTGGTCTACGCTGATACAAACACAACACTTCTCTTTTTGCTGCCAGACAGGGTACAATAAACAAGCCTGCATGTTTTGACCCTGATCAAGAAAGAACACTCATTTCTCACACTCTGTAGACCCCTGGCTTCCCAGCACAGCTCTGTGTGTGTCCATGCACATGTACAGATGCACATGGGCGAGTGATCGTACATGGATATATCTGTATGAGTTCTTTCCTGTCTTCCACTTCGAACAAAACATCGGACTGACACCTGCACCCTCCCCCCCCCTCGTTGAGCGTAAGTCCTGTGGTCAGGGCAAAAATGTACTTTCACATGACAGATGGCTGTGTGGGCCTTCAACAGGAAGCCTGGCTACACTGTTTCACAATCTCTTGAAACAAGAACTGAGTACCCGCGTTTTTGTGTGCTCTCCGCTTTTTGTGTAATAGATGCCAGCTTGCCTGTAGTGGGTACAAGCACAAGGCAAAGGGAGGGGGTACCCCAACATAAGTGGACCCCTGAGACCTCCTGGAGGGGTAGAGGTGTGGCGAACGTCTGTTTTGGGCATGGTTTGTGTCAGCGTGTTTAGCGTTTGCCTCTGAGGGCATTTATATGCAAATGTTAAACAACCTATTGGGGTGGCTAATTACAGCAGGGCCTTTGTGTGTGCCAGGCAGTGAGAAGCAGGGAGTTACTAGCACAACAGGCATGGACTTCCCCTGCTTGTTTACTCATTGTCTTTCCTTATTACCCCCTCATTGACACTCCCCCTTTTGTGTGGCTGTGCCGTTTGCCTTCGTATTGGCTCCTCCCATTGTGGTGCCAGAGTTAATGTAGTAGATTAAAGAGGCAGCACTCTGGCCATGTTTACTTCCTCTTTAATCTGGTGGCCCAGCTCTGCTTTACTCTGTAACCATTCCTCCTGTAGCTCTCATCCACCAACTCCCATTCAGCAAAGATTCAGCCTCATAGTACTTTCTTTCTCTCTTCCCTCTCTTTCTGTCTTTCTCATACAACTAATGCTCAGCTAATTACTTTGGGTGATAAAAATGCATTTAGGTCAGTTTCTAATGCAATGCAAATTTATGAGCAGGCGGAAGCAAATATTAACTTGTATAGTCACTGATAGTCATTGGGTGGGGACAAAGGTACATCTCCCTTAACTGTCAAATTTAGAGGTTTTTAAATGTGTTCAGTGTCGCTGCATGTTTTTTTTTTCTTCTTTTGTTGTTATGGATTTAAGGACAATGATAGCAGGATGCAATGAATATGTTCCACCTGCATAGACTCCTAATAGAAACCTGGGTTATGCCTGCTGTTCGAAAAAAAAATCATAGTGCAGTAAAGCCCACGTACTAATTGTATCATTGTATTAAACTTTAGACTAAATTATAAATTGAATAGTTTCATTTCCTCACCTCTGTTTCCAAAAATCACTGTTATTATATGTAGTAATGACACCACAAACAAAAGTCTTTGTGGTTGAAGGTGTGTACACAGTGCTTCTTCATTAAATTGAGGTTAGTGTTATTACTGATACTGCATTTGATCTGGTTTCATTTTGCTGCCCATTAAAATTAACCACAGAATTGTTTTGGTGGTTACTATGATTATTATCATTCTTCTTCTTCTTCTTCTTCTTCTTCTTCTATATTCAAAAATCTCTGCTGAATACACAACCATATCAAACTCGTCCTGCTGCATTCCTCTAAAATTATTGGTCTTGTGCTAAAACAAAGAAAGAGAACAAAAGCACAGGCTTAGAGTTGCCTTTGTATTTCAGATTTTGCAACAACTTGTGCCTCTAGTACACCTTTTACACCCACAAATTTCTATTTGTTCTCCATCTGACATGCTCATACCCTAACACGCACACAAACACACACATTCATACATACACAGGGTGAGACGTGGCCAAGGAAGCCAAGTTGGATCAAAGGCTGTGTGTGAGCGAGCCAGGGTACCTCGTAGCAAACAGCTGCCCCTTGCTGTCTCTGCCTCTCAGCCCAGCCTGACAGCAGCCAGAAATATGAGGCCTCTCCAGACCTCTGTCCTGGGAAAAAGGACAGGACGGCACACATACACTCAGAAAAGCTTTTGTCTCTGTCCTCTCTCTCCCTCTCTCTCGCTCACTGACACACACAAAGAAGAAAGAAAGGCGTTTGTCTATGCTCATTCACTCATTCAGCCACAAATAGAAATCTTCGTTTCTCATATACACTCCCTCTGCCAACCTCACAAAACCATTAAATTATCACATGCTTGATTTCTCTTTATTGTCTGTTTGTTAAACTCTTTCATTAGCTGTTTAGTCAATTTGGCGCAATTTGTCTGTCAATCTTACTCTTCGTTTGCCTTCCTCAACATTGTGCCTGCTCTTTCTGTGAGCTCGGCCTTCCACCACACTGTCTGAGCGGGCTTTTTTTCTCCTACACTCTTGTCTCCACCTTTCCTCGCCACATGTTTGAGATTTCTTTCCCTCAGCTCTGCTTCTCTGGCGTGTTCAAACTCTGACAGAGTCGAGAAAGGCATTCAGCTCCCTAATCCGGGCTCCCTCTATCAGGAATGCTAATACGTGTGATTGTGTGACCCGCCGAAGCCCAGCAACATCTGCAGGAGCCCATGGCAAGCCCCCACCCTCCCATACCCACCCTGCCCCCTGCCTTTGAGCGTTCACTCGCTGCCATTATTTCATTGTTTCACTTCACGCCTGTGACTGGGCAGTGCAGTTAACCCTCTGCTGCTCAGGCCAGGCTAGCTGCAGTTTTGCACACAGGCCCAGAGCGGTACTGAGGAGGGGCGTATGGGACTGACAGCCCATTCCCAGGACAGGCCTCCCTGCCTGCCCATCTGGACCCCTATGCACAGTTCTACTCCTCACACTTTTTACTTATACATTCCACTACCAGCTAATGTGCATTGTATGGTCATATAGTCTGTTTAAACGTGTGGTCAGTAATTAGTTAAGGTATAATTGCAGAAACCATCTGTTTCTCACTGTTAGACATTTCTATACAAATATCTTTTGTGTTCTCAGGGACATCCAGAAACTTACTCTAGATAGGATGAGATCTGAAGGGATTGTGTTGTGAGCCAATGAAAACCTGTTATTACATTTTCACCTACCCCTTTGCCAGGTATTGGATTTGAGATAAATTATTGTTTGTATAATATTTTTTGTTTTTTCAGAAAGATGAATTACGGGTAAAGCACACATGTCAAAGAGAATCTGTGTCAGGCTGGAGTGCTGCTGATTAAATTACCTTCCTCAGTCCTGGCTGTACTTCTGCATATGTTTTCAAGCCACCCCATACTGTAGACAAGCAAATGAGCAGATTGGATTTCTACGTATTTCATTGACACCCTAATATGTAACTGTTAAAGCTTCAGGATTTTAAGACCTGTCATAATTTGGCCCATGTAATCTGTTTTTGCTGGACTCAAATAAAAAAATGTATTTATCCAACACATATAGAAGTTGCTAGCAGCCAAGTACGGAAGCTAAACTATTTTTTTTTTGTTTGAAAAATGTACATCATTTCGTAGCTGATGTTTTTGTACACATCAAGGATGGTTAAGTTTGATTTTCTTAGTTGTCTCAGTAATAACTTGTTGATGCAAGAAGCAACCATCTTCAGGTAGGAGCCAGCCTGAATATGACCATATTTAACTTTTCATGTTAGAAGTGTCTCCAATTATTTTACCAAAATATAAGCCCACAGCCATAGTAGTAGTAGATTATTTTGTACATGTGCAGCAGCCCACGCAAAATAAGAGGTTCTAATTGTGCCAGCTCGTTGAGTCAGTTTGCTACCTCAAAGGTAAATGTGTTAACACAAATTATTTCCAGTGTGTTACAGGAATTCAACACACCTCCTCAGAGAGAAACACTTAAAGAAACAGGAGAGTCAGCTTTGTATGTCTGTAGTAACCTCGCACGCACACATACACATATACATATACATACACATACAGACAGACACACACACACACACACACACACACACACACATACATATATATATATATACACACACACACACACATACATATATATACACACACACACACACACATTAAAGTGGTGACAGGGATTTTGTCCATTGTTATCAAAACGATGATTAATCATTACATTATTGCAAAGCAGGGGCAGTGTTACCATGGGGACATACAATGATCCATGCTGCTTTGCATATAAACAGAAAAGTTTAACATTGCAGTACAACTCATTGTGTGTAAGCTGCTGCAGGCCAGAGTAGCTTTAAAGAGAGATCCCACTCGTGTGGTACAGAAACTCAACTTCTGTGTCTTCCTCTGACCTCTGTTGTTCAGCTCAACAGGCTGTTTGTAGTGCACTGAAACCGATCATTAGGCCATTCAACATAAATGACGGTTTGATGTTGAATTCCTTTATAGAGTTATTACAGACGGCATTTAACATTTTGAGAAGTTGTTGTTTTTTACCCAGCCTAACTGGCTTTCTTGTTTTCAAGAAATACAATTAATTTGCATTGCAGAAATGTTATAGGATATCCTAAGTCATAAAATAGTGTGAGTAAAAAAAAAACGTATTTCAGAATAATACACTTTTTATGTGTTGTTTGCAAATCAATTTGTAAAAAAGTTATCGGATATGTTAATATGATATAGTTACAGAGAGTTAAACTACGATAGAGATATATTCAAGATCTGTCCATGTGTGTTTTAGTTTAGTGCACTCCACCATTCTCTGTGATTTCCGAATTGTGCTTGTTCTCTGCAAAAACAATTAAAACTATATACGAGCCATCAGGGAATATGAGTTGGCCTACCATGCCAGTTCCCATGATGGCTCATTTAAACCTGGGATGGAAGGATGTCATCCAGTTTTAAGATTTAACTTCATGCCATAACAGGAGTTCCTAGGCCTCATTTACACACACTCTGACATTGTTATTAATCTGTACATTCTGGATACATTGTGTCTTACGAATATAAGATATAAATGTTTGATTCAAATAACTGCAGATTACAGCTCCTCCAGTCCTTTGTTTACAGACATGTTTCAGGGTTTTCAAGACAGTTTAAAAGGAATGGGCTCTACAGAGCCAAATTGGATCTGGGTATGTAAATACTGCTCTGATGTTTAATGAGAAACAAAGTTAGCTAATTATAGCAGCTCTGAGAAACATGAGGAGGACAGTGGGAAATGTTTCCATCACTCCCTAGCTCTATAGATTACTGCCTTAATTGCCTCAATCGAATCAGGCGGAGACATTAGCCAGAGAGGCAGAGAGTGAGAGAGAAACATGGGGATGGGGCTGATTACACATATCCGTCGGTGGCTCTTTAGATAATCCAGCACAGGACCAGCAAGTCAGGCTCTCTGACATTGTCTGTCTTCTTTAGCCTGCACGTCTCCCCTGTTGTGCTCCCTTCCCCCAGTGCAGTTATGAAGGTGAGGATAGCAGGGTGCCGTATTCTCTCCTGCCACGCCAACCAGCTGCAGAGGTGATTCATGCTCCCATGCGGAAGTTTTTCAACTATAATTACATGTAATTCTGACACATGTTTATGCCTGATTTTACCAGACAGCTTCTCCACTAATGACAAAGTAGCACATAACTTCCTCCAAAACATTTGTTACGACAATATTTTTCTCCCTTATTATTGTATGTTGTAATTTTAAATACTAGGTGAAAAAAAAGAAACATGATGTGCTAGCACGGCTGACCTGTTGAGAAGCTTGGAGAGTAGTCTTTTTCTACAGAAAATCCTGTATTATCTGCTTTGTCAAATATGTGAGAGAGTGAAACTAAGAACAAATAATACAATCAAATGTAAAAAGTTCAGAATATCCTGATGCTGTGAAGCCCAGCTTGTCTTTCCTCTTGTTTATTTATGTCTCACTGGAAATTGTGAGAAAGGAGGAAACTGAGTTGTTTATTCTTTTTCTGTTCACTCCTCCAATTTCTGTTAATGGTGGTGCAGGAGAAAAGGAGACTTTATGCATGTGGCTGGTAGATGTGTGCCCTGCTTATGTTTTGTAGGAAGGGTGAAGGGAATAAGAAGCTTCATTGGATCTGTTTCGTCCTCAGAGCACAGTGATATTGAGGTCAGCTGTCCAAAATGATCTCATGTTAAGGAATCGGCTAGTCAGCAGGGTCAGAGCAGAACCGCCATGACGACACTTTCTCCACGGTGATAATGCTGCCCTCCTTTCCCTCCCCTTCTTTTTTCTACATGGGAACAGCAGGGAAAAGTCTGAACTGTGTCTGTGTCATTTCTGGAGCAAAATGGTATTACCTTTGTTCTCTCACAGAACCAGGCTGAGAAATCAGGTGAGGATGGTCTCAGTTAAGATTAATTAGATTCTTACAGTTCTGATTATCCAGAGCTGCTTAGCCAATCTTCTATCTTCCTAAACAAACATTTGAACTGCTGAAAATAACCAACAGAAAATAGCTGTTTCCTGGATGTCATAGTGGTGTAAACGGGTGCCTGAACAATCCTTCCCTCAGTTTCCCAGGCAGGATGCCATGGATCATGGCGTTGGAAAAGCACGTAGGAGTTCTGTGGGGGAACCCAGACTCCAGCAGAGTCCTTTTTTAACAGATCCGTTGGGATGGTAGGCACTGTAAACAGATATTGCCACTAATGCAGAAAAGAGTGGATGTAGGAGGTCTCATTTGTTCAGACATTTAGAACAAGCACCCTGGGTGTGAATCTTTAGAAAAAAGTAATTGAAGTGAGTGAACTGGAAATGTAGCATCATTTTCACAGCTAATTTACATTCTACTTCTCGCTGCAATTGGTTTCAGTGTATGGAGACATGGCTGCAAAGACGAATTACCAACAGTTGGCTTCTCTGTTGAGCTGAAAATTGTTGAAGGGTATTGAGCAGAGCTTCAAAAGTGTGTTAGTGCTGCTCCCAGGTCATGTGCATCAGTCTCAAGTGACTATCTTTGAGTAGGCTACATCTCATATCTCTTTTCTATCCTGAAATCGGTCACATGCAACCTGGCTCTTTCACTTTCTAATCCTTACACCACCCCCATTTTTTTTCTCCCTGTCTCTCTCTGACACACACTCACACACACACACACACACACACACACACACACACACACACACACACACACACACACACACACACACACACACACACACACACACACACACACACACACACACACACACTCCCATAATTTATGGCTGCCGGTCCTTGATCAATTGATAGCAGGGAATCCTTTGGTAAATAGAGTTTTAGACACATTGCCAATAGACCTGGGCTATTGATTGGAGTGTAAATTAAAAACTTAATCAGGTCTCTGAGATAAGATTTATCTCCGCCCCAAGCAAATTACAGGGCTGACTTGGAGACATAAAGGCAGGCCCGTGGGCAGATGAGCACTGCCCCTTCGTTGGTGCCAAGCGTGGCCACGATTCTACGACCTGTTCCGCTTTCACTGCTGGAGCTGGTCTCCAACACTTCTGGGCTCATCTCTGTCTTTTGGAATATACCATGAAAAATGTTATTGTTGACATAATGGAAGAAGGATTTTCCTGAAGTCTTTAGTTAGAACAAGAAGGGCTTAGAGTAACGCAGTTTAGAACATCTGGCGGACATATTTATCCAATATGTCTTATTGTTCCATGATACACTTTTAGTGGCTGACCCCAGTGGGAAGTTGTTTTATTTCTTTATAATTTTATTCTGTTAAGCAGTTTGTGTTGTTCAGTCTGGTCAATATTCCCTATCGTTGCCTTTTTCTTCTCTTCCTCTGTCTCTCTGTCTCTCTGTCTCTCTCACTGTATGTTTAATCACTTACTTTCATTGCCGCATGTGATGAAATATGTAAATTATTACACCCAGCTTTTATTTATTCAATATAATTCTCATCTTGTTGAGGTAATTTTACACCACAATAAATTCCTGCACATTCATACGCACATGCAGAGTTGTCTATATTTTATATGTATTAAGACAATCCCTGGTATTGCACATTGATCAGTATATGGATTTCCACAGTAATTGCTGGGGGAAATTTTCTCTGTCTCTACTCTTCTTCATTATTAATATTGGGAAATGGGTGTATTCAAAATGTCTCAGAGTATAATTTCTTTTTTTAAATAATGAGAGGACTTTTAATTCTTGCCAGCTAATACAGAGTAGCATGCATACTTACCACTGGGGTTTCCTCATGTTTCACAGATAAGAGAGACGCACTCACTAAGGATCCTGGGATAGGTGCCTCACAGGTATCTGTCTGGATCTTTGAGCCGGTAATTAAAACATACATTTTTTCCTTGTGATTAAGGTTGGTATTAGGCTTTGCTAAGGGATTAAAGCACTTCCCATTATCTCTGGTTATAGTCCTCATATACAGAGGCCATAGAAATGACATTGACCCGGAGAGAGGGAGAGAAGGAGAGGGAGAGGGAGAGAGTGAGGGAGAGAGAGAGAGAGGGAGAAAGAGAGGGAGAGAGAGGGAGAGAGAGAGAGAGAAGGCAGTTGAGGTCACAAGTCCATTAGCAGATAACCGTAAATATGAATATGTCTATATATTAAAATGTGCAACACCCCTGAGGAATATTATGTTGGTGGTGGATATATGTATATCATTTTGGATAGTGCTGGTTAAGTGTTAGAGTTCCCCAGAAGAGCCATGCAACCTAACCCATCCAGTGGCTGCATAATGGTGGCTACACTTTCTCTTGTGGGGGATGCTGAGACCATCAGTAATAGGCTTTTTGCCTGATAAGCCCGGAAAATACTCGTTTAGTTAGTGAAAGTGCAGAGGGATCCTGGCCTGATAAACCCGCTGTTTCCGTCTGTAATACCCAACAGCTAAAATCAATAGTTGGGATAATTCTACCGCTAGTCGTCCAGTCTCCTTTATCTGCAGCATTCCTCAACCCATGTACAGGGGGCGGTGGTTATCTGGTACATGCCTCTGTATATATAAGAGGTTATATAGTTGCACTTTCATATAACTTTGCTTTTTGTGAATGTTGCTTGTGTTTGTCTTAAATAGTATTTTCACTGAAACTATTGATGGGATTGGACCACTACTGCCAAATGGTTGTCTTTAACCTCTGATGTTGTCCAACTGTTCAATTTGTCAGTGTTGGCACAGAGTTCACTGGAGGGTAGGCTCATTCTCATTTTTGTTGTGTTATGGGTAAAACTCAACAATTAGCCCAGGAAACTCTGAGTGTGTAGATGTATAAATCTGGTCATAGGATGTGGCTGTCAGCATTAATTTGGCCACGCTAAGAGCCCTTTGCTCTGTTAACACAAGCTCTATATGTTCTGACACAGGTGCTTGATTAGGCTTAAAAACACAGCACAGGTAGCTCCTCAGACGCAGCCACCGGAACAAGAGGTTAGAAGATAGAGATCCCTCTTAGACTGAGGATGGGAGTTGTATGAGTCTGATGGAGACGATGACAGCTTTTGGCCATGTTTTTGCAATTTAATACATTTCTATTTCATGCTTCTTTGTGCACCTTGCTGGGTGGTGAAGTTGTGCCAGAATGGTGAAGAATAAATATTGTCCCCCATATCACAACTCCACTGTCCCACTCCAGCCAGTGTTATCATTCTGCTGGCAGGCTCTCAGAGAGTTAGTTTCTGTGCAATCTCCCTGGCCATCACAGTACTGCTGTAAAATACGGCCTCAGGTGTTAGTAGGCAGGGTGGTTAGCCTGCGACACCGTTACCTAAAGTGCAGTGCATTAAAAAGCAGTCAGGGCCCTGGATCACAGTATATCACAAGGGAGAGGCAGCGATAAGGCTTGCCTGCCCGCCCGCAGATCAATGAAGGTTACTGACATCATATCACAAAGTGAAAGCGAGTGGTGCACCCCTAGCTATTTATCAGCAGTGGATCGGACATGAAAGAGGTCGAGGGGAGAGAGGGCCAAACACGACAGCAACCCCCTCCCACGTGTTAGGGGCTCAAGCCCTGACTCCTCCTCTTGTCACCTACTCCTCCCTTGGACTGCGGTGGTTTCCAAATGGCAGCAACAAGAAGGCTAGGAGGACATATAGTTTTTACTGAAGCTAGAAAGACTGACACCTTTAATGACAGAGTTCAGCATAGGCAACAGTATAAGCTTTTGTCTCTTTTGTCTCTTTCACTTCCCTCCTCAAGAGTTGTGTATGATTATCAATCAAACTTAAACATCTCTATTTGAGTGAATTTCTTTCACTCCCCTCTGTAATTTGCATCCTCCCGAACTTATACAGGGCCGTATATTTAAGTTATATGATAGGTTAGAAAGACACAATGTCAGCACTGAGACATTAACACAAGATATATTCAACGACTGCACACTTATCTGTAAACCCTCTTCTTTTCGTTACCTTTCCACTGCTTTATTGGTTTGTTGCATTATATACTGTGAAGCCCCTATTCTTCGCACTTATGTCTGCATTATTATGGTAGTATCGAGCGGTGTGTTCGGCAAAGGCACTTTCTCGTGTCCATGCGTAGGAGATCATGCTTACAGGTACTGTATGAGTTCCATTTATCAGCTGCCTGGGGCACAATGTGGAGGATTTCCCCCAATGGGCTAGTGTGTAACTGCTCTGTCAATACATGCTTGTCAAGGCTGGGAGAGTGTGGGGGGAAAAAGGCCCCTCACTCCAATGCACTGAAGCCACTTATTGAGCAGCCAATAGCTATTTACCTCTTGACGGTGGCAGGAGGAGAGGGGGCCCAGCTCAGCAAGAGGAACTCAGTTGCTCATTCCCCATTCCCAGGACTTCACAGCTACTAGCTAGCTCTGAACCAAGCCCATCCTGAGCCAGGAAGCAGAACCAGTGGCTCAGACAGGAGACAGGGAGGTCTGTGTTTATGTGGAGCAGGTTGTCCTCTCCTGGCTCCTGGTCTTTGCCGGGCCTGGCTGTGTGTGCAGCTTGATGCTGTAAAGCCCTGCTTCCTCTCTGGAATCTCAGTGTTGACAGAGAGCATCTGGGCCCTGGGAGAGCTTCCAGCCTGCTGGGTCCTCACATGTACACACAGGGAGGGAGGGATGGAAGGGGTAGTGTTAGAGAGATAGGACACAGGTTTAATTTGATATACGGCTTACTACTTCTGTATATCCTTTCCAACCTTACCTGTGCTCATTGTCCGTGATCTCTCAGTCTTTACCCTTCCTCTTTTCATCACACGTTCCTAAAGGTTGTTGAATGTTGAATGTTTCTTTTTTTTCTTGCCGACTTTGATTCATCAAAGAAAAGTATGTTGTCAAGGAGGTGTTCATCTTTCCTGTTCTGCTTTTGTTTTCTTAGAGCTTCTTGCCATGGTGAAAATCCCCCTTTTTTGTGGGCTGTGCCGATGCATGCAGTGTGTGTTGGAGTTGTGGGTCGCCTGTCAGGACATGTCCCATATACCTGAGTCACAGAGGGATTAGTTAACCCTCACGGTACTTTTGAGGAAGCGTCTGCCAAACCATTTACAGCTGGCATTTAGCTAATAGGTGGTACAGGCATAAGGAGGAAAGTTGGTCACTACAGTTAAAATGTGCCACACAAACCTGTCAATTCTATTCAACAGGCTTTATTACCAAAATAAGTCCACCCTCCCATCCAAATGTATTTGCAATCCATATGTATTAAACTGAAATGAGATGTCAATTTTGCACAAAGTAAGCCATAAAAGAAAAGCACAGTGAGAACCCGCTGTTAAAGAACAGCTGTACAAACAAAGAAAGCCCAGAAAAACACATTATATCAACATTTTACAACAGTTGCTCTGTAATCTGGTATTACTTCCCCAAGCAAAGGAGGGGCCAGTGTCAGGCCAGAAGGAACTCGGATGCTGTTGTGGCATGAGGAAGCCAAGTGCTTTCGAGAGGTTAGCCCAAGATGTGAAGGTCCACAGACTCATCTTAATCCAGCAGGCTTGTACTTAATCACTTTTGATGTGCATGTGAACATGACCTGCTTCAACATTCCAGCCCTGACCATACTAAGTTCAGAAGACCAGGGCAAGCCTGAGCAGAGGGGAGGGGGTGAGGGCAGTGGGGTTGTGGGGGTGGCTTCAACTTACACTAATTGGCTGCCAGGCTTGACTAAACTGCCTGGGGCAAAAGAAATACCCTGTCCTCAACCCAACACCCCCAATGTCTTCCAACTGTCCTTTCCAAACTCCCTTTCTTTTCCCCAGGCCCTCCTGTGTCCCCACTATTTAAATGTGTTGTGTGCGTGGTTGTGTGCGCACGTGCATTTACATACTACACTGTGTAAGCTGGCACAGTATTAAGGGGAATTCCAGTGAAAGAGAGAAGTTGAACAGAGAAGGGTCTGTCCCCTGGATCTGCAGTGGGTGGCATCCTAGCATTCTTCTTTGTGTGTGATTTCTGCCCACAGTGGCCCTGTGTATTTCTCTGGACGTGTCAGTGATACATTACTGTCTGATGGCACATAGGGATCCTGTATGGACCATGAGAACTCCTATCTGACTTGAGTTCACTGAACTTTAGTGGAAGTTTGAGAAGACTTGGAGCTGTTGTCAGGCCAGGCTTCAGCAGACTAAGTGAGGGAGATTTGGCCGAGGCGGTTGAGGGCTTTGCAGCCAGGCAGTCATCCAGAGTGACAAAGCACATAGATGGAAAGGAAAAGACGAGGGTAATAGGAGCAACAGGGTATTAACAAATGAGAAGTCATGACTTGGCATCTGCTATTGTAGTTCACACTGGCTCACAGACATAAGTATGCACACATTGGTATTGTGAGGAAGAAAAGGCTGGCAAACTGTAGCGTTGTAGAGTACGGTAGGCTGTGCGTATGCCTCTTCCTGTTTCATTGTAAAAACTGTGTGTGTGTGTGTGTGTGTGTGTGTGTGTGTGTGTGTGTGTGTGTGTGTGTGTGTGTGTGTGTGTGTGTGTGTGTGTGTGTGTGTGTGTGTGTGTGTGTGTGTGTGTGTGTGTGTGTGTGTGTGTGTGTGTGTGTGTGTGTGTGGAGTGGTTCAGGTGCGGTTAATGTTGGCACCAGATCTTCAGGCCCGCGGCAATAAACAACAGAGCAGGCAGGAGGCCAGATGCAACTCCACAAACTTTTAACCTCTCCCTCAGCTAATCCCTCACCACACTAGTAACTCTTTCTTTTTTTAACTCATTCTTTCACCTCTCACTCTCTCTCTCTGTTCTTTCTTTCTCCTCCCACTGCCTACTCTTCTTTCTTTCTCTCTCTCCTTTAGTCCCACTCTTCTTTTAAGTGAAGTCAGTGTGCTGACCTCTAAATAAAGACTGGAACACTACAGCTGTTACCAACTTCAAACAGCCAATGGCTCAGAGCGGAGCCTGTGTGAGTGTTGGGGGCAGAAATAATGTGCCTATTAAAACTAACTTAGAGCCCTCTTTACTCTCAAGGCTCCCTGGGTCTAAGTTGACCACACCAAACCAGGCTTGAAACTTACTGCAGCTCAACAGAGACAATCATAGTGCAGCCCAGCCCAGTGCGAGATAAAGAATGAGACAAAGACACTGTTCATTTACAGTCAACAGTATGTGTTTGATTTCCACTCTTTGATATGATCTTTCCATGATGGAGGGTAGTAACAAAGGGTCACCTGCACTTCCTCACATTAGGCGCCAGTTACATCATTTGCCTGGACGTCACATAACATAGTCTCATGCTAAAACTGCTGGGGCCCCCAAATCATACACTGGTGGTTAGTTCTTTGTTCATTACACTACTTTTATATTTATTTTTCCTGGCATACACAACAAGTAAGGGCAAAAACAGAATAAAGAACTGTAAGTTCATCAGGGCACAATAAAGTTTTTAAACAACTGAATGTGTGCTTGTCATAGTTGTTATTAGTTAGATTTAAATCAGTGGAAAAACTTAACCTCTCTATTCATGGAACAAGTTATGCTGACAAAACCCAGGTCTGGTTCACAATGAATCATACACCTCAAGCACATATTAATAGAACTTGTAAAAATGGAAGCTGTCTTTTATCCAAACACTCACAGAATGATAAAAAGACTGAGCCAGAACCCAAATGGAAAGCGTCAGGTTTAGTCACCAGAATCCCATGTTTTGTGTCTGTAGTTATAAAGGGTTTCATGCTTTCTTATTTACACACATGGTTTTCATACCTTTTAACTATCACCCTAACATAAGACACTTTTAAGTGTAGATTCACACTCATTGTACCTTGCTTCAGAACTGATTTTGCTGCCCATTCACTTGGTTATCATTGAAGTGGATGCGATTGCCTACTAAAGCCCCTCATTAACTTAGGGCAAGAGCAACACATAAAAAGCAGCAATAAAACATTATAAGGAGGTTTAATAAATGTGTATTAAGGTAATTCATGCAATTTATTTAAAATCTTGCTTGAAGTGTATTTCAGTAATGAGATGAACATGAACTTTTTAGAGTACGCAATAATCTAAGTTCAGAACACCAACAAACTGTCTAGTGTTTGATTTAATTATGCTCTAATGTTTCTCTGCCGTTTGCCATACTCAATGCCTTTCAACCTAAATTAAATGACATTAGGTAAGTTATGACATTTGATTGCCCCCCCCCCCCCCCCCCCCCCGCCCCATAGTACTTATCATATCTTTTAATAAATGCTTATACTTATGTTTGGCATTATTTTCTACCAGCCCTCCTTTCGTGTGTATGCTTTGAACGTAAGTGTGCCCTTGCTTGTGTTTGTCCCTTGAAAAAAATAATTACAAGTTGTACGGGTTGTCATTATGAGCCTGCTGTCCGGCCTTCCCCCTGACCGCACGGCTGCAATAGGTTAATTATATGTCTGTATGTAGATGATCTCACTATATTGGCAACCTTTCCCGGGTCGGATAGAGACTTATTTGAGCTGAGCTGGACTGGGTCTTGACGATCCTTAAGTTGTGAAAGAAGCTTTAAACTTGTTTTGCCATTCTTATTTTAAAAATGTAAGGCCATTTTTTCCCATCAGCTTCCCCCGAGAATCATCTCTGCTCGATGTTAAGTGAATGTCTCAGTTTACTTTATTAGCTACAGCATGTGCTTCTTTACCTTGCCTGTTGAAAAATAGATAAGGAGCTATACAAATCTAACAAGAATGGACTTGTGCCAAAAACGATATAGGACATTTATTTTATATTTGTTTGTGTTCCGTGACTCATATTAATCTCAACATATTCAGCTTGACCTTAATATAATGAGTACAGGTGATAAGGGTTAGTAAACAAAAGTAAAAGGTTGTTTTAAAAAGATATAATTTGCCCTTGATTGGAAAGGAATAGAGTAGTACTATTGAAGCAGATTTACATGAGAAAAAAACATTTCAGACTCAAGTGGGCGAATGAGCAAGTCTAGGAATGGACACAACATTCCTCCCAGAACACCTGAGAGGTTAGGCGGATGGTGACTGCAAGTTAAGAGAATGCTGAGTGCAAATCTCTGTCGACAAGCTGTGCCTCCTGCTCTGCTCCACCTGGGGAATGTGTTACCTAATGGGCTACAAAACTGCCTGGAGACCACAGCTCTCTTATCGCTGATATTAGATGACCCTGCAAAAAAACAGGAATCCATCATGAAGAATAAGACTCTTGCAGAAAAGTAGGATTGAAGGCTTTTTTCTCTTTTTGTGTGGACAGAAGGAAAGAATGCTAGGTAATGTTATCTTGTTCACAGTTACAAGAATCCTGCTTGCAGAGGCTATGAGTTTCGAGTTTCTAATATGTATATAAAGTTTCACTGCACAATGGATCTTTTGTCTAGAGCAAACTGAACACTCCCCCTCCTTCTTTTTCTCCCTTCTCTTGTAAAAAAAAAATGCATTCATGTGCTTGTGGGGCTGTGAGGACTCAGGTTTCTGCTATCTTTGTGTGCCATGTCGTCACTCGCCTCTGCGAGCTGAAATGTGCATCTTGCACATGCAGGCACACTGCCAACGCTGCTTCCAGCCATGGATTAGGGAGAATCCAGGAAACGACGACTCCTGACAAAACAGCAGCATGACAGGTAACTGAAGTTGCACTGGGAGAGGAGGCAGACGATAATTACAGAGCTTTTTGTTTTCTGGGCACTCTTAGCTGGCTACTTAAGTGCCTGATCTGAAATCTGTGCCTTGTAATTACAGTAGTGGGCCCCATTAGGGCAGAGGTCTTGGTGGGGATTATTCTCCTTCTCTTCTTTCCTCTGTATGTGTGTGTGAGACCTCCCCACCTCTTTTTGCGTCACGTAGAAACCACAGCAGTCAGGGTGGAGGGAGGAGCAGGAATTAGCCTTCCTCGTGTCTGACTGTCCTGTGTGCACAATCACATTCACACTTGCTGCCTGATCCCAGAGCCAGTGAGATAGACAGAACCACGACCTGTACTTAGTGTGTGTCTGTCTGCCTCTCCTTTAGCCTCCTCCATCCCTCCTTTTCCAGCTCCATAAAACCTTTGCTCCTTGTGCTGACGCGGAGAGATTTGTGTTGATTATGACAGGGTTGTCACTGTGATGAGTGTGCGGTGTGGCGTGTGTCATGTCGAGTTGACAGGGACTTTTGCCTTGGTTTCTGTGGAGATGGGTTGTGGCTCTGGGAGAAGCTGGCCTTAACACCACCAGGACTATGTCATCAGGTTGATGGAGGAATGCCAAGGGATTTGCTGATAGAATCCGGAGACTAAACCTTGGCAATGAATGTATCACTGTGCCAGCATCGTGAGAAGTGCAAAAACAGAGGGAAGGAAAAAAATAACAGACAACAGACTATTACAGAGCTGGCCATGTGATGGTGCTTGTGCTGGCTCATCGCAGAAAGGGTCACCAAACATTGCCAACCTCTAGGCACATAAACACAGATCTAGGAGTCAACATTAGATAGATCCTGCCTCTTTAAGCTGCTAGCCCTTCTAATAGATTCTTAAGCACTGGTTTTAGTGCATGTTAAACCAGGATTACCCAATCAATTGCGGTCAGTACAAACAAGGATTACTTACAACAGTACATTTTTCTTGTTGAGAGGCTAAAAGCAGAGCAAATGGAAGAAGCAGCGCTGCTGTTGATGCAAAGAGCAGTCACGATGGGGTCATGATGACCCAGGCCATGGGCACCAAAGAGAGGAGATTAATCCGCATTTTCACTTGATCTATTGAGGGAGTTGGGTGAAGGAGCCCCTGAATTGTTTGCACGTTCTCTGCTCGGTTTGGTTGAGGTTTTTTTTATTTTTATGATCTAAACATGGCACATTTTAAAATATGTCACCAGACAATATTTACTGTGTAGCCTTGAAGATGTTTAATATTTATCAGTGTTTACTGTATACAGTGTATATATAAATGCATCTGGTGTTGCTAAGTCTTGTAGGCTGTGGAATGAGAGTTTTTCAGTGGGTGTGAGAGTTGATCAACGCTGAAACTCACATACTCGCCCTTTCTATGAACCTGGGTTTTGTTTACATTTTAATCACAATCAACAGCTGTAACCTTCTTCACAATACCCAGCAAGTAAGGACATATATTCTTGCCAAACCAGATCCCTGTGCTCATGTGTGTCTGTGTTTACACATTTGCTCTCTCCCACGTGAACCACCACACACCCTTTAGATACCAAAAATACATAAGCCACTGTTTTATAATACTAGGTTTCATGTGATTGGTGGACTAACTGGCTGTCATCTCTGAACAAGGCCTATTGTCTTGAAGTCCTGAGACAGCAGTAAGTATGTGTCATTAGATAGGATATGCAATGGCTTTGAATGGGCTTATGTGTCATCTTAACCTCTGCAGATGTGTCAGTACGTCTTAAGAATGAAGCCAAAGATGTGAACATTTCTTCAGTTTCTTACACAGTTAGAACAAACCGACTTGTTTTCTTTTTCTGCCTCACACTCACATACATTCCCTCTCTCATTCAGTTTTCCTAATGTTGTCAGTCAGTGCTGAGTGACTGGTGACTAACAGCCCTCTCCTGTGTAAAAGGTCAGCAGGCTCCTTGGAAAAAAGAGTCAGCTGTCTTTTTGTAAAAGCATCTGTTCCCAGAGCATTCAGTTTGTCGGTCAGTCAGCCATTTCTAAACAGAATGTGGTGTTAATGGTTGAGAAGGATGGTGAGACAGTGAGGTCTAGATGTTGTTTGTGATAGGTGAAACTTAATACTTACAGTGATGGAGGTTTCACAGACTAAACCATTTTATGACCACAGCTAGACGGATGTTACTATTCCTCAGCAGCTTTTTGTATCACTACTGTCATCAATCGTTGCTGTTTAATATTTGAGCCACATTATGTTTACACCAATGTTTCGTTTGTATAGGTCTGTCGATTGGCTTTATGACAAAAGCTATGATTAATGTGACTTTGTCGAAAACTCCAGAGTTCAGTGCCGCTAAGTGCTAGTTTTTCCATCGCATTAAAATAACTCGCCAAATTAGTAAATTCAAACAACCTCCCTCCCCTTCCAAAAAAGTGACTGTTTGTCCCCATTTTGAAACAACTCTGACTTAATTAAGAAGCAATGAGAGCCAACAGATAGCATTCCTTAATTAGCTTAAGCTGGCTGTTGTAACCAGATCCAGTGCATTAATGACAACACAGCCCCTGTGAAAAGCATCATTGTTCTCAAGATAATTGTCCTTTTAGTTAACGCGGCCAGGGAAGGGCTCTCCTTGTTAGAGGAGCTGGCTGGGACCAAGGACAGCCGGAGGCAGGGAGGGTACCGGGACTGATACTGGCCCAGTGCCCATTGTGACAAGCCCACTTGTGCCCTCTGCTGAAATCCCCTTAGTATGCAGTGGAATTAGCTGTCCCCAGGGTGTGGCACCAGGGGGTTGGTCATTAATTATATACCCTGAATCTTAACGAATGAGGAGCAATCAATAAAATAAAGGAGATGTATGCAAATAGCATGCTGATTATACTGCCTAATGACATGTCATGTTGTTGGCAGGGAGAGCGCTCAGGGGGGGAAAAAAAGGAGAACGTGGAGATACAAAATAAGTTAAAAAACAGTCTCATACTGAAAACATGCATGTGTTCAGACATAATAATGGTAAATTATTAAAATACATGTTTTATAGCGTTAGATTTGAGCAGTCTTGGGCCATGAACCTACACTGTTTCATTAGCTCGTTAGATTATATTTCAGATCTTATCATTCTAGTTTTATGTTTCTCTATGAGACAGTGAGCTGCGACTGTAAGCCAGGAAATGGTGTGAGACATAAGGGTTTGGTCGGCTGAAATTTGAGCAAGATAGGGTAAACTCTGGTGGAGTGTGAGCTGTTGGGGTGTTAGTGGCACTGCTGTTGGAAGACTGATAAGGGCTATAAGGGAAAGGAGGAGAGGTTAGTTCACCTGGTTGGAACTCTGCCCCTGCACTGAGATCTCCATTGTATCCAGCCAGCTGGAGCTGTTGGAAACTCTATACCTGCCTTTAAGCAGAGAGGGAGGGCAGCCAAGAATTAACTGCTGCCTCATCCTGGCAGCCGCCAAGGATGCTGTCTGCCTCCATTCATGGCGAGCGTGAGAGGGCAAATAAAAAAAAAAGAGAAAGGGGAAGGAAAAGAAACATGCAGGCGATGCATGTCACAAAAACCTGAAAGAAATTAGGAAGGATAAGGTGTTAGCAGTATTAAAAGGAATTTATACACCAGCTGTATACAGAGTATGTGTCTGTAGATAACATAAGTGGAATGGAAAATGCACGTCTGCACTTCCTCAAAGACAATAGAGCTCATATTGGTGAGTGGTGTCAATTTCATGGCACAGCTATATCTCATGTCTAGACTGTACTCTTATAAAGTATATTATATCCACTATGAAAAGTCTTAACACATTTCTCGGAAAAGCAAGTAGATATTAGTCGATGTAAAGCGATTCATCTACAGAGGAAAAAATGTCCACTTTTGTCGACATAGACACCAAAGGTGACTTTATTTGGCAACATTAATAAAAGTCCATCTCTTTCATTTGCTGCCTACTGACAACCTGCGCATAATGTCTGTCATGGTTTATTGCCATAGTGCCTGACTATTCCCAGGGTTTGATTACAGTCTCCCGTGGTCTTCCGTTTTCCCTTCATGACAGTGAAATGTAAGACCTCAGCACTTCAGGAGGCCAGGACAGTCCAAGGAGAGGCCAGGGAACAGGTGGTGACCCTGTGCAGCCTGGGAGTATATTATTGACCAAGGTCCAGCGGCTAGATTGATTACTTTATTGTATTGCCATGAACCTCAGTGGCCAGAGACATCTGGTTGACCCTGACTGGACAGAACATCGCAGTGACCCTCACCTTAGCTAAAGAGTTATGTGGCTTTGACCTGCTCCCTAATGGGGGGGGGTCTTGACCTGCTCGGCCACTGGCCTGAGTACAGAGTTAAAGTGGGTCTATGCCTCACCCTCCTTGGTGTCAACCTAGGTAATTTAGAGGCTGGGGGTAGGCCAGGGTCTTGCGGGGGCTGCTATGTTTTTGGGCTGACTGTGTCCTGATTTTAGACCTTCCTCTGACCCGCTGGTGTTCATTGTGTCAGCAGGATGGGCAGAGCCAGGGAATATGTTAATTAATCTTGACCAAATTACACCGAAATGGTGTGAAATCAATACATCTCTATCGGGTGTCCTCACTTCTAGCTAATGGTTTAGATATATGGCTCATGTTGAAGGGGAACAATAGTTTAAAATGTTGAAAAGCTTTTTTTGTTTATTACAAAGAATTTCTAAAAAGTATAAAGTAGGCCAAATTCTATTTGTGAGTATCTGCATGTAGGTCTTTCACAACACAACTGGAGCTTCACCATTTCGTGTGTGGTACAACAGTTTTCTGGGCTGGATGCCACGTTGACTAACCTTGTGCCCTGTATAAACAGGGCGAGACAACAGGCAACACTAGGGAAACAGCCTTTACTCTGGTAAAGGCTGTTTCCCCTACCATCACTTCCTACTTCCACTTAGCTGACAGACAGAATAATATCTGTCAGGCAGGTTTTTCCTGTGCTCTACTTACTTTTTTAGTTGTCAGCTGCAGCTTCTCATCAAAAAAACAACCATGCACTAAGAAAGCTGGGTAAACAGTTGATTCTGTAATGTCTCCACTTTTACCGTTCTCCCTGTCTCTTTTCATTTCTTGCCCTAGATTAATTTGTTCATTTCTTCAGTGGAGTTCTTGTACATTTTCATCCAGAAGATGAATGGTTTGAAATAAAGACACTTAAATGTTTTTAACAATTAATGATTCATCCCATCTCAGCTACCCTACCTATGAACAAAAAACGTTATAAATGGAAAGCATGGCTGTGGTGTGGAGACAAGTTGGTTTGTTTTCTGTCTGAAATACATGGCCTTTTCAAAGCAAGATTTGAAGGCCAGTTTGTTTTTTTACAGTATCTCCTCTTGACTGAGTTCAGTGTCTAGGAAACACTCTTTTTGCATTACTTCCATTACATTGTGCCACATTTAACGTTTGCTGCTGTCTCGTATCATTCTAATCTAACCTGTTCAAAAAGCATGCAGCTTAAAGTGCTGCCTCTTAATTTTATAATTCTTGTGTAGTTTAAGTTTCTATGATTGTACGTGTTGGAGAGGCCTGTTTGTGTGACTCATAAAGAAGATAGAGCGCTAGCAGAAAGAGACAAGAGGTAGTATGTTTTATGGGTCTTCCCTACATACCTGCCCAGAGAGGGGAATGCATGGCCACACCCATGCAACTGCAGGCTTTGCAGCTAATTACCAACAATCATATGGTGATGGGCAAGACAAACAGATGTTCTTGAAAAATAACCCCCTCTCTGTACACCTCATCACACACCATCCGCTCCTCTTTGTTGTTCAAAAACAATTTAACCAAGCGATCAAACAAGCATGCTATTGACACTAAGAAGCTTTCATTAAGATCCTGTACAACGTTTCTGATGCTTCTGCATAAAGTGCACTGCACTCCATCACCCACCCTCCTCTTACTCTGTCCCAATTAACACTCAGCCCCCATTACATTGATTGGGAGAAGTGTAGTATTGGCTAGGTGGGCCATGAGCACATTGATCACATTGACCCATCATGTGAACCATGAGAAAATGTTGTGCAGCAGATTTCTTACTCCCAACAGTGGTCTAAAAAAAATTGCCAGTGGACACGAAGCTGTTGTATTTGTTTAAGTGTGTATGTGTATACGTATATGCCTATTGGGTGTGGTTGTGCTTTGTTGTGACATGAACTTTTATGTGGTTTTAAGGACCTAATAGACACACGCCACACCTAAACTATATTGTTTGGGTGCCCTCCCTATAGAAGTGTCCCCCTCACACATCTAATCCTTCTGTACCCCTTGCACGCACACACCACCACAAACACATGCACTCCCTTATAGCAAGTCAAAGGGCAAACCGCTGCCCCACCTCCTGAAGGTGCACCTGGCATCTGCAAGTCCACTCCAATTACATCTCCCCAATTACAGGTTATGAACCAATTAGTCACCCTCTCGTTTTACACTGCCCCTATCACACTCCCTCTTCACAGCTTAAAATTTGGGGGCATCTGTTAGAGATGGGGCAGAGGGTCCTGTCATTGACAATATGAGGGAGGTTGCTAGTCTGGAGCATTCGTCTTGAGGGAGATTATATACTGTTGTTCTATTTATTTTCTTTAAAGAGATAATCAATGACATGTACATACCTCATCCAGAACAGCTGTCTCGAAGCAGTTGCCTTCGCAAACTCCAACATGCACATACATTGTAAGAAATGCATACAGGGGATAATTTTAGCTGTCAACTTGTAATTTGTAGTGGCACTCAACTTGAACTTTCAGGGTGAGCCAGTTGGCCCTGCTCTAATTCTCACCTCCTTGTTAACGTGCCTTTTTTCTGTGTGTATGTGAAAGGAGCTGCAGTAACGCGGATAAACAAGTTTGCTCATGCTTACATGAATGAGTGGGTATTATTCTATTGTTGTCTTTGTTTTTTAACTATCTTTGGTATGCGGTTGATTTTGTTTGAGTATACGTGTTTAGCAGTGTATGTGTGTGTCCTCCCAGTCTTATGGCTTTAGTCCAGTTCTAGTTGGCATGTGTAAACACTTTGTGCTATGCCCAGCATACTGGCAAAGCAGCCTGGGTGGAAACTCACTGCTCCATAGTGAGAATTCATTCACAAAATGGCTCTGTATCTGGTTGCTTGTTAGTCTCAAATCCATACATATGACCTTAAACATGGGTCCCTGTGTGTTAATATTCTCTCAGCTTGGCGCAGAGAAATGGGCTCAGTGCTATATGGAATAGTGCCTCATTTAATGTGGAGCTGTCCAAGGACCGAGGGTTAAGATTCAAAGTGCTTTGTCTGTGATCTCCCAGCTTTCTATTTCCTTTAGTATTCTGATAGCGCTCTTCCCAGAACTAGATTGTGTTTATCTTGTTTGCTGGCATACTCTTTTAATGTCAAAACAATGACATTAATTAAATGTGTATTAAATGTGCAGTTCTGGAAGACCACTAGGCAGTGTTTAATCCTCTACCACTGAGTGAGGTTTTCTTGTCTTATGAAAAACACATACAATACATGTTAAATATAAATATCCTCAAATGTGTTTTACCAATACTTGTATGTACATGTGTTCTGCTTCTTTCTTAATATCTGCTGTGATCTCCCTATTTCCTACCTCCCAAATCTGAAATGATGTCGTAATGCACAGATGAGAATAATGTTATCCAACTCCAGACTAAATCTTCACTTATACAAGCATCCAGCAGATGTCAGTTGTAGGGTCTCATCCTATTCCCACATTGAAAATCAAGTCTGCTGTTACTTTACTCTACTCTGCCAAAGATAACCTTAAATCCATGAATGGATTTTTCTGTATACTTGTACAGTACACATAGCAGTGTTTATGCCCTTGACACATGCTCCCTCTAACAGACTGAATCAATGAATGTTATGTGTCATAAGAGTAATGCTGTGGTCCTCCACACATGGTTGCCTTTTCCCTGCAAGAGGCATCTGTCATTGGCTTGAGCCCTTGATCCTGAAACTAATTACAAAGAAATGTAAATTACAGTAGGGTTGAGTTGAACATGGACTTCTTTCTCTGTCCCCGATCTCAATTTACCTATTTCTCTTCTCTGTTCCTTTCTCGCTTGTACCTGCGTGCCACCCAGTTCTCCATTGTGACTTCCACATAAGAAGAGCAAGTCATTTTACCATGCCCTTACTGTATGTGAAAGCCCATGACCAAATCCTAAGAAGATGATAATTCGTTATCCCCACCCTTAAGCTCACATTGTCCCTTTTCATGGAGTTTTTCTTTTTGGGTGCTCTGTCTTCCTAACTTTGTGTCTTGTGTATCTGTGTGAGGACTCATCACATACACGTAAAGCTCAGAGTGAGAATACATCTAATATTCAAGTATAAAGCTCAGGGGTAGACTGGTGCAGTGGTAGAGTTTTTTTTCGCTTTGACTAGTTTAATATGCTTACATATGCACATAAAAGGCAATTCAAACCTTCACATGCATTATGATGTGTGCCTGTCCTCTGAGGAATGTGTGGGTTCTCTTGCTGTGTTTGACCTTCAGACCCCTGGCTCACGTGACTGAAATTCCACTCACACATACACCTACATATATACCACATACAGTATGCTCACACAACAAACATGCACTCAGCTACTTTTATCTTCTTGCTCAGAAATAGAACATGCACCACTTAAAACCTGTAATAATACCCACAAGCCCCCACAACTCACAGATAAGAAAGTGTAAAGATAAATGGCAGCAAATAACCCCCTTTTAATTCTGGACTGTTGTAAAGCTGTTGATCCCATGAATCCATGTAATGTGGGTGCTCCAGTGTTTCCCTAGCAGGCCTCAGTTGCGTTACGCTGTGCTCAGCAGGCCGCCCAGCTGGTGCCCAGATGTGGCAGCCATGTCATGCGGAGCTGGGAGGCAGAAGATAAGAGGCCGATGGTAGGCCTCGCTCCTTGGTCTTGGGTCTGTTCCGCAGCGGTTCAACTAGATGTTGCGGTCGGTGCGAACTGAACTTTGACAGCCCATGTCATGCTTAATGCCTCACTTCCCAAATACAGCTCAGTAGGGTTGATTTATATCTACCAGGTGCTACAGTGTGCAAGCAGCTCTGGGATGAGAGGAGGCATGTGGCCATTTCATTAAGGCAGATGAACAAGGGCTGCAGTGTGTGTGTGGAGATGAGGGGCAGGAGGCTGGTCTTTCTCAAATATAGCTCCACAGCACTGTAGCTGTCACAACACTCAGGCCAGGCCAGGAGAGAAGAGGAACTTATAAACACAGTGTGCGTTTCCTAAAATATCACACCAGTTTTTGCTTCTCCTTACCTCTTTCATTTGTCTAACCAGAGGGATAGGATTTTTAAATGTATTTTCAGCACATGGGCATTTGCTCTCCCAGATCAAAGTGCTTGGACACTTGTAGACACCACCGTGCCAATTGTTGGTGCAAGCAATGAGCTGCCAACAGTCATATTTATGTTGATTACTGTCAGCTGCTATGCAGTAAAGACGCTTTGACTCTGCTGCTTACTCTTCTTCTGTGGGCCGTTCTTGCCACCCAAGCCTCATCTCTCTTCGTGCCACACACATACCTTCAAGCTATACAACTCTAGGGTAACCTTTATCTAAACTAAACTCCTCTCTTTGATTGCAATTGCATTTAAGAATGGGTTTATTCTGTTTCAGTGTTGTAGTTTGATGGCTGCAGCTTTCCCTCATGTTAGACAGGTCTCCCTGGAGGTCTGTGTCTCAGAACAGAACTCAGATTTAGTGCATATGAATGCTTGTGATTACTGCTGCATGAGGAACTGATGTCTTTTTAGTCAAATTGTACCTCTTTATTTCCTGCCAAACTATAGCGTCTTTCCTCACACAAAGGTCTCAGAACGCCATGGTCGGCTCTGTCAGTGCTCAACATAGCTACAAAAAAAAATCAGTTTGATGTTTCTTACACACTTCAGAGTCAAGTGCCGAGGTGTCTTTAAGCATTGCCCTCCAGGCCACCTTGTTATACACTTAACAAGTTGTTTTCTTTTGAGTTTTTCCTCACTCTTCCTCTGTTGACAGTTCCTCATCACTGCTCGACTCAGAAGGAATGCACATCACCTTCCAAGGTTTGCCTTTGAATCTGTCCTTGTAAACTGTAGGGCAAGCTCTGCTTTCCTTTTAAGATGACGATTGCATCAAGATCTGATTTATGAGTGCTCTGTTTATAAACTGCCAGTGTAAAGATTAGACATCCCATTGGCATGTTAACCAGCGGTCAGTGTGCTGTCATCTTGAAGACACATGATTGTTCCTTTTTATATCTCAATGAAATACTCTAAGATGTTTCCGCAGTATGCTGTTGAATTTAAAATACAATTTGGCAAGTTACATTTCCTTTGTTGCTAAAGAGAGTAATCTACATAGGATACATGCATTCCACCTGTTTTCCTCCTGTAGCTTCCCAATGAAGAATCATTCCAGCAAAGCTCACAGTAGAAGTACTCATGCTGTAACAGTGTTTAAATGTGACCACTATGTGGAGATATATGCCCCTGTGGTAGAGGAATAGCAGTGCATAAGCAGTCAGAGTTCTTCATTAAGGAAGGGATTCTTTTTTAATTCATTACAGGCTTGACTCTTAACTCTTTTTTTCATTCTTAAATATAACAGCCCTTGAGTTTGCTTTGCATTTTTGCCTTGGTATGTTGACAACCAGTATCCCAACATTTGTTGTTCACTCTCTCTTTAAAACACTGTGCACATTATTCTTTTAACTTTATTAACCCACATAATTCAGTTGGGGAAAGGGGCAATAGAAAACCCTTCTCCCCTGAGGTTTATTGTTTAAAACGGGTGCAGTTCTTTCCCAGGATAAAGGCTTCAGCTAAGCGGAGTGGAATTTGGGCCAGGCCTCGTAAAAAAAGTATTTGTGTACCAGAAAGATTTTTGCTTTTCCTTTCTAAATCTTTGTCATTAATGACTTTAGCAAATGTGAAGTGGGGAGTGAATGGTTCGGCTGTGCAGGGTCTTCAAAGGAACCCTCTAATTATTTATCCAGGATATCCTACTCTAGAATTAGAGGCCAGGTCACGATTGGCTTTCATGCCTTTTTTTTCTGCAGAGAAATCATTTCCACAGAATGGTTTCTCTGGGACACCCTCTAATCCCTGCTGTGTGTGTGTGTGTGTGTCGGTGTGTGTGTGTGTGTGTGTGTGT